>NC_060130.1:808364138-808670388 GCF_021461395.2 Schistocerca americana | reverse complement strand
CGATAGATAATTAGAAAGTATTCAATCGAACGTGAGACATTCTAGCAGAGACATTGGCATAATTTAGTTATGAATTTTAATATTATTGGAATTAAGTTCTCTCTCCAATGCAAGCGCACAGGTGGCGGATAAATCGTTGACAAGTTGGTTCTAACCCAACAAGTAAGTGAATGGATTGTCAAGTCGTGTGTGCAAAAAGTTTATGAAACGCGTGAGATAGTATGAGCGCATGTTGACGCGAAGTAGGGCGCGTGAATTGCTTTTAAAATAGAAAACAAGGGATTCGAAAGATTAGCAATGGCAAATCGAGAAATTGACCGAATTGAGGTAGAGACCCAGCATGAAGAAGGACAGAGAATAGAGGACAGTACAACAGACGATGGAGTATCGTGAGAAATAGGACAGATAACTTACCATAACGAGGATAATGTACGTCAAGGCAAAGAAAACGTAAGTCAGCATATGACAGAGGAGCAGGAAAGTAGAGAGACGGCCGATGAGGATTCTAGCTTGCGTCTTGAATATGTAAAACCCATAGTACAAGTAATCAGAGCTCCCTCACCACAGATTACAAGGAATTCGAACAGAAACGTGTCACCGCACAGTTCATTGCAATCGGTTGCAAACCAACACTTGGGAGAAAAAACAGAGCGTAGGACGTCGGAAGAAAACGCAATAGGACCCACCAATCTGGCAGAATTATTACAATTAATGACGGAAACCATGACAAGACAAAATAAAGAAATTGCGAACCAAGTTAAAATTCAGAATGCAGAAACGACGAACCACATTGCAGAAACCACGAGACAAATGCGTGAGATTAAAGAACAAAACAAAAAAATTCAGTTACTCCTGGGAGATGAAAAAGCTTGCACAGGATAGAGTAGCATGGAGAGCTGCATCAAACCAGTCTCAGGACTGAAGACCACAACAACAACAACTATGTCATATTGAAGACAAGGCAAAAGAATATCGAGAAGTGATAGGAAACTTAGTAACAGGTCACAATCAATTGAGAACTGACATTGACAAGGTACAAGCGGACGTACAAACATTGCGTAATGACACTCAGGACGAGATCAAAACATTACGTAACAACACCCAGGGAGAAGTCAAGAAACTAGAGAAACAGATAAACATAATTACTAGACAAGCAGCAGGCACAGTGCGTGAAATTGTTGAAAACAGTGTGTTACACAAACGTATCACAAAAGCAGCGCTGAAAAGATATGATAACCGCATAGTCAAAATAGAAGCGCAAACGAAGCAACAATTTCAGAAATTGGGAACAGAGTTGTTGCAAACCATTGAAGAGAGTAGTGAACAGGATCGAACAAGCACAGAGTCTGCAACCACATCCATATCTGTAACAGCACCGTAAAAACAAGCAATTAACGAAGATATCATGCATTTTCGATTCCAATCACAGGCGAAAAATAACATACGTGAAATCAGACAGCCTGCACCGCAACAAACACTTTTCGAAATTTTTGATGAACAAACGGCACCACAAACACATGCAGAACCACAAATGTATGTTTCAAGACAATTTGGATCGTGCAATGAAGTGGCAAGGTTAGCCAGACAAGATACCGAACCAATACGTGACAATGGAAAGCCAGGTCGTGAAGAGTACAGTGCAATGCATTCGGCTACACGATCACAACCGATGGAAGAAAATTATTCCGTACCACTCCAACAATACTATGCAAGGGTAGGCGAAAGTTACAGTGGACAATATCCAATGGATCTACCACAACCGGAAAGAGCGACGGGAGAAAAGATCAGAAACAAAAGTGGCGAAGACTCGCGAATTTCATATGGAACTATGACGAAGTACGACAACGATCATTTCCTCACGGTCAGAAAATTTGAACACTTTCGAGAAGGAAACTCATTACATCCACGAACTTTTATTGATCAATTCCGAGTAGGATTACCAGAACACTGGACGCTAGCACACAAATTAGACTTTATATGTGCACACATGTCAGGAACAGTCGCAGAAACCATGCAGAATGTTGCAGCGACATGCCGATCGTACGAAGATTTCAGAGAGAAGTTTCTCTCGCGATATTGGTCCAGCGAAGCACAGAACAGAGTGAAGTACGAATTATTACAGAACCCATATTTTGAAAATTCAGGAGAGAAGAGTCCCGCGAAATTTTTCGAATTAATGGCAAAGAAAAATCAATGCTTAGATGTACCATACAGTGACGGAGAGTTGATTAAATTATGCGCGATGAAGTTACCATTGAAATACCAGCAATCAGTAGGTCGCGGAGGCAATGACGTCGAAGCATTTAAAGGTATTCTAAGGGAACTAGAGTTCATATTTTCGGAAGATGACGCAAGAAAAAGACGAAGCGCACGTGAAAACGAAAGCAAAAAGCAGTGAAATCCACAGGACACAGTACGAAGAAACAGTTACGAACCACGTGATAACTTCGCACCAAGAAACAATAGATTTCAACAAAGAACCGGTTATGGATTTAGAAGAGAATATGGCAATAAATATAATTCACGCAGGAACGGCAACAACTATTACAGAGGGAATAACGACAACCGGAACGGGTATTGGAGCGCCAATAGACCGACAAATTATCAACAAAGAAACCATTATCAACAAGCGGAGCAAGAAAAGAGAATACAGATAGAAGAGGTGGAGGTAAGACCACCAAACCCCGAAAAATGTTCGAATTGACAGCTAAGCGCCCATGCCAAAGGGAATGGCGCACTGACCCAGGACAATTGCAGCACCTTGAACAGAGAAGTAAATACCTTATCACGAGAAGAGAAGAAGGAAGAAACAAATCCTCAGGGACCAGATGAAAATGAAGACAGGAAAATAATTTCGTGTTGGGACGAAATTAATTGGGAGAACACTGACGAGGAAGATGAATTACCAGAGGCATGCACAACGAATGTAGGAGGAAAGGACGAAGTAATGAGTATTGCAGAGGTATTTGAGATGGAAACCAGGGAAAGTGAATTCAATGAGGATAATGCGCAGTCGACAGAAGTTGAAAATAAGTTACTAGTGGGCACACAACCCAATGTATATAATGAAGGAAGTTATGAAGCGATAATTAGAGCATTTAGATGCGATTATGTGGAAGTAGCGACGAAGAAGGAGAAGATAGACGAGGATGAGAAAAAAGTAGAGAATGTTGAAGAAAGCGTAAATGAAGGAAGAAATAGAGAAGAGGAAATAAAAGAGAGAGAAGTAGCAGTCGAAGCTTATCCTACAGAAAGTTCGAATTCACAAGGGAAATTCCTGAAAAGACTCATGTATGATTCAGTGGAGGATTCGTTGATGCAATAAAAAGAACAGAACCAACCCTTTCAAATTCAACCAATTTTGAAGGCCATGGTAAAGCACATCCCAGTCAATACTGTAATTGATAGCGTAAGTGAACTGACCGCGATCTCAGAAAATTTATTCAAGCAGTGTAATGCCAATGAGGAATTGCCAGTTCTGAAAACACGTCAGATTTAAGTAAGAGGTCCTATTAGAAACAATGCTGCGGAAGTTACGAGACAAACAAGGTTAACTCTTTCGTGTCAAGGTCAAAAGATCGAAGCCAACTTCGTGATTAATTAAGCTAACTGTAGATTTGATTATAGGTGCTGATTTTTTAAATGAGAGACGAGCGATAATAGATATGGGGAAAGGTAGCGTAACATTCGGGAATGTCACACTTCTCTTTGAGCAAAAGTTAAAATTAGAAGAAATACCAGTCATAAACGAACAATTAAGAATTATGCGAGATAAAGAGGATGAAGAATTAGAATGGCATGCACTAAAGGGGGAATCGCCTCAACACATGTTAGAAGTCCATAAAGAAATCGACGAAAAATTGCAAGAAGTTCAAGGTATTTCGGAACACAGTAAAAGAGAATTAGAGGCTATTTTACGAGATAAAGCAGAGGTATTTTTACCTAAGACTGGCAGTATTAAACACTTTCAGTACAAGTTTGAAGTAAAAACAAAACAAAACAAAAACAGCACAAACCATTTAGAGTGCCACCCTATACAATCCCATTAAGCTACAGGAATAAAGTATTCCAGGAGATATCTAAAATGTTAGATGATATTATTGAACCAGCTACCTCCACATATAACAGCCGGCTCCATATTTTACAAAAACGAGATGGGAGCATCAGGTTAGTGCTTGATTCCAGACATATCAACACAATCATAATCACTGAGACAGATCGCCCAGAAAAATTAGAGGAATTGATACAAAACTTTCACGGTGCTAAGATATTTTCATCCACTGATTTACGGAGTAGTTTCTGGCAAATAGAATTGGCCCCAGAATGTAGAAAATTTACAGCATTTATTGTATTCGGTAGATGTTACCAGTTTAAACGATTGCAGTTTGGTTTAAACGTATCATCAGCGTTTATTAGGGGATTTAATACTATACTCAGTCCTGAAATTTTACAAAAAATTACTTGTTATGTTGATGATGTGATTATAGCAGAACCCTCTTGGGAACATCACAACGACACATTAAATCAGTTTTTACAGATCATGAAAGAGCATGGGGTCACAGTAAATATAACAAAATCCAAATTTGGAAGGCGAGAGGTCATATTTCTAGGACACAATTTCAGAGATAGGGGTAATGCCCGACCCAGAAAAACTAACGGCAATCAAAGAATTCTGTACTCCATATAATAAGAAAACTCTCAGAGGATTTCTAGGTCTCACCGGATTCTATAAAAAATTTATTTGGATCGACTCTCTCGCAACACCACGCCTATGTGCATTGACTGGAAAAAACACGCCAATGAATTTTTAAAAGTGAAAAACGCACTAACAACAGCACCGATTTCAGCTCATCCTGATCTAACACAAAATTTTTGTATGGCCACTGATAGCGCGAAAACAGGTTTAGGAGTTGTTTTATTCCAAGAATGCGAACAGGAAGGGCTAAGATCATATAGAACAATTGCATTTGCCAGTCGTGTACTCACAAAAAGCGAGAAAAACTATTCAGTCACGGAGCTGGAAGCATTGGCCATTGTATGGGGCTTCCAACGTTTTCGATACTTCCTATTCAGAAGAAAAACAAAAGTATACACTGACCACAAAGCATTAGAATTTCTGTTATCCGTCAAACTAACTCATGGGAGGTTAGCCAGATTGATGTTAATACTACAAGAATTTGACTTCACTATTATACACATACCAGGATCAGCGAATGTATTAGCAGATGCTTTATCACGATGTCCACAGGGTGCATCCAATAACATAGGTTTGGAAGCAGCAGAAGACCAGTTTACAATGTACTATATGAAAGAAATACCTTTCGAAAACTACATTACGACAGCATTGAAAAACATAGGCAAAGAACAGGACAAGGATCCCGAAATACTAGGAATCAAACACAAGTGGAGAAGTAAGGATTTTCCAGACATTCGACAGCACTATCTCGTAAAAAACAATGTTTTAATTTTTAGACAAAATGTTGCAACGAATGAATGGTTAATTTATATCCCAGATGAACTAATTAATAAGTACATATGGTATACACATTTAAGTAATGGCCACTTTGGACCAAAGAAATGCTTTTTAAAAATAAAACAAACAAGCCATTTTCCTAATATGGAAAGACGAATTAGAATAGTATTAGTCAAATGCGAAAAATGTATGAGGGCTAAATACGTCACTTTCTAAACCAAACCACTTATGTTTCCAATAATCCCTAAAAAATTAAAACAAATAGCTGCAACAGATTTAATGGGGCCCCTCCCACGCACAAAAAATGGATATATTTTCATATTTGTCGTTTTGGAACTTACTTCTAAATATGTTACCTTGACACCATTAAAATGGGCAACAGGTCTTACTGTAAGTAAAGCATTTAGACAAGATTTTCTCAGACAAGTAGGTCGAGTGGAACAAATAATTTCAGATAATGGCCCACAATACAAATCAGTGCAATGGCAGAACACGTTAAAACAACACAAAATAAAACCCATCTACACATCTAAGTACAAACCTAGCGTAAATCCAGCAGAACAATCTATGAAGGTCATAGGCACTTCATGCCGATTATATGCAGGCAAACGACACAAAACTTGGGATATATACCTTAAAGATTTTCAAGAAGTAATAAATGAAATGCCACATAGCACTACACTACTACCTCCAGTTACTGTACTTAAAAATATTGAAGCCCCAAACATAACCAGAGAAAATGTTAGATTTCCTATTGTACCACGTAGACAGCACAAACAAGTCATAGCAACAGCACTCTCCAACATCAGAAAGGCAGCCATTAAAAGAAAAGAAAGAGGAGATAGAACAGCAATTAAAAGAACATTTTCAGTAGGCCAGAAAGTATTTGTAAAAACACACCATCTCTCCAGCAAACAGAAACACAAAATACGTAAGTTTTAAGCTGCATACAAAGGACCTGTCATAATTAGCCGAATTGCTCATGATAATGCTGTGGAACTAATGAACCCAAAAACAGGCAAAACCTTAGGACTTCACCATGTGAGCCATATCAAAAAGTTTGAAGATTAATTTTATTACTGGTAAATAATTAGCACAATATTTCAAGTTTATGTTGCAGATAAGATCGTCAGGAGAAAGAAGAATGAAGAGAGAGGAAGGTGGAAAAAAGAAAGTACTTTCAATAAAAACAAAAACAAAAATAACACCAATAGTAGCATAGATTAGGGTGAAGGGATAAAGCATAGATAGTGTAACAGCATGAAATACTAAAATGCTATACACCACAACACTACACAAAAATAAAAAACGAAGTTGAGGATTCTTGTAGAAGTTACGACTCAAAATATCTTAGAATTGTAACATGGAAAGGGCGCCGAAATTTGTAAAGCTTTTTAAAAAGGCGTTAAACAATGTAGGTACTAGACATATGTTAGATGAATATAAGTAAAACTTTTTGTAAGAATCATTGTAAAAACTCCAGCAAGGACCAGATGCAATGACCCACAAGTTGCAACGTGAGAAGTATCAAGAAAGAAATAATTAGCAAGACACGCTTGCTACAAGGCAGAAGTGTCGAGAGAAGGGAAAGGACAGTGACCGGTGCAAGGACAGACAAGCAAACACTGGACTTTCACCACTCGTAAACCCCGGGACGCCCCCACTCGCAAAAAACGGCCTGACGAGAAGACCGCTTGGGCAAGCCATTACTGACAAAAAAAAAAAAAAGTGTAAAAGTCACTACTGCTATTAAACAGCACGCTGATGCACGAAACTGAAGAAAACTTCCACAAAGTAAAAATGACACGCCCAAACAATTTATCAAACTTTTACTTCAAAGCGACTAGTTATCAATAAATATTTCCATATCCTGCCCAGAGAAGAACCAAGAATCAAGTAAGAAGCAAAGAAAAAGCAGGAAGAACAGAAGTTGAAGATTCGCAAGATTGAGACCAAGAAAGAAGATGGGTGAAGAATAGACAACATACCTTGCCAAATCCCTATCCTATTGTAAACTAGTCATCTGCGAAGTATTACAACGGAAAACTACCACTTTCAGCGACACGTAACGATGACTTTCACGCATACAAAGCCAGTAAACCATGAGATTCTGCACTCACAGCTCCATTCCATTATGGGACCTCCACAACAGCAGCACACACTTGCAAAGCCAACAAGGAACGACGAACGAAGCTGTACATCAAATACTTGCCCACATCCATCTCGCTCTAGTCCATCACCTTCATGCAAAAACATTCGCCAACCTCATGCTTAAAGATTCATAGGATTGTGTGAATGTGTGAAATCAAATTATGTGATGTAGGAATTGTGCAAAAGAAACGTGTGAAAAACTAAATAAGTTAAGCACACCAGACAGCTAGTAAACTACAAAATAACAGTCATTGACTATGAACTTAAGTAAAATATAGACTGTCGATAAAAATAAGTCATTAGTTCTGAAATGCACAGTATATAAAGAACAAAAGTAAGGCATAATAAACACTAAAACTATATGCCACTTATTTTCTCCTTATAAAAATAAAAGAATAACTATATTTTACTTATTTTCTCCTTATAAAAACAGAGAATAAAAAATTATCTTGTTGGATGTTTTCCCTTTTTTTAATATGTGTACCATTTGTTAGGATAATATCTCAATACTTGTGTATGTACATTTCTTTGTCAAAGCAATTCTTGGAAATAATTCTTATTTGTTAGTGTAACAATGTTG
This sequence comes from Schistocerca americana, assembly GCF_021461395.2. Classification (NCBI taxonomy): domain Eukaryota; kingdom Metazoa; phylum Arthropoda; class Insecta; order Orthoptera; family Acrididae; genus Schistocerca; species Schistocerca americana. The sequence goes on along the minus strand of NC_060130.1, from coordinate 808,662,184 downwards.
AAATGAGTGTCTAGAAACAAAAACATTTTACTTGTACATGATATTTAGAAAATGTGTCATGAATAGATTTTACTTAATTACTACATTTATAAAAAAAACAATATTTCTAAGAAAATCGATGTAAAAGACTACTCACTTTCGATAACAAACTTTTTAAAAAACAAACTTCACACTTAAATAAAGAAAGAAAATAATTAAAAAATAATTATAATAGCAGAAAAACGTTCTTCTCTTGTCAATATAAACATGTTTTTGATAATATTGTGGAAGAATATAAAAATATAAATTAGTAATACAAACTAGCATAGAACCAGGATAGCGTGGCTGAACAGTAGGCAACAAAATTTTGATAAAGAAATAATTTTTGACTCACTTAGACAACGATTCATCATTGCCTAACTTCAGTGCAAAAATTAAGTTCGAAGGGTGGTGATATGTAAGGTGTCAGGCAAATCCAACACCTTCCATGAAAACCCTGACATGATAAGCAAATCCGGCAGTATGTCACATAGCTCCGAATAAATCCTGACATTAAATTAACCGAAGTAATACGATTAACGAGTGAGCAAATGGAATACCACAGACCAACACAAGAACGCCTAAATGCATGTCATAACTTCCCACCGTGAAACAGACGCAGTTCTCAGGGAAGAAACGAGAACAGAAGCCGAGAGCAGAACCGTGTTAAGTTAGAAGGCCCTACGATAAGGGATGGACACCCACGTCGCCAGCCAACCACCAGGACCACCCCCCAGCCCATGTTAAAAGATAGAGCCCTCCAGAAGAACAGTATAGATCTTACGATAACACTAAAAGGGCCACGCCAGCTGCAAGTTTTAGTGTGAGACTTTTTCGTGTCTGTTATGTTGCAAACGTTAAAAACATTGCCCCACCACGAAAAGTATAACGTTTCTCATTGGATAGCCAGAATTTTTGTAGGTGGAGCTTAAGGTTAACATTGAGACCATGATTGGTCAGATGAAAACACAGCCAGATATATTTTTTTTAAACCAACTTCGGTAAATTGTAATAAGGGGAAGTTAGGAGGGAGTTGCTTCCGAGACGGCGAGTTGCGTGGAGCTGTGCCGCCCGCCGCCCCCTGACGAACACCGACAAGGTAATGAACGCACGCGATACCGCATTTTTTAGTGCATAAGGCTTCACTCAGAAATGCAGAAGTCTCATCTGTTACATCCCCTTTTTACGTAAAGACTAGTGTTGATCGTCAATTGAAGCTCATGGTATTCACATTTGCTACGTAAGTTAAAATCTGGAACGCGATGATTTTTCTGTTATATAATTATTGAGAAGCCACATCAGCCACTGTAATTTACGACAAGTTAGATAAGTAATTAAAGATAATTGAGGGTCACTAGACCATTTTGATAGTTTTCTCTTTTGTGAAACTTAATTTAAACCTAAACTATACATGTGATATGGCATAGGTCAGCCTTCGATCCATTGTAGAACTTTGCAACCCAGTCAGGGAACATTCGTTCACATTTTTGTTGAACGCAGTTGGTTTTTATCATCCTGTATTATAATATTTCCTTTTATCAATAGTGCAATTTATAAACAATGTTTTGTGAGTAGAATAAAATTTCCAATGGTAAACTTAACTGCTTTTTCGACGTTATTTTACCAGCTAACTAAAAATAGGAAAGCCTTGAACCCCTTCCACTAAATTTAGTTAGTATTAAGATTCTTTTACAGGGAGTGCAGTGGAGCTGACGCTGATATCATTAAGTATTTGGTTATATCATCGCTAGTCTCACTGAACTCTTCTGAACTCGATATGTCATGTGTGGTCTGGCGTCTCCATACCAGCAACAGGTCCCAGGTTCAAACTAGTCAATTCCCTAAAAAAGCCCGCATCTCGTGGTCGTGCGGTAGCGTTCTCGCTTCCCACGCCCGGGTTCCCGGGTTCGATTCCCGGCGGGGTCAGGGATTTTCTCTGCCTCGTGATGGCTGGGTGTTGTGTGATGTCTTTAGGTTAGTTAGGTTTAAGTAGTTCTAAGTTCTAGGGGACTGATGACCATAGATGTTAAGTCCCATAGTGCTCAGAGCCAAATCCCTAAAAAACACGCTCAGAGCGTCGTTGCGCGAAAGTGGTAGGGAGACACGACTTAGAACAAACAGACACCACGCAGAATGTTAGAACTGTAGCAGGTTAGGAAACCTCTGGTACAAAAGTGTTCTATGACCCAGCTACCCTTTTCACCACCCAGCAAGTTGGCACCAGAACTACCGTTATCAGCCCTAGGCACACTTGTATGAGATGCCGGCCAGCTAACAAAACCCTGAGCATCACCATTCCAGTGCATTCTGCAGCATCTCCATGGGAGGTCCTCCAGCTGCCATCTTGCCCGCGACCACATCTTGTAAACAGGTACACTCTGCCCTGCTACAGAAAGTTTTATGGTTCATCACTTCGACCACAGTCCAGTAATGACGCTCGGATTCGATCGACGTTTCGGTCGTTTGGCCATCGCGAGTATATTGCGATACTACAGGAGGGTAGCACTGCCCACAATGCGGTAAGTTCAGCAAAATCTGCCACCCACTTTATGTTGGTAAAACCTAGTTCACATTGTTCAGTAGTCTCTCCCCGACGTGTTCTCGAGTTAAAATTGTGTAGTTAGAAAATCAGTGCTCTCTATATATCGTTCTGTGAATGTGCCAATGTTAGTGGAGGCTGCTCTTGATTAAGAGTATGTTGTTCTCTGCTAATTTCAGAATATATCTCTTTGTGTTAGTTCCTAAATCTTTTATTTGTGTTGCAGTTTCCACCACCGTTCCGCCAGAACGCATTTAGATCGGTGACGCCCTGCAAGAAGGGTCATAGTCCATACATTCTCAAGGTCTGATATTGGGTTGAATGGTCAGTTTAGGTGTGGTAGCTCTATTTCAATTTCTCCCACTTAATTTAACCAGAGCACAAAGTACATAGCTTATTTCACGTCCCATATGGGTAGCTTGAAGTTGTTCTCTTTAAATTTAGGTGAAGCCCTTAGTTATTACTGTTGTTATCAAATGTAACTAAATTAAAAACAGAGCAGGATACATTTATATGAGGTGCGACAATAAAGTAATGAGACTGATTTTCTTTGCAAGATGTGGCAACCCCGCAGGCTTGTGTAGGCACAATATCTTTGACCTTGGTCTATAAGCTGCTTTTAGTCCAAGCGGCACCTCGATGCAACTGCTCAGTCGTGAGTTGTGCTGTAATAAGTTAACAAGTGTTTGTGTCTCTCGTCACGGAAATGGAATCGCATAATATTGCTCAATGGTATGCCATTTCTTTTTGCGTTAAATTGGGTGAAAACGCGACGACGACTTACGGTAAGCTTCAGAAGGCTTTTGGAGAGGAGGTTATGTCAAGACCTCAAGTTTTTCGTTGACATAAAATGTTAGGCAGAACGAATATTGAAGATGACGACCGCAGTGGACGACCAACAACCTCACGGACGGATGTCAGCTTGGCCAGGTTGTGTGAACTCGTACGATCTGATCGAAGACTAACCGTGAAAATGATTGCAGAAGAACTGAACATCAATCGACAAACGGTTCGTCTAATAATAACTGAAGATCTTGGTATGATAAAGATTTGTGCACAAACGGTCCTCAAAAATCCCACACCACAACAGTGGGAAACACTGAAAAATGTGGCAGCCGATCTCAAAATGGTTCAAATGGCTCTGAGCACAATGGGACTTAACATCTGAGGTCATCAGTCCCCTAGAACTTAGAACTACTCTGCCTCCCAAGGAAGATGTCTGTTCTGCTCGAGGTCTGGATCACAAGAGAGAGGAGCAACTGTGTTCTGCACTGCAGAACGCTCCAGCGTCCACACACGTCACCTGTATCCCACGCGCGCTATCTGCTAAAACCGATGGCGTGAATTCACTAGCAGTTTCAGTGTAGGGCTCATGGCGTCTCTAGTCAGCAAGTCAGCAACTTTAACTGGACAGATCTGCGAATGACCAGCGCTATGTCCCCAAATACAGTTGCGGTTCACATCAGCAAGACGTCCAGGGCCCCAAAGGAACGAGCCCATACTATAAAAATTAAAAAGGAGCTTAAAGAGCTAAAATCGACAGCAGAGAACAATACATCCTATTCCCAACCCTTTTCAGTCGAAGAGTTAAATATGGCCCTGAACGATATAAAACCAGGAAAGGCCCCAGGGTTTGATGGGATTCACCCAGAATTTCTGCTCCACTGTGGTAAATTTGCAAGATTATGGCTTGCGCGATTCTTCTCTAACGTGTTGCAAACTGGAAAAATTCCGCACACTCTCAAAAAGGCTAAAATTGTTGCCATATTAAAACCGGGCAAACCGAGTGACCAACCTCAGAGCTACCGCCCAATCGCCTTACTCAGCATGATCTATAAATTACTGGAGAGACTTATGTACAACAGAATGAGCGAAGTCATCCTGGAGGCTGTACCGGTAGAACAGGCGGGCTTCCGGCCGATAAGAAGCTGCACGGATCAGGTCCTCGCTCTAACAACCTACATCGAGGCGGGCTTCCAAAGACAGCAAAAAACATCAGTGGTATTTGTTGACCTGACGGCGGCGTTCGACACTGTCTGGAGACAGGGCCTGATTTATAAGCTCCTTCACATCGTGCCATGTCTAAAAACGGCTAACCTTATCAACGAAATGCTCTGCAATAGACCATTCCAGGTTGTCATCGGTAACAACAGAAGTAAATTCATGAAACTTAATAATGGCCTGCCCCAAGGCTCAGTACTGGCTCTACTGCTTTTCAGCATGTATATAGCCGATATGCCTAGGACGAGATCCAAAATGTTCGGATATGCGGACGACTGGGCCTTGGCCACACAACACCGGGTGATGGAGGAAACTGAGATCACACTATCCAGCGATTTGACCACTCTAGGAAAATACTTCCGTGACTGGAGGCTCCAACCCAGCCCATCCAAAACAGAGGCCACTTGTTTCCACCTTAATAACAAATTAGCAAACAAAGAGCTCAAGATGGCAGCATTCTTCCATATAATAGAACACCAAAGTATCTGGGCGTGACACTCGATAGAACATTGAGCTATAAACAACACCTTGTAAACACTGCTGAAAAAGTCAGAACTAGAAACAACATTGTCCAAAAGCTTTGTGGCACTAGTTGGGGGTCCACTGCCTCCGTTCTGCGTAGCTCTGCACTAGGACTTGTCTATTCTGCAGCAGAGTACTGTTCCCCAATATGGTTAAATAGTGCTCACATCAAGAAGGTGGATGCAGTCTTGAACCAAACGATGAGGATTATCTCTGGAACGATCAGGTCAACTCCTGTCCAATGGCTGCCTGTATTGAGCCATATCCCGCCGCCACATTTGCGCAGAGAACACGCACTTGTCAGGGAGTGTCGAAAAATCCAAAATAGCCCAGATCTTCCTATCCACACCCTGAGTAATGGAATTGAGCAAAATAGATTGAAATCTAGACACCCCCCTCTCGCAAGTGCCAAAGATCTGGTAAAGAACGCTTTTATTCTTGAGGACCGCTGGAGAGAAGAATGGGAGGAAAAGACACCGCCTCAGGTGAACACCTTATTGGGAACATCTAACAGACCTCGGGGCTTTGACTTGCCCCGCAAAATCTGGTCTACCCTTAACAGGATCAGGACGAGCCACGGCCGCTGTGCGGACTCCTTGTACAAATGGAGCATAGTGCCATCACCACAGTGCGACTGCGGCGCTGACAGGCAGACAATTCACCATATCGTGGTAGAATGCCCTCTGAGGGCCTACCCTGGGCCAACAAGGGACTTCATGGATGCGACTAACAGTGCAATCGATTATATTTCTAACCTAGATGTTTGTTTGTGATAATGTAACTGTTTTGTGTGTTATGTACTTTTAGATTTTTCATACGTGATTTGTACTTGCCATACGCTAAATAAATAAAAAAATAACTGGACAGATCTGCCTCGGTTCTGAAAGGCAGGCAACTTTTGTCACGCAGGCACAGCTGGAGTTGTTCTGGGAGAAAACTTGTAAAGATCTGAGTGGGTTCTTTCAAATACACGCATGAAAAGAAGTTCTGTATCACCTCGGTTCCTAGAGTTCCGGAACCTGTGTAGAAAATTGGAATAGAGTTCAACATAAACATCATTTCTGCCCTTTTTATTGCTCATGAAAACCACACATTGTATGTTTTACCACCATACAGCGAGACCTTCAGGAGTGATGGTCCAGATTACTGTACACATCGCTACCTCTAATACCCAGTAGCACGTCCTCTTGCATTGGTGCATGCCTGTATTCGTCGTGGCATACTATCCACAAGTTCATCTACGTACAGTTGGTCCAGATTGTCCCACTCCTCAAATTCGGCGTAGATCCGACAGAGCGGTTGGTGGGTCACGTCGGCCATAAACAGCCCTTTTCAATCTATCCCAGGCATGTTCGATAGGGCTCATGTCTGGAGAACATGCTGGCCACTCTAGTCGAGTGATGTCGCTATCCTGAAGGAAGTCATTCACAAGATGTGCACGATGGGGACACGAATTGTCGTGCATGAAGACTAATGTCTCGCCAATATGCTGCCGATATGGTTGCACTGTCGGTCGGAGGATGGAATTCACGTATCGTACAGCCGTTACGGCGCCTTCCATGACCACCAGCGGCGTATGTCGGCCCCACATAATGCCACCCCAAAACAGAAGGGAACCTCCAACTTACTGTACTCGCTGGACAGTGTGTCTAAGGCGTTCAGCCTGACTGGGTGGCCTCCAAACGCGTTTCCGACGATTGTCTGGTTGCAGGCATATGCGACACTCATCGGTGAAGAGGACGCGATGCCAATCCTGAGCGCTCCATTTGGCATGTTGTTGGGCCAATCTGTTCTGCACTGCATGGTGTCGTGGTTGCAAAGATCGACCTCGCCATGGACGTCGGGAGTGAAGTTGCGCATCATGCAGCACATTTGTGTAAGTTTGAGTTTTAACACGACGTCCTGTGGCTGCACGAAAAGCATTATTCAACATGGTGGCGTTGTTGTCAGGGTTCCTCCGAGCCATAATCCGTAGGTAGCGGTCATCCACTGCAACAGTAGCCCTTGGGCGGCCTGAGCGAGGCATGTCATCGACGGTTACTGTCTCTCTGTATCTCAGTCATGTCCGAACAACATCGCTTTGGTTCACTCAGAGACGCCTGAACACTTCCCTTGTTGAGAGCCCTTCCTGGCACAAAGTAACAATGCGGACACGATCGAACCGCGGTATTGACCGCCTAGGCATGGTTGAACTACAGGCAACACGAGCTGTGTATCTCCTTCCGGGTGGAATGACGAACTGATCGGCTGTCGCATCCCCTCCGTCTAATAGGCGCTGCCCATGCATGGTTGTTTACATCTTTGGGCGGGTTTAGTGACATCTCTGAACAGTCAAAGGGACTGTGTCTGTGATACAATATCCACAGTGAACGTGCATCTTCAGGAGTTCTCGGAACTGGGGTGATGCAGAACTTCTTTTGATGTGTGTATATTTCTGAAACCAATACCCTAAAATATTCCTTGACTGGCTGCCACCCTGTACATTCCTCCCCCTTCCAGAGGAATGGTGAGTCACATTGTTTACAAAAAGATGTCAGTAAATCCCCGGAAAGACAGTTTACCGTAGTAAGGGCCTTAATACTATGGGAGGGGTCTGTTACAATATTTCATTTAGTGTAACTGGGAAGGGACTTACATGCTGTCAGGTTTATCATATTTCATGAGGTAAGAAAATCGTAAAATATTAACTGCTCAGCTTTTGTGTGGTAATACAATATCTTCTGTAATAAGTGAAATCACCATCATCCAAATAATCAGTTCTTAAACTAAACGAAGTTAAAATCATGCCCGAAAGCTTCACAAAAGAGGAAAGAACTATTACGGTTTGTGTTAGGTCGAGGGAGAAAAACTCCATTGTTAATCTGCTGTTGCAGTACTAAACTCAGTGTCACAGAAAGTAGATGCTGGTTTAACTGAATCAGTACTGATATTTTAACGGTTTACAGGCGTTGTTCGTATTGTCAGGCAAATTTTAATCTCGATGCTAAATAGTGGAACTAATACCTAAGTATGAATTGTGTCATCAACATGACAGAACTGAATTCTGTGATGATCAAAGTATATGGGTAAAAAGCATTAAAAAAATCAACTCTTTGTAATCGTTAACACTGACTTGGCTAAGAAACGGATTAAGCATATTTAATGAGAGTGATGATAAATGTAAAATCTTACAACATTCTGTATTAGTTACGGGTAATGGTTACATAAAGTTCCACAGGCTACAACATATTAAGACAGTTTAAGTAAAATGTAGAATGAAGTTAGCAAGGTGAAGAGATGATGTACAATAAATCACACGAAAATCTTTAACCACATTAACCCATGTTAAAATATAAAGTACAAAACCTTTGCTTATGTGGATAAAATACTGGAATTATGGGTGAAATCAGGGCATAGCAAAGGCTACACATCAAAACCTGTGAATTTTTAGTATTAATATTCAACATAATTAGAAATGTCTTATATCACCTCAGAGTAGCAGTCCTTCAAAATATTGCACACTGTGGCATACCTAGGAGTACACAGTAAGAGGTCAAAGTTACTCAGTAGTTTCAACTGGAAAAATCACAGCATAAAGTAGCCAGAGCATGTGATGAGCTGCCACTACCTCAACTTTGATACATAATTGGAAATGGCCAGTACAGTCAAATAATAGTAAAATCTCAGAAAAGCAAAAGAAAGAATATAACTTCATTTAAAAACCGTTTTAAATTACCTAATGGGATAATAGTGCTTACGTAAGTTACTTAGTTTTACATGTAAATTAAGTAGTTAAAACTGCAGCAAATGAAAATTAACAAGGTTGAAATGTGACCAAGTTGCGGTCTGAATGGTGAAGAGCTTCTCAGTCATCACACAGACTTAACATTTTTCTCAATAGTGTTATCAACCACAAGGTTTTACAAACCTGTTACAGTACTATAATTATCAACAAACTGTTCTCTATAACCAAAATTACAACTGGAAAAACTTAGGACATGACCAGGACACCACTTGCTGGATTGTCAATTGAGAAAGAAGAGCGGTTGCAACCTCGATTTTTCCTCTAAAACGATAAATTTCTGGAAAAACTATCTGTCTTATCTATTGATCTTAGAGTTTACTGTTTTCAGATTGTCAGGGGGCTGCCATATGGCATAAAATAAGCTTGTAAAGCTTAGGTATGGGGAAACACACAGGCAAAACTCTACAAAAGATAATTAAAATGTGCGTTCACAGTGACAAAACAGCTAACAGTATCCTCGTCCTGTTCATAAAACTTCACATAAAGGAAGGGAAAGAATGCAGTGAGTTTTTAATCTGTTCACAAAATATAAAAAGGTTCAGAGCTAGAATGTGGTTCTGTGCAACAGAAGCACACGCACTGTTTGTAAACAAACTTCTGACTGACGGGAGAAGAGCACTTGGCTTGTCCGGCGAGAAAGGAGAGAGATGCGTGTGTGACGTCGACAAACTGTAATGGCGCTTCTCTCTAACAGGGTGATGGAGGGGGGGGGGGGTATTATCTGTGGCGTTACACGCGTCTTGCGGGAGGGGGAAGAGCGAAGAGGTAGGCGCAAGGGATGAGGAGCAGCTAGAGGGTTGAGGGGGAGGCGGCACTTTCTGCACTTGGCACAGCACACGTATGTTTGCTAAAGCCGTCTCTAAGAAAACGTTTTCTGAACCACAGGTGGTGGCGTCTACCGGCGGTGTAACGCTAAGTACGCGCAAAACATAGCAAGACAATGCTGTTTGGCAGCAGATTAAATACCAAATACAGAAGACACCAAATTTGTACATAAAAGGATCTTAACTTCTGTATGACAAAAAACAAGGGTTGGTTTGGACCGTTAGTACACTACCTGTTTTAAATTTGAAAGAGAAATAGGGTGACAGAGTGCATCTCTGTGTTGAATTTCAGCAAACAAAATTCAGAAAACGCTGGCAACTCGTTTTAGGAATTAGTTCAAATGGCTCTGAGCAGTATGGGTCTTAACTTCTGAGGTCATCAGTTCCCTAGAACTTAGAACTACTTAAACCTAACTAACCTAAGGACATCACACACATCCACGCCCGAGGCAGGATTCGAACCTGCGACCGTAGCGGTTGTGCGGTTCCAGACTGGAGCGCCTAGAACCGCTCGGCCACCCCGACCGGCAGGAATTAGTTGTCTGCATAAAAATTACAACAGAGTCGCCTCATGACGACGAAAATTTCGATGCGTAACGGTCGTAGAGTATGATAGAGTACTGCAGGACTTAATATACCGTGTAAAATACGTAGGTAAGACAAAAGTAAAAGTTAATATTACCGGACGCATGTCAGGAAAGTTTTGTTAAGAGAGACTGAAGGGAAACAATCAGTTCTACGGACATAGGAATTAAAAACGCGCAGTTATTTTTAACTCTTAGTGACAGATTGAAAGAAAACAGGGAAATAAATGCTTGTAAACCGTTAGTGGAATTAGCTTGTCTGCAGAGCAGTGGAACATCAGTTATGGAAATCAGATGAAGATTCGAAATATAATCGTCCTTTGGACAATAAAAAACAAATAGAATAGACATCGCAAAGCGGTCTGCACATTCTAAGTTTGACAACACATAAAACACTCAACGATGTAAGCTTGTAAAAAAACTTTTGTAAAGTATACTTAATTATTTCTTTCGAAAGACTATCACTAAAAGAGATCTACAAGTGAAATACAGTACAACATCAAAATTCTACAACAAAGCTGAACAATGCAAATAGCTTAATTCATTACATGACAATGGCCTGTGCTGTAGTTGGGAGAGGGTACCATTGAACACCTCAAAATCATCAAAATACCTAAAATTTTCACGTAATACAAATAGGCATGCACCAGGATTATCCTTCTCACAAAAAATATTAACTGTTACTTACAACCACTTAACATTTGTACTCCATATAGTATTCAGTACATTGTCAATCAAAACCTTCGCAATAAATGACTTATAAATCAAATGAAAATTAGACTTAATTTATGACAGAGCAAACGAAGAAGATGGAGAGAAGTGGCAGCATGTGGGGCCTTATCTGGCTTATCGCGAGGCGGCAGCTGTGCCAGTCCACGTGTATGCACCATGCAGTCTCTGCTTATAGTAAGTGTTTACTGGTAACATAGCCTGCAATTTAATAGACTCCAAAAACACTGTCTCAACTGGAAACTCGCTCGATGGTAAAATGAATCATGGTTAACGGTTCTGCTCTGACCTTTTGGGCGACAGCATAAAACAGCCCATTTCACATCACTGATTCATCTTCTCTCATACAGTTAGTAACATAATTAGCATTCAGTGTATCCTCCTCAGCTTCCACGACAAAACATTATCTGTACAGCAGAAATAACATCACTTAATTGACTCAGGAACTTTGCCTGCACTTTCAACCACATGAACGACAGCACCTCTTGCCTGCTCACAAATAACCTCATTAAAACAACGTTATACATATCTTCACACCAAGAAAACTTGGTTGTCCTCTGGGGGATAGCCGTCGGAAGTCGTCATACCCTCTCTTGTCAACTTACAGGGCTACAACAGATCAATTCTCTTCCATCATTGATTATAACTCTTATTACGGTACATAACTTAATACATCTTAGCTTCGTGTATTAAGTTATCCAGTTAAGCAACTATCACTTACGAAAGACAGAAGGCATGGACAGAAAAAGAATAAAAGTTCGGAAACGAGAATGTAGAGAGACGCAGAAACAAGAGAAAGTTCTTTCCTTTCGTTCCGCAATCCGGTATGTCACACACCGTCCTGTCGGTTTCGGCAACACAAGTTCTAAACGTGTAATTACGAGTGTGTATACTCCTGGGGCTTCAAGTCGCCTAGTACCAGTAGTAAACTATGGATATTACCAGGATCGTCAGACTCTAATGGTTTGTCGCTTTTCTTATAAGGTCTAAACGCTGATTTCGCGTCTGTGCCTGGTCTTGCAATAAAAACAAAATTCCATCAAGGTAAAAAGGTTTAGTGCGCCAACTATTTCGGAAACCTTGCAGACGTGGTTTGGAGGCATAGGGGGTGGCAGAGCCCTTAAAGTGCTCACATCTGTGGAACAAGGTTCAAAGTGGGTCAAATGGCTCAAGCACCATGGGACTTAACATCCGAAGTCATCAGTCCCCTAGACTGATAACTACTTAAACCTAACTAACCTAAGGACATCACACACATCCATGCCCGAGGCAGGATTCGAACCTTCGGCCGTAGCAGCAGCGCGGTTCCGGACTGAAGCGCCTAGAACCGCTCGGCCACAGCGGACGGAGTGGAGCAAGGAGTAGGAACGTACTTTCGTCAGAGGATGCAGAAATGATGCTTATAGGAAAGGTAAAAGAAAATAGAATGGATCATGATACTAAAATGAAATGGAAGGAAATGTCACGAACGGCTGGGAGACACTGTGGTTGCACAACACATTGTGCAAGCTACACATCCCTGGAGACAAACTGAAAGCTCTCAAAAATATACTTTGAAAAACTTTAACTATCCAACAATCAAACATGTGAAGTGCTTATCCAGGAACAAATACACATTCAACATACCTCACAGTAATCAGACTCATAAAAATTTAAGGTTCAAATGGTCCTAGATAAAGACATCTCCAAGATACAGGCAATAACTGCATACGACGGAAAATTTAACTGTGTATTATAATTTACTGACCTATAAGTTCTTATCTGAACAAACGGCTGCTAGTGCCTCACTGCACATCAACACTCTCAGTACAGTCATCACGTCGCGACTCGCAGAAGCGGCAACAGGGGTTTGCGACGGCTGAGGCCGTACTCACGTAGCAGCTGCATTGTGGCCGGGCAGCACCCCCTGTAAAAGAAAGCCTGTCCACGTAGTGCGTGACGTCACAAGATGGCTACACATTAGTCTCTTCAACAGTTTCATGGAACAGTGCTTGTGAACAGTCGTGCGGTGAGTTTCGCGTCAGTTTACTATTATAGTGAATGGTGTTCCTGCGTTAGTGTACGTGATTTAGTTGTTTAGTTTCTGTGGACTAAACTGGTGATCTGTTTTTCTTGCCTGTGAAAATTTCGTTGCCTGCAAAATTCCGTTTCGTCGCTCTGCGCCGAATTGTAGAGGAAATTACGACGTTGGACCAAAAGTAGCTGCGTTTAAATTTAAAAAAAAAAAAAAAATGGTTATAATGGCTCTGAGCACTATGGGACTTAACATCTTAGGTCATCAGTCCCCTAGAACTTAGAACTACTTAAACCTAACTAACCTAAGGACATCACACAACACCCAGCCATCACGAGGCAGAGAAAATCCCTGACCCCGCCGGGAATCGAACCCGGGAACCCGGGCGTGGGAAGCGAGAACGCTACCGCAAGACCACGAGATGCGGGCGCGTTTAAATTTCCGGAGGATGAAGCAACGAGGAAGAAATGGTTGTCAACTATTCGCATAGATAACTTTACTCCTTCTTCAAGTTCAAGAGTGAGTGTGTCTTGTTTATTTCTTAAAACAGGCAATAACATTGAACAATGTCCATAAAATGTTAGCCGCCAGTGTGCTACTTTGCAAAATGCCGTCCACACTATTAGACCTGCGTCAAAATGATGCAGTATTTAACTAAAAAAGAAAAAAACCTAATAGAAAGTCCGCAAGAGCATACGAGAATCATTCGCGAGTGACTTTCAATCAAAATATTTGTCACTAAAAGTCAGCCATAAAAGATAAATATATACTGTGCAGACGTCTAGGTACGCCTTTTCGAGATTTACAATTTATACTACAGCACTTACAGTTTAGAATGGTGTTGGAAAAAAGCACACTGGTGGCAAACACTAGCACTTTGTATAGCTGACGATCTTTGAAAGGCTAACCAGACTGTCAAAGAAGTCGTGACAATCCTCATTAAAGCAATTTTAAAATAAACTACAAATAATGTGTCCATTCATTTGGGAGTTTTGATGCCTCAGATAGTGAAAGTTATTACAGCCACTTTTTACGTCGGGGCTAAAAGGTATGCAGAAATAAGTTACAGACAAAAGAACTGGATATTTAAGAAAGTAAATCTTGTAATTCATGAGAGAGGTATGTCAGATTTCTTTACGAATTTTCGTCGTCCGGATCCCTTTACAGTCTATTGCTGTGTAGGGTTGCCATAATCTCGGAATCCAAAACCAGGACAAAACTTAGTCACCGTAGCCGATCGAAGGAAATAATAGGAACAAGGAGTCCTCATGCCCATAAGCTAAGGGAAATGTGCATTTAATTAATGATCCAGAGTTTAGGAAGGACTGCTTCATTAAGAAAGCATTTATTACAAAAAATAAGAATATGCATTACATTATTCAGTACACGAAGTTCTATTATCATTTGAGCTTTTCTTATACCAATCGTATTTCTCAGAACCTTGAATAGATGAAAGGAACTTAATCTGGTTCTCAATCAGTTTACGAAATTCACTGCAACTTACATTTTTCATATTGTACTGTATTTGCATCATTGCATTAACTGATTTTACTGTTAACCTATTCCTTTCTTCTGTCCACTGAGAATTCATGAGGGAAAAGACTCTCTCTACATTGGCGCTATGACTGGGAATGGAGAAATAAAATTCCACAATTTTCAGCAACTCTGAATACTGCTCACTAGAAATACAATTATGAATGAAGAACACCCATTTCTTATGTGATATCAAATTCTCAAAACTTTCATCTTTGACGTCCCCAAAACACATTTTAATTTCAGTACTTGGTCAAAGAGAAGGGACTCATTCAATTTACAGCTCGTGTTTTCATGCATCCACTTTAATGTCTTTTCGACATTTTCCCATGAAGGTACAGTCTTTAGCAAAATCCAGTCAAAATGTTTAATATCAGACAAGGGCTTACTCCATTTTACCAAGTAATCAATAACAGTTTGTTAGATAAGAGAGACTTCCCCTAGAAATGTAGACTGCTGATATTGTGTGAGGTCAAACAATTCCTTAACTTTAGACGTAACGAAAACACACTGTTTTCTCTCTCCTAAAATTTGCAGTATATTTTCTAGCTCCAGTCTTACCTCATTCACTGATATGTCTTCCCTCTCAACGCTGCTAACTGCCCTCTGGAAAGGATTCATTTGTGCATACAAGAAGAGCAGATACATTTCACCAACAGAATCAGAAAAGAATTTCTTGAGGAGGGAAGGACATGTATCAAGTGAAAGAAAGTAAGACTTAAGCGCCTTAAACATGTGGATGAACCTCTCTATAGCAGGAAACATGGTGAGCCACCTGGTTGTTACATGTCTAAGTAGGCCCTTATGTGTCACATCAACAAATTCTGAAAATTCTTTTAGTGATGCTACACGAACAGTATATATGGAGAAATAATTAAAAACCTTTATGATAATGCTCTCAATATCATAAGAGAGGACATCTGCACCAGTATGAATTGCATTATGCAAAATATGAGCTGGACAACCTACTCCTAAAATTTCCCTATTCAGTTTCTTCTGAAGTTTCTTGTACACATTGTTTTCTCCTTTTCTCGCAACACCCCCAAAGTTAGTATTTGTGTTATCTCCACCAAAAGCAGATACCTTATCACTAAGCCCACGTTGTAAAATGGCACTGTATACACACTCAGTTATTGTACTAGAATCCTCACTGTCACATTCATTTAAATTTGACAATCTACTTTGGACACCGTCATAATCAAAATACTGCACAAGAACAGGAAATATTTTCAAATACTTGTGGTTGCTAGCATCAGTGCTAATACTAACATAATTGGCCTTCGATACACTGTTCCTTGTTCTGTCTTCAATGAACGGTGATATCACTTTATGGCTTCTGTTTTAGTTTTGCCGCTGAAGAAGTTTACTGCAACTTTCGAGTCACTAAAAACGAGACAGATAATTTTTGATGTGCAAGAACTTGAGTTGTATGAATGATGGTGCTTGACACAGTGAAATGCAAATGCAGCTTCTGCTGCAGCTACTTTATTAATGTGTTTTGAAAAAGCTGGTGAGCTGTTTGGAAGATGATGAACCCACTGCTGTCTTATGCTTTTTCGATTGCACGTTGTCGTTAATATCACGTCTACCTCCATTACTGATTGAAATGTAGGAACTGTGAAGAGGAAAAACGTATAATAGAATAATTTTTCTAGGAAAACAACGATTTCAATGAGTCTGTGTATAATCGTAATGTTACTCACCCGCAAATTTTGCAGAAAGCTTCGTATTCAGTTCTTCCTCGCTTTATACTTGGAAACTGTTCAGTATATTCCTCCCTGTACTGAACCTTCCGTCTAGCCGACATTATTAAACCACCACGCAAATAACTATTTAATACAATATAACAACGAAATCGCAAGCACAACAAACCATGCGAACATTCAACAAGCTAATCAAAGAGGATAATACTCTTCATTGCCAGAGATGACTGACCGCCCACTGTATCTACAACTCGCAATCTCGCAAATCGAAGAGGATGTACCATACGCCTGAGCCTGACTGCCCATTGTTTCAATATCTCGAAAGCTGTTCTGGCAAAGAGATAACATCTACATCTACATCTACATTGATACTCCACAAGCCACCCAACGGTGTGTGGCGGAGGGCACTTTACGTGCCACTGTCATTACCTCCCTTTCCTGTTCCAGTCGCGTATGGTTCGCGGGAAGAACGACTGTCTGAAAGCCTCCGTGCGCGCTCTAATCTCTCTAATTTTACATTCGTGATCTCCTCGGGAGGTATAAGTAGGGGGAAGCAATATATTCGATACCTCATCCAGAAACGCACCCTCTCGAAACCTGGCGAGCAAGCTACACCGCGATGCAGAGCGCCTCTCTTGCAGAGTCTGCCACTTGAGTTTATTAAACATCTCCGTAACGCTATCACGGTTACCAAATAACCCTGTGACGAAACGCGCCGCTCTTCTTTGGATCTTCTCTATCTCCTCCGTCAGACCGATCTGGTACGGATCCCACACTGATGAGCAATACTCAAGTATAGGTCGAACGAGTGTTTTGTAAGCCACCTCCTTTGTTGATGGACTACATTTTCTAAGCACTCTCCCAATGAATCTCAACCTGGTACACGCCTTACCAACAATTAATTTTATATGATCATTCCACTTCAAATCGTTCCGCACGCATACTCCCAGATATTTTACAGAAGTAACTGCTACCAGTGTTTGTTCCGCTATCATATAATCATACAATAAAGGATCCTTCTTTCTATGTATTCGCAATACATTACATTTGTCTATGTTAAGGGTCAGTTGCCACTCCCTGCACCAAGTGCCTATCCGCTGCAGATCTTCCTGCATTTCGCTACAATTTTCTAATGCTGCAACTTCTCTGTATACTACAGCATCATCCGCGAAAAGCCGCATGGAACTTCCGACACTATCTACTAAGTCATTTATATATATTGTGAAAAGCAATGGTCCCATAACACTCCCCTGTGGCACGCCAGAGGTTACTTTGACGTCTGTAGACGTCTCTCCATTGATAACAACATGCTGTGTTCTGTTTGCTAAAAACTCTTCAATCCAGCCACACAGCTGGTCTGATATTCCGTAGGCTCTTACTTTGTTTATCAGGCGACAGTGCGGAACTGTATCGAACGCCTTCCGGAAGTCAAGAAAAATAGCATCTACCTGGGAGCCTGTATCTAATATTTTCTGGGTCTCATGAACAAATAAGGCGAGTTGGGTCTCACACGATCGCTGTTTCCGGAATCCATGTTGATTCCTACATAGTAGATTCTGGGTTTCCAGAAATGGCATGATACGCGAGCAAAAAACATGTTCTAAAATTCTACAAGAGATCGACGTAAGAGATATAGGTCTATAGTTTTGCGCATCTGCTCGACGACCCTTCTTGAAGACTGGGACTATCTGTGCTCTTTTCCAATCATTTGGAACTCTCCGTTCCTCTAGAGACTTGCGGTACACGGCTGTTAGAAGGGGGGCAAGTTCTTTCGCGTACTCTGTGTAGAATCGAATTGGTATCCCGTCAGGTCCAGTGGACTTTCCTCTATTGAGTGATTCCAGTTGCTTTTCTATTCCTTGGACACTTATTTCGATGTCAGCCATTTTTTCGTTTGTGCGAGGATTTAGAGAAGGAACTGCAGTGCGGTCTTCCTCTGTGAAACAGCTTTGGAAAAAGGTGTTTAGTATTTCAGCTTTACGCGTGTCATCCTCTGTTTCAATGCCATCATCATCCCGTAGTGTCTGGATATGCTGTTTCGAGCCACTTACTGATTTAACGTAAGACCAGAACTTCCTAGGATTTTCTGTCAAGTCGGTACATAGAATTTTACTTTCGAATTCAATGAACGCTTCACGCATAGCCCTCCTTACGCTAACTTTGACATCGTTTAGCTTCTGTTTGTCTGAGAGGTTTTGGCTTCGTTTAAACTTGGAGTGGAGCTCTCTTTGCTTTCGCAGTAGTTTCCTAACATTGTTGTTGTACCACGGTGGGTTTTTCCCGTCCCTCACAGTTTTACTCGGCACGTACCTGTCTAAAATGCATTTTACGATTGCCTTGAACTTTTTCCATAAACACTCAACATTGTCAGTGTCGGAACAGAAATTTTCGTTTTGATCTGTTAGGTAGTCTGAAATCTGCCTTCTATTACTCTTGCTAAACAGATAAACCTTCCTCCCTTTTTTTATATTCCTATTAACTTCCATATTCAGGGATGCTGCAACGGCCTTATGATCACTGATTCCCTGTTCTGTACATACAGAGTCGAAAAGTTCGGGTCTGCTTGTTATCAGTAGGTCCAAGATGTTATCTCCACGAGTCGGTTCTCTGTTTAATTGCTCGAGGTAATTTTCGGATAGTGCACTCAGTATAATGTCACTCGATGCTCTGTCCCTACCACCCGTCCTAAACATCTGAGTGTCCCAGTCTATATCTGGTAATTTGAAATCTCCACCTAAGACTATAACATGCTGGGAAAATTTATGTGAAATGTATTCCAAATTTTCTCTCAGTTGTTCTGCCACTAATGCTGCTGAGTCGGGACGTCGGTAAAAGGAGCCAATTACTAACCTAGTTCGGTTGTTTAGTGTAACCTCCACCCATAATAATTCACAGGTACTATCCACTTCTACTTCACTACAGGATAAACTACTACTAACAGCGACGAACACTCCACCACCGGTTGCATGCAATCTATCCTTTCTAAACACCGTCTGTACCTTTGTAAAAATTTCGGCAGAATTTATCTCTGGCTTAAGCCAGCTTTCTGTACCTATAACGATTTCAGCTTCGGTGCTTTCTATCAGCGCTTGAAGTTCCGGTACTTTACCAACGCAGCTTCGACAGTTGACAATTACAATACCGATTGCTGCTTGGTCCCCGCATGTCCTGACTTTGCCCCGCACCCGTTGAGGCTGTTGCCCTTTCTGTACTTGCCCAAGGCCATCTAACCTAAAAAAAAAAAACGCCCAGCCCACGCCACACAACCCCTGCTACCCGTGTAGCCGCTTGTTGCGTGTAGTGGACTCCTGATCTATCCAGCGGAACCCGAAACCCCACCACCCTATGGCGCAAGTCGAGGAATCTGCAGCCCACACGGTCGCAGAACCGTCTCAGCCTCTGATTCAGACCCTCAACTCGGTTCTGTACCAAAGGTCCGCAGTCAGTCCTGTCGACGATGCTGCAGATGGTGAGCTCTGCTTTCATCCCGCTAGCGAGACTGGCAGTCTTCACCAAATCAGATAGCCGCCGGAAGCCAGAGAGGATTTCCTCCGATCCATAGCGACACACATCATTGGTGTCGACATTAGCGACCACCTGCAGATGGGTGCACCCTGTACCCTTCATGGCATCCGGAAGCACCCTTTCCACATCTGGAATGACTCCCCCCGGTATGCACACGGAGTGCACATTGGTTTTCTTCCCCTCTCTTGCTGCCATTTCCCTAAGGGGCCCCATAACGCGCCTGACGTTGGAGCTCCCAACTACCAGTAAGCCCACCCTCTGCAACTGCCCGGATCTTGCAGACTGAGGGGCAACCTCTGGAACAGGACAAGCAGCCGTGTCAGGCCGAAGATCAGTATCAGCCTGAGACAGAGCCTGAAACCGGTTCGTCAGACAAACTGGAGAGGCTTTCCGTTCAGCCCTCCGGAATGTCTTTCGCCCCCTGCCACACCTTGAAACGACCTCCCACTCTACCACAGGTGAGGGATCAGCCTCAATGCGGGCAGTATCCCGGACAACCACAGTCTTAGTCCGATCAGGGGATGCGTGGGACGAGCTGGCCGTCCCCGACAAACCCCCATCCGGACCCCCACAGTGATGCCCATTGGCAACAGCCTCAAGCTGTGTGACCGAAGCCAACACTGCCTGAAGCTGTGAGCGAAGGGATGCCAACTCAGCCTGCATCCGAACACAGCAGTTGCAAACCCTATCCATGCTAAAAACTGTTTTGCAAAGAACGTCTGAACTAATCTACAGAGAGCGCAAACAAATCGACAAAATTTAAACGGTTATTAAAATACAAGATTGCCTAGTAAACGCAGTAATGCTGCTACTTGCGCACTGCTGACACTGCTCGGCGGCGGAAGGAGACTAAGCGAAATTACACTATTCAGGTACTAAAACGCGATGCTACACTCTCAGATACTATAATACGCCCGAAATTTATGAATTAAACAATGCAAGTACCAAAAACACGCAAAGAAATTAAGAATTAAACTATGCAACAAATGAGTGAGCTAGGAGTATACGACTTGCTGCTCAGCTGCTTATCCAACGGCGGCAGGGAGCACATATTGATGCTTCTTTGACAGCAATTTTTGAAATTACCGGAAGTTGACTTCAAATCCAGCAAATATGCCTTTTCGGCCAGGACGTTTTCATTTACCCTAAAATCGCGGACTGTCCGTGAAATCCGTGGCGTATGGCAACCCTATTGCTGTGGCCAAACGGACTGCGTGCACCGGCACCAGACTGTGCGTGACGTCACTGAGCGGGCACGCAGGCTTTCCTCTATAGGGGGTGCTGGGCCAGGAACCTAAAGCCGTCGGCACACGGGCCGTGCTGTCTAACGTTAACGTTGAGCGTGCCAAGTTCAACGTGGTGCTGAACGCTCAGGAACGATGCAACTTGTGCATACGGTACGTGGGCCCCAACGGGGTATACGCGATCGCAACGCACTCCAGCGGTAGTTGAGGGATGCTTATAGTTCGTAATCACACTGTTTACTCAACGGGCGAGCTTAAAATTCCCACGCTAGCTCTATTAAAACGCACATTTCCTCCATCGTCCACGAAAAGGAAAGTAACATGTCAAATTAATAAGGACACAAGCTTATAAAAGTTCCATTACAAACAGTGCATTACAAATTTGGAATACTTCTCCGCATAAGATAAACATTATTTCATCATTCCCACATTTTAGTAAAACCCTAAGGTCAGTCTTACTTGATCACTGTTCCTACGCAGTAGCACCACAAAACTCTTCGCTTCTCAGTGACTATTCATTGCGCTTTTTTTCCCCCTAATCTCATTTTGTTCGCTTTCGTTCGTTGCATCTGGTCGGGGCGGACGTCGTGACATCCGTTTTTAAGTTCGTTGTTGATCTATTAACTCAGTTTTTTTATTACAGAGGGCAACTAACCCTCTGACCGAACACGATTGCCCGCAGCTCGTGGTCGTGCGGTAGCGTTCTCGCTTCCCACGCCCGGGTTCTCGGGTTCGATTCCCGGCGGGGTCAGGGATTTTCTCTGCCTCGTGATGGCTGGGTGTTGTGTGTTGTCCTTAGGTTAGTTAGGTTTAAGTAGTTCTAAGTTCTAGGAGACTGATGACCATAGATGTTAAGTCCCATAGTGCTCAGAGCCATTTGAACTGAACACGATTTTTTTTTTCGTTATCGATCGTTGTGTTTGGTCGTTGCGGACGTCGCAAGAAATCCTGTTCAAGTTCGATGGTTGATCCTTCCACTCAGTTTTTTATTACAGAGGCCAACCGGCTCTCTGACCGAACACGCTGAGCTACCGTGTCGGCATGCTAAACCAACATCACAACCGAAACAATTATGTTATGATACGCCTTGCTGAAAACCTTAGATATGTTACTAATTTAAATTCAATTATAACAAATTGTACCAAGAACAATACGTTTTGGGTGGATCTTCAGTTTGTTGCTGCTTTCAAATAGCCTACTTTCATAATACGCAAGTTACAATAATTCTTTTGCCACAAATATGTTGCTCATTATTTTATTGGAACGAATCACACAGTTAACAACGGGTTTTCCAGTGATTCTCAATTTGTTGGTGCTCAGAAACGGCATATATACATATAGGCTTGAAATGAATGCCAATATGGCGCCTCACATCTCTGTACTGAAGGCAGACGGCGTACTTGTGACGTAGTTGGCGTTGTGCCGTCTCATTGGTCAACGCTCAGACGCACGCTCAGAATATCTGACATGCCAGATATTGCTCTGCACGTTCGGAAAGACTCCCGAGCGTGCTATTCCATGCTATGACGTGAGAAACTCGGCACGCTCAACGCTCGGATGCACGGTCCGTGTGCTGACGTCTTAACGGAGCGGCGCCAGGGAGCTGACAGGCAGCGGACGTGGGGTGGCGCCTCGGGGCGGCGCGGCGGCAGGTGGGCCGCGCAGCTGGGCAACAACAGCAGACCCCGCGACGCGCACATCTCCGCAGGAGTGTGGCGGCAAGGCTTCGTGGTCTGTCACGCTACACTCACCGAATTGGCGTCGTCAGTCGGCGGCGCGTGTTGGCGACACGTAGCTGGTGGGTGGCGGCAGCAGCAGGGAAGCCGCGCCGACAGTGAATAGCGCGCCCGTGCTCTTTGTGTAGCCACGGGAGTGGCACGGACGCATCGCGCGTTTTCCTTTCTTGCTTCCGCGCCCGGCTCGGAGTTAGCGCGCGGCTACTGACAAGGGAACCTCCCCATCGCACCCCCCTCAGATCTAGTTATAAGTTGGCACAGTGGATAGGCCTTGAAGAACTGAACACAAATCAATCGAGAAAACAGGAAGAAGTTGTGTGGAAGTACGAAAAAAAAAGCAAAATATACAAACTGAATAGTCTATGCCCATCATATGCAACATCAAGGACGACTTACGCTCACGAGCGCCGTGGTCCCTTGGTTAGCGTGAGCAGCTGTAGTTCGAAAGGTCCTAGGTTCAAATCTAACCTCGAGTGAAAACTTTAATTTTTTATTTTCAGATAATTATTATCCGTCCGTCCGATGCGATCACTTTTTTGGGAGTGATTATCACACCCACAAGAAAACCTAAATCGGGCAAGGTAGAAGAATCTTTTTACCCATTCGCCAAGTGTACAAGTTAGGTGGGTCGACAACATATTCCTGTCATGTGACGCACATGCCGTCACCAGTGTCGTATAGAATATATCAGACGTGTTTTCCTGTGGAGGAATCGGTTGACCTATGACCTTGCGATCAAACGTTTTCGGTTCCCATTGGAGAGGCACGTCCTTTCGTCTACTAACCGCACGGTTTTGCGGTGCGGTCGCAAAACACAGACACGAAACTTATTACAGTGCACAGAGACGTCAATGAACGAACGGACAGATAATAATTGTCTGAAAATAAAAAATTAAAATTTTCACTCGAGGGAAGACTTGATCCAAGGACCAGTCCTACTGCAGTTGCTCACGCTAACCACAGGACCACGGCGCTCATGAGCGCATATTTTCCGAGATGTTGCCTATCTTGGCATGGACTACTCAGTTTGTATATTTTGCTTATTTTTTTCATACTTCCACATAACTTCTTCCCGTTTTCTCGATTGATCTGTGTTCAGTTTTTCAAGGCCTATCCACTGTGCCAATTCATAACTAAATCTGAAGGGGGTGCGATGGGGAGGTTCCCTTGTGAGGAGGAGGGTCTATTTTTAAATATTGCAGTCCAGCTTTCTTCAAGACGCTTTGTACGTCGCCAGGGAAGGAGGAACAAGGTTATTGCATCCGGCTTGCGATGACTATGTACAGGAGGTCGAGCTGTCAGGACTTGTGAGTGGGCATTCAGGGCTGCCGTTCAGTGACAGAATAGGAAATCAGGTAAAATAAAGAGAATATATTTCAGTGTATAGAATATAAGGAGCGCGCCTAGCGAGGAAGTAACCAGCTTTAGGCCAGTCTAGGAGGTCGAACAACTAATTGAAATGGGCAACGGAAGGGGAGGTGATTCATGTTAATTGATGTCGGTGGTCGATCAAAGACCGCAGAGCCAGAGGCTCTGCCTCCCAAGAAAGACGTCTGTTCTGCTCGAGGTCTGGATCACAAGAGAGAGAAGCAACTGTGTTCTGCACTGCAGCACGCTCCAGCGTACACACAGTTGACCTGTATTCCACGCACGCTATTGGCTAAAATCGATGGCTTGAATTCACTAGCAGTTTCAGCATATGGCTCAAGGCGTCTCTAGTCAGCAGCTTTAACTGGACAGAACTGCCTCGGTTCTCAAAGGCAGGTAACTCGTGTCACATAGGCAGAGCCGAAGTTTCTCTGGGTGAAAACCTGTAAAGATCTGAGTGGAGTCTTTGAAATAAGTTTTTAAACGCATTCACTAAAATATTGCTTGACTGTCTGCCATGTTGTACAGCTTTTTCTTCGTTACCTGGTGTTTGATATGCTGTTCCATTATGTTCTTAGTATGTTCAAACTTATCGAATGATGAATTCTCGTTGAAAAGACAAAAAAACCTAAGAGACTCGTGAACAAGTCCAGTGCCATAGATTGTCACAACGTATCGATGATAGATCCTGCACGTCTGAATAGTGATCTGAGGCCCCATCTCCTATGCAATTCACAGAGTCATCAAAAAATGTTTCGAATGATCTGAAGAACTCTTTCTGTAGTAAATCACTTTTCCGCAAGATTTTTCGACATTTCATTAACTGCCGTTTTTAGGAAACCGATGACTTTTCTACAAATTAACTTCTGTGTGAGATTGCCAGTCAGATTAGAAGTTTCAATGACTGAGAAGTATTCACTCTTAATTTTGTTTAATGACAGCAACAAAATCTTTTAACTGACTGCTAAAAATCTCAGCCACAATTCTGAAGAGCTATTAGAGAAGTAATTTAGCAAAATTTGAGGGCAGTTGCTAAGGGACAAAAAGTATGACTTAAGTCCTTCATACACTCCTGGAAATGGAAAAAAGAACACATTGACACCGGTGTGTCAGACCCACCATACTTGCTCCGGACACTGCGAGAGGGCTGTACAAGCAGTGATCACACGCACGGCACAGCGGACACACCAGGAACCGCGGTGTTGGCCGTCGAATGGCGCTAGCTGCGCAGCATTTGTGCACCGCCGCCGTCAGTGTCAGCCAGTTTGCCGTGGCATACGGAGCTCCATCGCAGTCTTTAACACTGGTAGCATGCCGCGACAGCGTGGACGTGAACCGTATGTGCAGTTGACGGACTTTGAGCGAGGGCGTATAGTGGGCATGCGGGAGGCCGGGTGGACGTACCGCCGAATTGCTCAACACGTGGGGCGTGAGGTCTCCACAGTACATCGATGTTGTCGCCAGTGGTCGGCGGAAGGTGCACGTGCCCGTCGACCTGGGACCGGACCGCAGCGACGCACGGTTGCACGCCAAGACCGTAGGATCCTACGCAGTGCCGTAGGGGACCGCACCGCCACTTCCCAGCAAATTAGGGACACTGTTGCTCCTGGGGTATCGGCGAGGACCATTCGCAACCGTCTCCATGTAGCTGGGCTACGGTCCCGCACACCGTTAGGCCGTCTTCCGCTCACGCCCCAACATCGTGCAGCCCGCCTCCAGTGGTGTCGCGACAGGCGTGAATGGAGGGACGAATGGAGACGTGTCGTCTTCAGCGATGAGAGTCGCTTCTGCCTTGGTGCCAGTGATGGTCGTATGCGTGTTTGGCGCCGTGCAGGTGAGCGCCACAATCAGGACTGCATACGACCGAGGCACACAGGGCCAACACCCGGCATCATGGTGTGGGGAGCGATCTCCTACACTGGCCGTACACCACTGGTGATCGTCGAGGGGACACTGAATAGTGCACGGTACATCCAAACCGTCATCGAACCCATCGTTCTACCATTCCTAGACCGGCAAGGGAACTTGCTGTTCCAACAGGACAATGCACGTCCGCATGTATCCCGTGCCACCCAACGTGCTCTAGAAGGTGTAAGTCAACTACCCTGGCCAGCAAGATCTCCGGATCTGTCCCCCATTGAGCATGTTTGGGACTGGATGAAGCGTCGTCTCACGCGGTCTGCACGTCCAGCACGAACGCTGGTCCAACTGAGGCGCCAGGTGGAAATGGCATGGCAAGCCGTTCCACAGGACTACATCCAGCATCTCTACGATCGTCTCCATGGGAGAATAGCAGCCTGCATTGCTGCGAAAGGTGGATATACACTGTACTAGTGCCGACATTGTGCATGCTCTGTTGCCTGTGTCTATGTGCCTGTGGTTCTGTCAGTGTGATCATGTGATGTATCTGACCCCAGGAATGTGTCAATAAAGTTTCCCCTTCCTGGGACAATGAATTCACGGTGTTCTTATTTCAATTTCCAGGAGTGTAAATATGCAACACTCTCTGCAAGGCACGAAGAGACAGTCAATGGGTTTTGCTGTGACTTAACAAGGACCTGTATTCAACACCAGTAAACTCACAGAATTCTTTTATCGCATGGGTTTTTACACCCTATGATCCAAAATATTTGTAAATTTTGAACAGAATTACCATAACAGCAATTGTCATATCATCTGCTGCTGATTGAACACTTTTAGGCAAAACGTGAGCATCACAGTGAAGACTGACAAGTGATTTATTTAATTTTCCTTGAAGTTAATGGTAAACATTGTGTGTTCCATTATGGGCAGCTACCCCCCAAAATTGGTATTTCCCTTGTATGCAAAAAACAGTTTTTTGTCCATTTGCGGGGCAGCGGGATAATAATAAGAAATATTGTCCGCCGTCTTCTACGAGAGCCTGAAAACTATTTTTGTGGTCAACTAGAAAGCGATGGACAGCATCTGACCATAGTCGCCAGTCTGCAAGTCCACATTCTTGTCTTGGCCACTAAAAAAGATGTTTCTACTCTCTATCAAATCAGTGGGATCAGGAACTACAATTACAAATGAAAATTTTGAGTTCTAATTGAAAGATATATTTGATAAACTTTCACACGCACAACATGGAAATATTCCTGATAATCATAAAGATGTCTCTATCATAAACATCACTATGAGCAGCTCAGAGGCGACCTCGACGGTAAGTTCCCATTTAAATGGTCTTTCGCCCTGACTTTTGATATCCAAAGTTAATTGCTCGACACAGAAGTGGAAAATAATGCCACCACTTGCCACACGGTTTTGTTACTTCCGCGAAATCTAAGCGATTCAGGACGGTGTAAAGTCCTCGCGAGTTCACTTCTTATTTGTGCCAATGCGAATGTGAACAATGTTACTGCCTTTCAGGCCGTATTTACAAATGACCTGCCGTCATCCACTCTATGTGGCATCCTCTATATGGCCGCTTTCTCGGACACACAATATTTTATAACTGTCATGAATCAATTTAGAATCTATGTAATTTTTGTATGAATGGAGTTAAGTTGGCTTTAATCAAAGAAAAAGTTTTATCTCGGCTGCATCTAAATTTTGCCGGCTAGAATCTGTAGAATGGAACCGACAATAGAACATGACCTCTGAACCACTCCTTGTACTAATTGTCATTTACATCAAAGTCTTGAAACTTGTTATAACTTTATTGTTTAATGGGTTTAATCACATGCTGGGTTCAATCACGTGCTGTGATCAGAACTTTCTAGCTTTAACATAACGGATACTTAATCTACTACAAATAAGGACGTTTATGTTCCAAATTTAGTTTTCCGTAAATTACAAGATAACTATTAGAGGTAGCGTAATGGGGCCACACAGTTCAGATTTTTATATGAAACTGACGCTTCATACCAATTTTTTGGCTTTCTAGCTTTATTATGTAGCTCTACTTGTTTTTTTATTTAAAACAATATATTTAGAAAAACATTCATCTGATCACTCTGAGATTTAACAATTTGAACATTAATATACTGAAGCACATGTTGACAAATTTTGGAAAAGCTACTTTAATTCTGAATTTTATGCTTAAATTATGGTAAAATTTTTGTATGCTACGCAGAAACGTGTTATGATGACGTGGTGCAGTGAACTGGGTTAATTCCCGTTACACACGCTCCCCTCTGCATCTCTCAAATGAAACAACGCTCGTTTCGCCACTTCATCTCCTACTTATTTATGTGAGAAAATTTATTTTTGAACAAAATTAAATTTTAGAAGCAAGGGATGTTACCATAGCTGACCTCTTTTAAACGAAATCGATTTTTGCAAAATTCCTTAATGAAATTTTCACTTTGCAGTGGCGTGTGCGCTGATATGAAACTTCCTGGCAGACAAACTGTCTGCCAGACCGAGACTGGAATTCAGGACCTTACCATTGGCAGGCAAGTGCTCTACCATCTGAGCTACCCAAGCACAACTCACTACCCGTCCTCACAGCTTCACCTCTAGCAGCACCTCGTCTCCGGCCTTACAAACCTCACAGAAGACAGAAGCTCTTCTGCCTGCGAAAGGCAAAGGTCCCGAGTTCGAGCCTCGGTCCGGAACACAGTTTTAATCTACCAGGAATTTTCAAGTTTCCTTAATATATATAGGGTGTCCCAGCTTTCTTGTTCACCCAAAATATCTCTGGAACAATAACAGCTATTTGAAAACGACTTTCACCGGTATCAATGTAGGGCTGGGGCCCATGAATGTACATATTTGGAAACATTCTAAAACGAAAGCATATGTGTTTTTTAACACAAACATGTTTTTTTAAATGGACCTATATTTTTTCTTCAGCAATCCACAGCATGACAAAGCACATACACAATGGCGTTGATTGCATCGCAAAATTCCCATTACATCCCGAGATATTAAGACGCGAAGTTGACGCTTGAAACAACCGACATGCGCTGCTAGCGCACGTCCTGAGGCTCAGGCGTGAACCCCATACTGCCCGTAATTGCGATGTGATTGACAAGTAAGTGTCCCTCTTGATAAGTATGGAGGTGTGATTACACATGTCAATCACATCGTGATTACGGGCAGCATGGGGTTCACGCCTGAGCCTCAGGACGTGCGCTAGCAGCGCATGTCGGGTGTTTCAAGCGTCAACTTCGCGTCTCAATATCTCGGGATGTAATGGGAATATTGCGATGCAATCAACGCCATTGTGTATGTGCTGTGGATTGCTGAAGAAAAAATATAGGAGGTCCATTTAATAAAAACATAAGTTTGTGTTAAAAAACACATATGCTTTGGTTTTAGAATGTTTCCAAATATGTACATTCATGGGCCCCAGCCCTACATTGATACCGGTGAAAGTCGTTTTCAAATAGCTGTTATTGTTCCAGAGATATTTTGGGTGGACAAGATAGCTGGGACACCCTGTAATATATATATATATATATATATATATATATATATATATATATATATATATATATATATATATGACGTAATGGACTTTTACAAATCATGTACATAATTTACATAGAAACAATGAACAAAACTTTGAATTATTACAAAATTTTTTTACATAAATTTTTCAGTGTTTATCTGGAAGAGAAACACACAAAAATTTCAGTTTTCAGTACTCACTTATTTCATCACAATCGTAGGCACCACTGTGAGCGTCCGTACGACACTTTTACTAAATCATTAGAGGCAGTGGGTGGTAATTCACTTCTCCATTATATATTATTACCAAAACGTAAAGGGGAGGATTCACTGTAGATCGTGCCGTTCTCGCTTCCTCTTCCACTACAGCTTGTAGGCTGTCTTACATGAAACAGATAACATAGCTTAAGCTTCGTTCTCAACTTACATCCAAGGAAGGACAAAACACATTTTATATTCTATTTTCCTTCTATAAGCAAATAAATAATTGAAAGGTTATCAGAAAAAAATTTCTTTTCTCTTCTTTTTTAATTATTAACTTTTTCAAAATAATTATTGGCAATACGTTATATCATCATGAAGTCATAACATTTCACTTTATTATTAAGCGTGAATCACAAACTTTGCAGTTCTGTTTTTCTTTTATATGTAAACCATAGCTATAATGCATTGAAGGTCAAATTATGTCGTTAAATAGTGACATTTTGTTCTAGTTTGAAACTTATTTTATTACTTTAGATAATTCTTTACTGAGGAGATCGAGAAACCTTTGTAGGTTTTATCTTCATATGACTCAATTTTCGTATGGATTAGTATGCTAAAGAAGTCATTTGTTCGGCAGCAGCTACTTTTCTTTGTTACACATATAATTAGAAAGCTATTTTTATTGTAACATATCCATACTTTACATTCCGTACCAGATCGGTCTGACGGAGGAGATAGAGAAGATCCAAGGAAGAGCGGCGCGTTTCGTCACAGGGTTATTTGGTAACCGTGATAGCGTTACGGAGATGTTTAATAAACTCAAGTGGCAGACTCTGCAAGAGAGGCGCTCTGCATCGCGGTGTAGCTTGCTCGCCAGGTTTCGAGAGGGTGCGTTTCTGGATGAGGTATTGAATATATTGCTTCCCCCTACTTATACCTCCCGAGGAGATCACGAATGTAAAATTAGAGAGATTAGAGCGCGCACGGAGGCTTTCAGACAGTCGTTCTTCCCGCGAACCATACGCGACTGGAACAGGAAAGGGAGGTAATGACAGTGGCACGTAAAGTGCCCTCCTCCACACACCGTTGGGTGGCTTGCGGAGTATCAATGTAGATGTAGATGTAGATCTGCATTTCTTAATACATTCGTTTTTTTGTATTTTGTTGTCTGCATTTATTTGTTAATTGACCATCTGCCTTAAACAAGCTTACGCGTTTCTCAAACCCTTTTACTAGACACGCGGAAATTACTCATAAATTTTCCGCTTTTTGACCGTTCATCTCTGCCTACTGACTTCATTATTCCAGTTTATCTCTGTTTTCATTTATTCATTTGTTTCGACGCTTCTTTCTCCGTTTCATCTCCGTCAGCCTACTGACCTTGAAATTACCTCCTTAACTATTTCTTTATTGATCACTGACCAATAGAATTTTCCCTGACAAAGACAACTCAAACTTAACCTATTCATTTACTGCTCACAATATACAAGCCCAAAGCAATCTAACTGCTATACATTGACAACATGATTTCCAGTAATCCAATAACTAACACAAAACAATGGCCCAGAATTGCAAGAAATCCTAACAATAATACAAATCCAAAAAATATGAAATTATGAAATATGACACTACCTCCAACTATGTTAATTGCCAAAACTCATTTCCGTCACGAATCCCAACAGTGCAAACCCCATTCTTTTTATAAGTCACTTACCTCACAGAAAATTTTCATAACATCAATTACAGCAAGTAGCAACTACAACCAGCTAAATAAAGAAAGGTTTTGTTGAAGAGCAAACTATGTATTTAGAAAATTTTTGCCTTATTCATGTGACATCCAGTTCCAAAAATTATATAGTTGTCAATAATTCCACTGCCGAAACATTATCAACAAAAAAGGAATCATCGAACCTTTCCTTGCGTATTTTCTTATAAACACATCATTTCACCTCACTTTACAATCCATGTCCTACCAATACAGAGTTTCCACTAAGAATATCAAGTGTATCCAATGTAACTACAAAGTGAGAACTATTTTCTGATGAGGAGGTAACTGAAGTTAGGTCAAAAATGAAAAAATAGAATTAAAATAGTTATCTGATGAAACTTCCTGGCAGATTAAGGCTTGCCCGCGAAAGGCGAAGGTCCCGAGTTTGAGTCTCAGTCCCATACACAGTTTTAATCTGCTAAGAAGTTTCATTTTAGAGCACACTCCTCTGTAGAGTGAAAATCTCATCCTGGAGTTACCTGATACTGAAACTGAATTCAATATATCTGAAATTCAGCCAAGTCAGGGAATGTTAGAAATTTTACACATTGAAATATGAGCTTCTGAATTAACAGGGCTTGATATTACCAAGAAATTAATCATTTTGTGTGTGTATAGATCTCCCAGTGGTAGTGTGGATACTTTTTTCAATAAATTAACAGAAATTGTAGATAAAATCTCAGGCACAAAAGTCAACATAATTCTGTGTGAGGACATTAACATCAACACTAATATCATAAATGAATCCAGCAACACCTTCATAAACAACCTTCAAAGTTTTGACATGTCCCTAATGGTCAATAGTGCAACAAGGGTTACTACACAATGACTGCATCAGTAACTGACCATGTGGTCACAAACATGGACAGGGAAAAATATAATGTAGCTGTAGAAGACCATCATTGTCAAATAACAACAGTAAAATCAGGTATTGAATCATGCCCTAAACTACAAGTCTACAAACAGCCTCTATCAGAAATCAAAATAAAAGATTTTTAAAAAGAACTAGATAAGCAAAGCTGGGATGGAGTGTATAAGGAAACCAATGTGAACACGAAATTCTCTAAATTCTCCACATTGTTTAAACTGAACTTTGAAAAGGCATTTCCAAAAGTATGCGTCTCTGAATCAACATCTCACAAAAATAGCAGGTATTAAGAAGTCCTCGCAAACAAACAGCTCAGTTCCATGAAAAAGATTTGCAGTGATCCATAATACATAAATTTCTATCACAGATGCAAAAAGATGTATAGGAAGGTGTTGATTACTGTAAAAAAGTCATTTAATGAGAAAATAATATATAATGCAGAGAATAAAAGCAAAGCAATCTGGGATGTTATAAAAAAGGAAACAGGAAGAGGCAAACAATTGTAGAATAACATACTGCTAAGGGAGGGGGATAAGTTAATAAATGATCCAAAACACTTAGCAAACTACATAAACGAGCATTTTTCAAGTATTGCAGAGAAAGTACAGCAAAAATTCCCCAAAACAAATATAACACCTGTAAATAATGTTGCACCATATACAATGACGTTGCTTCCAACCACAGAGAATGAATCAAAAAATAGTTCAAAAACTAAAAAATAAAAAGTCAGTAGACTTAGAAGAAGTCCCAATGTGTGTAATGAAACAATGTATAGGGATTATACAAGGGCCCTTCACAAATATAATAAATGAATCATTCAGATCAGGGACATTTCCAGAGCAGTTAAAACAGGCAAGAGTTGTACCTTTGCTTAAGCAAGGTAATGCAGAAGACATATAAAATTACTGGCCCATTTCCCTGCTGTCAGCAATCTCAAAAATAATAGAAGCAATTATGGAAGACAGATTAATGAATTACCTGAATATATACAATCTCTTAAGCGAATCACAGTTTGTTTTCCAAAGTGGCAAAAATACGGAGTCAGCCATAGTAGAACTCACAAAAGTTGTACTTAATGCCCTTGATGAAGATGAGTGTGTCACAGACACATTTTTGGATCTTTCTAAGGCGTTTGATACAGTCGACCACAACATTATGTTAAATAAATTAGAAGCATTAGGAATAAGAGGCGTAGCTGATGAATGATTTCGATCATACCTAGCAGGTAGGGTACAAAGAGTAGAGATAACACATACTTCAAACAGATCTAAACATTTAGTAAAACACTTACCAGAACCAAAATACATTCATTATAGGGGTTCGACAAGGTAGCATATTAGGACCAATGCTATTTCTGATATACATCAATGAATTTCCCACTAGTGTTACTCATGGTGAAAAAATTCTCTTCGCTGATGACAGCAATATTATAGTCACTGAGAAAACAAGAGAACTCCTTGCCAAGAAAGCAAATGAAACTCTCAAGGAAGTTTATGATTGGTCAATAAGCAATAAAGTGACATTGAACATAAAGAAAGTAATGCCATGACTTTCAGTTTGAAGAGCAAAATGTCAATGTTAAATTAAATGTAGATGGCACTCTATAGACTGTGTAACAAATGTAAAATTTCTGGGAATGAATATTGATTCTCAGTTGAAGTAGTATGAACACACAAAGGTAATTGCAAACAATTTCAGCATGTTATACCCTTAGAATCCTATCATCAGTGTGTAACATGCAGTGTCTGTTAGTTACATATTATTCATATGTACACTCTATTCTTAGCTATGACATTATTTTGTGGGGAACAAATGCACAAACATGAACACAATTTTCAAACTCCAGAGAAGAGCCATAACAATAATAACCAAAAGTACTAGTCGAGCTCATTGTAAAGATCTGTTCAAAACACTGGGGATTTTAACTGCTCCGTGGAATACATTTACCAGTCAGTTATACACATCAAAAATAACATTGGTAATTACTGCACAACCATCTCTGTCCATCACCATGAAACAAGAGATAGACTCAACTTACATTTACCAAGAAAAAATAAACATAAAACTCAAAACAGTATTTTCTACCAAGGAGTAAAACTGTACAATAAACTACGAAAAGAGATTAAAGAAATTGCAAAAATACACTTATTTAAAAAGGCAGCTAAAAGTACCTGTTATGCAATACATTTTATACATTGAAGGATTACTTAGATAAAACAGTAGGGGTTTGATAAAAAATGTTGTACAAATAAATAATGATTATAAAACGTTCACCATTCCACATAACACCTTCACTTTATGTTTTCTTCCTTCATTTTTCCTTTCTAGAAATACTTACCCCCAAGCTATGCATAGCACAATACTAACACCTCTTCCTCTTTCTGAGCTCAACATCTCACTCATTATAGAGGGTTCCTGACTCAGATATTCAGGATAGCAAATAGGAAGTTGCGGTACAGAAAATAGCCCAGAGATCACCAGTCTCCCTCTCCCTCTCCCCCTCCCTCTCCCTCTCCCTCCCCCTCCCCCTCTCCCTCTCCCTCTCCCTCTCCCTGTGTGTGTGTGGGTGGGTGAGCGTGTGGTGGGTGTGTGTGTGGTGGGTGAGCGTGTGGTGAGTGAAGTGCTATGAAATAATGTGTGTGTGTGTGTGTGTGTGTAGTGACTGATAAAGAGATAAGAGTGAACGGTGTGGCATTACATTATTTTTTTAAAAAATATTGTATACCAGGAGTAAATCTAATGATTACATCTAACTAGAAGTCTGTAAATATACACTCCTGGAAATGGAAAAAAGAACACATTGACACCGGTGTGTCAGACCCACCATACTTGCTCCGGACACTGCGAGAGGGCTGTACAAGCAATGATCACACGCACGGCACAGCGGACACACCAGGAACCGCGGTGTTGGCCGTCGAATGGCGCTAGCTGCGCAGCATTTGTGCACCGCCGCCGTCAGTGTCAGCCAGTTTGCCGTGGCATACGGAGCTCCATCGCAGTCTTTAACACTGGTAGCATGCCGCGACAGCGTGGACGTGAACCGTATGTGCAGTTGACGGACTTTGAGCGAGGGCGTATAGTGGGCATGCGGGAGGCCGGGTGGACGTACCGCCGAATTGCTCAACACGTGGGGCGTGAGGTCTCCACAGTACATCGATGTTGTCGCCAGTGGTCGGCGGAAGGTGCACGTGCCCGTCGACCTGGGACCGGACCGCAGCGACGCACGGATGCACGCCAAGACCGTAGGATCCTACGCAGTGCCGTAGGGGACCGCACTGCCACTTCCCAGCAAATTAGGGACACTGTTGCTCCTGGGGTATCGGCGAGGACCATTCGTAACCGTCTCCATGAAGCTGGGCTACGGTCCCGCACACCGTTAGGTCGTCTTCCGCTCACGCCCCAACATCGTGCAGCCCGCCTCCAGTGGTGTCGCGACAGGCGTGAGTGGAGGGACGAATGGAGACGTGTCGTCTTCAGCGATGAGAGTCGCTTCTGCCTTGGTGCCAATGATGGTCGTATGCGTGTTTGGCGCCGTGCAGGTGAGCGCCACAATCAGGACTGCATATGACCGAGGCACACAGAGCCAACACCCGGCATCATGGTGTGGGGAGCGATCTCCTACACTGGCCGTACACCACTGGTGATCGTCGAGGGGACACTGAATAGTGTACGGTATATCCAAACCGTCATCGAACCCATCGTTCTACCATTCCTAGACCGGCAAGGGAACTTGCTGTTCCAACAGGACAATGCACGTTCGCATGTATCCCGTGCCACCCAACGTGCTCTAGAAGGTGTAAGTCAACTACCCTGGCCAGCAAGATCTCCGGATCTGTCCCCCATTGAGCATGTTTGGGACTGGATGAAGCGTCGTCTCACGCGGTCTGCACGTCCAGCACGAACGCTGGTCCAACTGAGGCGCCAGGTGGAAATGGCATGGCAAGCCGTTCCACAGGACTACATCCAGCATCTCTACGATCGTCTCCATGGGAGAATAGCAGCCTGCATTGCTGCGAAAGGTGGATATACACTGTACTAGTGCCGACATTGTGCATGCTCTGTTGCCTGTGTCTATGTGCCTGTGGTTCTGTCAGTGTGATCATGTGATGTATCTGACCCCAGGAATGTGTCAATAAAGTTTCCCCTTCCTGGGACAATGAATTCACGATGTTCTTATTTCAATTTCCAGGAGTGTATATGTAAACGAATTTACTGATTATAAAGTGAGCTAAACTTGTAAATACTTTGATATGTCCTTTATCCTCGTAAAAAGAGATCTACAGATGAATAAAGTTACTACTACTACTACTACTACTACTACCACCACATGATTTACAATAGTATTACTAGAACTACCAGAGGTTACTCTATTTTCTATGTTAGTAACACTAGTACTTACGTCTTCTATTTGTTGTTCTACTGCTTCTACTATCAGAACATCTTTTGCCTCATCCTCACATAATTTCACACAATCAGATTTTACGTTCTTAATAGCTTTTTGAGAAGCATGTACTCTGATAGTTACTTCTTCAAATCGATTAGAGCAAAGTTTGGATATGTTGCCTATTCTTGACAACCTCCCTTCCAGAAGTTCATCTGTGTCTTTGAAATCTCTGCGAACTGCACCACTTTCGCTTTTGAAAGTACTATGCAATTTATCTAGCTGTTGCCCTACTTTGACTTGTAGATCATAGTGGTTAGCATTAATTTCATGGTTTAAACTACTCAGCTTTGAGGACATTTCATTCTTTAATGTTTTATTATTGTCCAATGTTTCTCGTTAATGAGCTCTGAAAAGAACTGTTTCTGTTATTTTGTTGATATGTCACTGCCAGGAGATCCTATGGATAGTCTGGCTGCCTGTAATCAATGTTGCTCAATTAGCACCACCAAGAAGGCATGTGTAGGAATGGATATTCAGTTGTAAAGCCAAAATAAAGTTTCTTGTGTGTAAATATGTAGATATGTATATGTAATTTAATTTTATGATATGTCTGTATTAGCTACGGCAACAGCCTCGCTGCAGTGGATACACCTGTTCCCGTCAGATCACCGAAGTTAAGCGCTGTCGGGCGTGGCCAGCAGTTGGATGGGTGAACATCTGGGCTGCGATGCTCTGTTGCCATTTTTTGGGGTGCACTCAGCCTCGTGATGCCAATTGAGGAGCTACTCGACCGAGCAGTAATGGCTCCAGTCACAGAAAACCATAAAGACCGGCGGCGGTCGGATGGTCCCGATAAGCCATTTGTGGCCTGAAGACGGAGTGCTGCTGCTGTATTAGCCATACGCTAAATAAATAAATATTATTGTCCTTCAGTTCTTTATTACTGTCCTTTAGTTCTTTTTTATTTGACTTAATCTCACTACTTATCTGTTTACTAATGAATTTTATGTTTTTGTTCAGTTCTTTATGATGCAATTCAAGCTTAGAAAACAGTATTTGCATCTAGTTTGGTGCCTCTGCATTGCCACTTGGCATTCCCACCGGTTTTAAAGCAGTTTCTAACATTCCCTCACTTGAATATATTTCGGATATATTGAATTCAGTTTCAGTATCAGATAACTCCAGAATGTGATTTTCACTCTGCAGCGGCGTGTGCTCTGATATGAAACTTCCTAGCAGATTAAAACTGTGTATGGGACAGACTCGAACTCGGGACCGTCGCCTTTCGCGGGCAAGCTTTAATCTGCCAGGAAGTTTCATCAGATAACTCTTAATTCTACTTTTTCCTTTTTGATCTCAACTTCAGTTACCTCCTCATCATGGCAGCCGCGATCTAGTGTCGTCTTCTCCCCTCCTTCCGTCACGATCAAGGTCACTGTGGTTAACATTCACAGCTTAGTTTCCACACACGCGAGCAAATCTTAGAACTGTTCTCGCACTGGTTTCTACCTATTTAACTTCGATATCCTGTTAGTGCCCACCGATCACGTTTACTGTTTTGTTTTCCAGCCGATACGCACCATCTGTGGGGCGGCGGGTCAATAATAAGAAATAAGAAATATTCACAGAATGAGATTTTCACTCTGCTGCGGAGTGTGCGCTGATATGAAACTTCCTGGGAGATTAAAACTGTATGCCGGACCGAGACTCGAACTCGGGACCTTTGCCTTTCGCGGGCAATTGCTCTACCAACTGAGCTACCCAAGCACGACTCACGCCCCCTCCTCACAGCTTCACTTCTGCCAGTACCTCGTCTCCTACCATCCAAACTTCGAGCCTCGGCAAAGGTCTCGAGTTCGAGTCTTGGTCCGGCACAAAGTTTTAATGTGCCAGGAAGTTTCATAAGAAATATTGTTCACCGTCTTCTGCGACAGCCTCAAAGCTATTTTTGGGGTGAAACAGAAAGCGATCCAGGACATATTGACCATTGTTTCCAGTCTGCAAGTACACATTCTTGTCCTGCCCACTGAAATTTTTCTACTCTCCATTTACTCAACAGGATCAGAAATTACGATTATAAATGGAAATTTTGAGTTCTAATTGATAGACAAAAATGGTTCAAATGGCTATGAGCACTATGCGACTTAACTTCTGAGGTCATCACTCGCCTAGAACTTAGAAGTAATTACACCTAACCAACCTAAGGACATCACACACATCCATGCCCGAGGCGGGATTCGAACCTGCGACCGTAGCGGTCGCTCGGTTCCAGACTGCAGCGCCTAGAACCGCACGGCCATTCCGGCTGGCTAATTGATAGATATATTTGATAAACTTTCACACGCACAACATGCAAATATTCCTGATAAGAATAATGATGTCTCTATCATAAACAGCACCATGAGCACTTCAGAGGCGACCTCTACGGTAAGTTCACATTAAATGGTCTTTCATCCTGACCTCTGATAAACTTGATTGTTCGACACAGAAGTGGAAAATAATGTCACCACTTATCACACGGTTTTGTTAACATTGCGGGCTGCAAATAATTACTTCCGCGCGATCTAAGCGATCCAGGACAGTTTACAATCCTTGCGAGTTTACTTACTATTTGTGCCAAAAACATACGTTTGTTGCAGTCTGGGCTGTAACGTCATGCGAGGCAGCTCGTAAGCCGGCGTTTCACTGACGCGGAGCGATTGAAGCTAGGTGCGAAGTGAGGAATGTCACGGCCTCTCAGGCCGTATTTACGGTACGTATGAGCACTGCCGGCGGCCGAAGGAACTCATGCTGTCATCCGCTCTATGCCCTGGTAGCAGCTTCTAAATGACAGCTTTCTCGGACATATAATATTTTATAACACTGTCATGAATCAACTTGAAATCTTCGTAAATTTTGTATGAATGGGGTTATGTTGGCTTTAATCGAAGAAAAAGTTTTAGCTCGCCTGCATTTAAATTTTGCCGGCTAAAATTTGTAGAATGGAACCGTCAGTAGAAGATGATCTCTGAACTACATCTTTAAGAGACTTTATATTGTTATTTACACCAAAGTGTTAAAGCTTGTTATAGCTTTAATATTTAATGGGTTTAATCACATGATGTAATCAGAACTTTCTAGCATTAACATAACATGCTTAATCTGCCATATATAAGGACGTTTTTGTTCCAAATTTAGTTTTCCGTAAATTATTCGAAAACTGTTAGAGGTAGCTTCATGGGATCACATAGTTAAGGTTTTCATATCAAACTGACGCTTCATACCAATGTTTGGCTTTCTAGCTTTATTATTTAGCAGCACTTCTGTTTTTTTTAAAAAGCTATGTATTTAGGAAAACATATTCATCTGATCGTTCTGAGATTTAACAATTTGAACATTATATTCTGAAGCACATGTTGACAAAGTTTGGAAAAGCCGCTTTAATTTTAGTATGCTACTCACAGTCGCGCTGTGGCAGTGAACTGGTTAAGTCCCGCCACACTCGCTCGCCTCTGCATCTCAAATGATACAGCGCTTGTTTCGCCACACATTAAACCATATTTTGTTCAAATTTTCTCAATAAATTGAATTCGTGTACCCCCTGTTTCGTTTGGAACATCGATAACATCCAAATTTTTATTTTTATGCTGAAATCAAGAACGGAACCATTTTCATTGCTTTGTGATTTGATGTATCAGTCACTATAGAAACATAATTTGCATTTTGTGATTCATTAATTACTATTGTAAGAGCATGGGAGGCATACACATTTACAACAATTACTTCAATTTTAGTTCTGCCACAACAACGTTTAGGTCTGTCGAAAAACTTATGGATCAAAGAGGTAGTACACCATTTGAGCGACAGCTGTGATTGTGATAGACTGCATGATACGTAAACTAACTTCTTCAGCAGCCAGTTTGAAATTGGGTGTTCATAAAGTTTTCTTATAAAAAACGAATACATCTTCTTGCTACTTTTAGACGACGATGACATTTCCTAGCGCTTCTTCTTGCGGGCTTTCAGAATAAAATGGATGAAATGAGGTGACGTGGCCCTCAACTACGCACCCTCCGACTCAGAGTTGCAATATTAAAAGTTTTGGCTGGTTTCGTTGTCTATGGGCTGGGATACGTAGCTGCCGCATTACAGGCCAAATACTCTGAGTCTACAGTATACGATAAGAATACACACATCGATCGAATGGTCGAAGGTTTCTATCACTCGGCAATTGCGAATTACGAATGTAACATATAAATTTATAAATGGAAAATAGAAATTAAATAAAATCTGCAGGTACTATCTTAACGACTTTAAATGATGAGTACGATAGTAGAAGCGCTTTTGATGTGGTATATTTCTGCCAAAAACACTTATTGGTGTCGATGGTCCACCAATTAAATAAAATATAAGTTAAATAACAGGGAAACAACAGATTCCTAGTTCACGTAATTATATGTGAACAACAACATAGCTCGCGAGATATTCACTTCCAACGCGTACTACGTCTTCACTGTAGAAACAACGGAAATCTCACAAGTGCACAAGTCGGCACTCCGAAGTACACTCCTGGAAATTGAAATAAGAACACCGTGAATTCATTGTCCCAGGAAGGGGAAACTTTATTGACACATTCCTGGGGTCAGATACATCACATGATCACACTGACAGAACCACAGGCACATAGACACAGGCAACAGAGCATGCACAATGTCGGCACTAGTACAGTGTATATCCACCTTTCGCAGCAATGCAGGCTGCTATTCTCACATGGAGACGATTGTAGAGATGCTGGATGTAGTCCTGTGGAACGGCTTGCCATGCCATTTCCACCTGGCGCCTCAGTTGGACCAGCGTTCGTGCTGGACGTGCAGACCGCGTGAGACGACGCTTCATCCAGTCCCAAACATGCTCAATGGGGGACAGATCCGGAGATCTTGCTGGCCAGGATAGTTGACTTACACCTTCTAGAGCACGTTGGGTGGCACGGGATACATGCGGACGTGCATTGTCCTGTTGCAACAGCAAGTTCCCTTGCCGGTCTAGGAATGGTAGAACGATGGGTTCAATGACGGTTTGGATGTACCGTGCACTATTCAGTGTCCCCTCGACGATCACCAGTGGTGTACGGCCAGTGTAGGAGATCGCTCCCCACACCATGATGCCGGGTGTTGGCCCTGTGTGCCTCGGTCGTATGCAGTCCTGATTGTGGCGCTCACCTGCACGGCGCCAAACACGCATACGACCATCATTGGCACCAAGGCAGAAGCGACTCTCATCGCTGAAGACGACACGTCTCCATTCGTCCCTCCACTCACGCCTGTCGCGACACCACTGGAGGCGGGCTGCACGATGTTGGGGCGTGAGCGGAAGACGGCCTAACGGTGTGCGGGACCGTAGCCCAGCTACATGGAGACGGTTGCGAATGGTCCTCGCCGATACCCCAGGAGCAACAGTGTCCCTAATTTGCTGGGAAGTGGCGGTGCGGTCCCCTACGGCACTGCGTAGGATCCTACGGTCTTGGCGTGCATCCGTGCGTCGCTGCGGTCCGGTCCCAGGTCGACGGGCACGTGCACCTTCCGCCGACCACTGGCGACAACATCGATGTACTGTGGAGACCTCACGCCCCACGTGTTGAGCAATTCGGCGGTACGTCCACCCGGCCTCCCGCATGCCCACTATACGCCCTCGCTCAAAGTCCGTCAACTGCACATACGGTTCACGTCCACGCTGTCGCGGCATGCTACCAGTGTTAAAGACTGCGATGGAGCTCCGTATGCCACGGCAAACTGGCTGACACTGACGGCGGCGGTGCACAAATGCTGCGCAGCTAGCGCCATTCGACGGCCAACACCGCGGTTCCTGGTGTGTCCGCTCTGCCGTGCGTGTGATCATTGCTTGTACAGCCCTCTCGCAGTGTCCGGAGCAAGTATGGTGGGTCTGACACACCGGTGTCAATGTGTTCTTTTTTCCATTTCCAGGAGTGTATTTCTATCTCTCGCGACCACGCGCAAAACGCTCCACTCGGCAAGTCCTTCCGCTGACTGAGCGTCCGTCGCTCACGTCCAGCACTTCCCGTGTTCTCTCTCGTGCCCAGCACTACCTCGTGTCCTCTCTGGAAACGATGCTCCTCCCCAACCTCCATGCGTCTCTCTTAGTAACGAGCGCTGTGATTGGCTAGAGCGCTCCCTCCCTGTTTTCAAGCCAATTCACATTCACAAACATAATGAAACACATTCGAATTACATTTGAATACTTGAAATTAAATAAATATTGCTACGTCTGGGCCATAAACCCCCTCTAACACACATTATTAAATACATAAACAATTAAATAAATATAGCAAAAGAAAGGCCAGGAGCCTAATGTGTCTGTGCTTTGTAACACACAAATATTTAACCAATTTCTTAATGAATAGTATATATCGGATATAAACAAATACATAGATGAATAAATATATTTATAAGCATGCTGCTACCGTTTTTTCGTGTAACTTCAAATGGCTCTGAGCACTATGGGGCTTAACTGCTGAGGTCATCGGTCCCCTAGAACTTAGAACTACTTAAACCTAACTAACCTAAGGACATCACACACATCCATGCCCGAGGCAGGATTCGAACCTGCGACCGTAGCGGTCGCGCGGCTCCAGACGGTAGTGCCTAGAACCGCTCGGGCACTCTGGCCGACTTCGTGTAACTGTGGAGTACTTATGGCCTGCCGCGATCGATAGTAATCGGCCACTTTGACCTCATATAACTCATGTGCTATTCAAGTTACATGCCTGTAATTTATACCAATGTAGGTTTACACTAATAGCTTTCTTTCGATCGACGAAATCGGGTGAAGCGTTTAAATTTTGGAAATTCGTTGCTGAGTTTTACTTGTCTAATTTACAGTCAGATACTAAACTTTAAACTAATAAAGATATTGAAAATCTGATTACACCATCAGAATCGTCGTGGAAATAGTGGTGATGTACATGTTTCTTTTTGAGGTATCAAGATTCCTCTGGTTGCTATTACTTTCTATATGAACTGTGAAATGTCTGCCATTAAGGTTTTACAAAGTCCATCTTTGGCACTCCCGGCATAGAAATCTCCTTCATTGATACAAAGAACCGTCCTCGTCAGAGTGTCAACATGTAATTCCCTTGTGCGGCCGCCCCAACTCCGAACATTTATAATATCTTCAGGGCGCCACAACTCGCTTGTTACCTGACACTCGATTTATTAACGTTCTGACTTGCCAGAATGTTCAGAAGTAGCAGCCTTCAGTTCATACAAGTACATATTAAACAAATTTCAAACAGAATTAAACGATTAAAACGCCAGGCCAATAGTGTTTACAAGGTTTTTTGTAGTGGTGTGGGAGCAGCATGAATTTCGAAATAACTTACAGTAACACAAATTATGAATGAAACAGCATATTAATTAAATGCCTGTATTTCAGTTATGCATCATCATGTTTTTGGACAAGAAATAAGAAGTTTAAATACACTTTCACTTATGTGGATACACCGGTTCCCGTGAGATCACCGAAGTCAAGCGCTGTTGGGCGTGGCCGGCACGTGGATGGGTGACCCTCCAGCCGCCATGCGCTGTTGCCATTTGCCGGGGTGCACTCAGCCTCGTGATGCCAATTGAGGAGTTACTGGACTGAACAGTAGCGGCTTCGGTCAAGAATACCATCA
Source organism: Schistocerca americana (assembly GCF_021461395.2). Lineage (NCBI taxonomy): Eukaryota > Metazoa > Arthropoda > Insecta > Orthoptera > Acrididae > Schistocerca > Schistocerca americana. Next base: position 808,617,749 of record NC_060130.1, on the reverse strand, counting down.
TAACGACCGGGAGAGCGGTGTGCTGACCCCACGCCCCTCCTATCCACATCCTCACCTGAGGATGACACGGCGGTCGGATGGTCCCGGTAGGCCACTCGTGGCCTGACGACGGAGTACTTTCACTTATGTGCGATTATGTAAGGACTTCTTGAGCCACTCACTGAGCCCTAAGGTTCCTTCTTGCATTTTTTTTTTTTTTTTTTTTTTTTTTTGTCGCACTACACACGCTCACATGGATTTTAGCACGAAGTACTGATCAACTTACATCAGTCTTTTGACCAAGTGCCTCACAGAAATAGCGTCTGCCTCTGAATTCTGAACACCGTTTATCGTGACAAATCTGTCTACAACGAAAACAAAAAGTAGAAACCCATCAACAAACCATTTCCCAAAACCAACAAGGATCCTCGCTAACGAGTCCTTCCAGCGGAATACGATACTTTAGGAACAAAGTCACAAGGCAAATGACTGAATCACAGTAAGCTCAAATTCCCATTAGTTCCGTTTGATTGACTTTAATAAATCCTTCCTACCTCCACGCACCAAAAATTGCGTGCATACAATTACAATTTTAATAGCCTTCAAATTGACCACTAAATTCTTTGCCACTCTCTTACACAATGTATAAATCAATACATATTTTATTTAAATCCACGAGGTCACTGACCTCCACGCACCCTCAGTGCCTAAACTTCCCATTCTTGCGCACGTACAGTGCCACAATAAACTAACAAATTACTAATGAATCCCCAAGAAAACACAAAAAATTATCCCTCCAAAATTACCACCACTAATTACAGATTAGAGCAGATTTTCACTTCTGCCCTTTCTCTATGTACCCCTAGCAATTTTAAACTTCTCTCGTTTCCACATATGCGGCAGCAACGACTGTAATGTTCTACCGTACCAGCGCCAATCGGTCTCACTAGAATCACACTACTCCTTCGTATACCAATCCGTACGAACTTCATTACACAAACTATCCCCATCCACAATATTTACTTCAGTCCTCTCTAAATTTTCTGCTTGTTCTTCCACACATTTCGCAGAAATATTGCACATGAATTCACTGTTAAACACTTTATCTTCCTGAAATAATACATCTATGCCCAAGCTATCATCACCATAAATATTCGTGTCAGCAACCTTATCAGCTGATACACCGTTTAAATCACTACAAAAATTCACATCAGAAACCTTACTTTTCTCCGTTGACAAATTAACTTTACTTGATTCGGACATAACTTTATCCTGCGCCGCTACATTACACAAATTGCTGCTACCTCGTCGTACAATTTTAGGACTTCCAGACTTGCTACATTCTGCTATGATCGGACAAAAATCAGCACACACTGCCATTTCCACACACCTTTCATCCAGATTAACCCCCGATCCTATTTTACACACATTCTCACTTTCACGCTCTGGCAAAAGTTTTAGATTCACCCATTCATCAATAAGTTTCGTTTCGCCTTCATTTGTGGTTAGAAAGGCGTAAATTCCTTCTCCGAAGTATCAATACCAGTAGCTTTTACATTATTACATAAATTATCGTTACTCTGTTCCATTAAATAGAAATCCTATACCTCCGCCGATACATTTTTAACTTCACCTACTGGTGAGACCAATGCTAAGCCGCCTTCGCTAACATCGACGCTTTTCGCCGACTCACAAACACTTGCTACTACAACACCTTCCTTACTGCAATTGCTACTATTTGCTAATACCTCTTCAGAACTCTGCACACAATTTGCTTTCACAAAATTCATCTCCTCTTTAACTTTATTTATTTATTTATTTACACGTCACGTTCCGTAAGACCAAATTGAGGAGCAAATCTCCAAGGTCATGAAACGTGTCAGTACATGAGCTTACAACATAAAAGTAATAACAGATAAAAATAAATGTTCATGAACCTGCAAGAAAATCAGTCCATAAGTTTAAGCAAACGCTACCAGCTATACAATGAGAATCAGCTTAATTTTTCAAGGAACTCCTCGACAGAATAGAAGGAGTGACCCATGAGGAAACTCTTCAGTTTCAATTTGAAAGCGCGTGGATTACTGCTAAGATTTTTGAATTCGAGTGGCAGCTTATTGAAAATGGATGCAGCAGTATACTGCACACCTTTTTGCACAAGAGTTAAGGAAGTCCGATCCAAATTGAGGTTTGATTTCTGCCGAGTATTAACCGAGTGAAAGCTGCTTATTGTTGGAAATAAACTAATATTGGTAACAAGAAACGACAATAAGGAATATACATATTGAGAGGCCAGTGTCAAAATACCCAGACTCGTGAACAGAGGTCGACAAGAGGTTCGTGAACTCACACCACTTATTGCGCGAACCGCCCGTTTCTGAGCCAAAAATATCCTTCTAGAATGGGAAGAGTTGCCCCAAAACATAATACCATATGACATAAGTGAATGAAAATAAGCAAAGTAGACTAATTTACGTGTCGAAGTATCATTCACTTTCGATACCGTTCGAATAGTGAAAATGGCAGTATTAAGTCTTTGAACAAGATCCTGAACGTGGGCTTTCCACGACAGCTTACTATCTATTTGAACACCTAGGAATTTGAACTGTTCAGTTTCACTAATCATATGCCCGTTCTGTGAGATTAAAACGTCAGGTTTTGTTGAATTGTGTGTTAGAAACTGTAAAAACGGAGTCTTACTGTGATTTAACGTTAGTTTATTTTCTACAAGCCATGAACTGAGGTCATGTACTGCACTACTTGAAACCGAGTCAGTGTTGCACACAACATCCTTTACTACCAAGCTAGTGTCATCAGCAAACAGAAATATTTTAGAGTTACCCATAATACTGGAGTGCATATCATTCATATAAAAAAGGAACAGGAGCGGCCCCAACACTGAACCCTGGGGCACCCCCCACTTGACAGTACCCCACTCACATCCCACATTACAGCCGTTATCAACATTGTGAATAATGACCTTTTGCTGCCTGTTGCTAAAGTAAGAGGTGAACCAATTGTGAGCTACTCCCCTTATTCCGTAATGGTCCAACTTCTGGAGCAATATTGTGAGATCAACACAGTCAAATGCCTTTGTTAAATCAAAAAATACGCCAAGCGTTCGAAGCTTTTTGTTTAGCCCATACAGTATTTCACAGAGAAAAGAGAATATAGCATTTTCAGTTGTCAAACGACTTCTAAAGCCGAACTGTACATTTGATAGTAAATCGTGTGATATAAAATGATCAATTATCCTTACATACACAGCCTTTTCGATAACTTTTGAAAACACTGATGGCATAGAAATAGGTCTAAAATTATCTATATTATCCCTTTCTCCCTTTTTATAAAGCGGCTTTACTACTAAGTACTTTAATCGCTCAGGAAACTGACCATTCCTAAAGAAAAAACTGCAAATATGGCTAAATACGGGGCTAACATGTGCAGCACAGTACTTTAATATTCTACTAGACACTCCATCATAACCATGAGAGTCCTTAGTCTTCAGTGATTTAATTATTGACTCAATCTCCCTCTTGTCTATCACAGAGGAGTATTTCAGACGTCAATCTCGCAAAGGCTGTAACCTCCCCCTCACTTATCGACCTTAATGACAGTGAAAAATTAAACCACGTGTACCTAATGGAAATTTGGGAAAAGCAATCGTCACCGAAGTTAATTTGTCGGTAAAGAGGGAGGAAAGGGTTACATCTAAATGAAAGAAAAAATGCAAATGAAACTGGTGGAAATTAATTTTGAAAAGGGGTAAAGTTAATAAAGAATGTAAATGTGCGGCCGTTACGTTATTAATTAACTAGCGGTAATCAGATATTTGACATTTGGGGGAAATTACGGTCGCCAGTCCTATGGAAAATTACTATAGTAACTGAAAAAGAAAGGTTATTATACATATAATTAGTACTAGAAGCGTGGCAACTGAAGGTTGACACGTGTAGTGTGAAAACTGAAAGTTTGTCAGAAGTAATAAATTTCGCTACACTCTGACTTAATTTAGCAAAAGAATTAATAAAACCGGAAAACTGAAAGTTAATTTAGTGACTGAAGTTAATAGTGAGCTTTCTTTCTGAAGCACATCGAAATCCAGTAAAATACGGTTAGTCTTGGACTACCTCAACAATCATTTCAAAAGCTACTTGAATCTACGCAATTTAGAAATAAGAGATTTGACTTTGATCTTGAATTAAATGATTCTGAACAATTAGCAATAGTAAAATTTAGTACGTACCAAGCTGAGCTGCAGTCACAGGTAAGCTAAAATATGGTAACAAAACTCGCACTCTTGATTTGTGCTTGTGTAATCTAAATATTGTAGCCAGCTATGAATACTTTAACCGAATTTTGAAATTAAAGCAGCGAAATGGAATGGTATTCCTTTAATGCTGGCGTTTGAATTTCAACGACACTCGGGTTCATTCCGGAAAAGGAAGGGACCCTGCTTGGTAATGCAATTGGGACAATGAGCAACAAAGGTTCATGCTAAGTTGCTGTAATTTTGTGAATGGAACCATTTTAAAAGCTGAGGTCTGCCATACAGTTCTAAAACTTTACGTGCTTCCAGTCTTCCTTGTTGGTTGATTGACAGGTTTGAAGCCGTCGATCGAGGAGGTGGCGACAGTCACTCATTGTCAGCCGTCGCTGTTGCAGAAGCTGGATGTTGGCGCGCCTTCTTCTCGACACTGCCACCAGACGAAACGGGCTCTTGATGTGCGCCAGCTAATGCTTCCCGTCCGCGACACCGTGTCATAAACTGTCATAGCAAGTCGAGCGCAATTACATGCAGCCAAACCCCGAAAGCGCGCCAACTCGCGGGAGCGTCACACAACACACCTGCTCAACCGCACTACTCCAGCCAGACTCCCGCTGCTCTGCCCGCGCTCCACGCGGCAGAGTTAACACTCCCAAAGATCCTACACACTTTGGTTCTCCACACGACCTACCGATGTAATCGTTCGATAGCATAGTTTTCCCTAGGCCAGACCCAGCGTAAAAATGTAAATAATATTTACAAAACAAACCAATTATACGTCGACATAAATGCATAAATAAATATATACAAATAGTAAAACAATTACAATATATAAAGACACAGAAATGTCATATCTTCGGGTAACAAAATAAGGAAAAATCTATAGCACAATAGATGGAAAAAAGGATATGCATTTCCGGCGTTACACGGCATTTGCTAAGAAATTGATATGATTTCCTGTAGAATCTAAATTTTTATTTAATTCACCAGCAATGCTCAGAAAATGGTTGTTAAATACTGTACGTATAACTGATTTATCAGTAACAAATATTTTTACTGCGAACTGGCTTTATATCATCAACCTTGTGCTGCTGACCAGACACTTCCTTCACAACTGACGATATGGCTTTAATTTTATCCTGTGAATTAGCTATTCTATTTGCATACCACATACTTTTTGCCTTGCTAATAATATTTTTAAGCACCTTACAATACTGTTTGTAATGGGCTACAGTAGCTTGATTGTGACTACTAACATTTTGATATAATTCCCGCTTTGTTCTACATGATATCCTTATCCCACTAGTCAGCCAACCGGGCTGTCCATTACTGCTAGCACCCCGTTTAAAATGTTCTAATGGAAAGCAACTCTCAAAGAGCATGAGAAATGTGTTATGGAAAGCATTGTATTTATCATCTATATTATCGGCACTAAAACATCTTGCCACTCTTGTTCATTGACAAGTTTTGAAAAACTGTCTATTGCTGTTGGATTAACTTTCCTACGTAGTTTGTAATTAAATACGACATTGGTTTGAGTACAAAAACCTTTTAGTGTTAAAATTTGTGCATCATGGTCTGAAAGGCCATTCACCCTTTTACTGACAGAATGTCCATCTAGTAATGAAGAATGATTAAAAATATTGTCTATGACTGTGCTACTGTTCCCCTGCACCCTAGTTGGAAAGAAACACAGTTTGCATCAGATCATATGAATTTAGGAGATCTACTAACATCCTTTTCTTACACAATCATGTACAAAATTAATATTGAAGTCACCACATATAACTACTTTCTGGTACTTCCTGCAAGAGCAAAAATTCTCTGAAGTCGGAGTTAGGGGACCTATAAACAACAGCAATTAGAAGTTTAGTTTCACTAAATTCAACTAATGCAGCACAACTTTGAAAAATCTGTTCAGTGCAGTGTCGTGATACGTCTATGGACTCAAATGAAATACTGTTTTTTACGTACAGAGCCACTGCCCCACCCCGCAAGGAACTCCTCGAGAAACAGCCAGCTGATCTGTAGCCTGGTAAAAGAAGCCTCTGAATTATCAAATTCTTTAAGTGGTGCTCTGATATACCAATAATTTCAGAGTTAACATCTATTAGTAGTTCACTAACTTTATCTCTAATACCTCTTACATTTTGATGAAATATGCTAATTCCTTCTCTACTTGGAAGCATTACATCCTCTGGAGGTGAGCCCTTAGTTAGAGGCACTTCCTTTAAGCAGGTATACCTATCAGCTAACTTCAGTCTAAAAAAGGTGCAGCTCTAACACCAACTACTACAGGAATTTTTCCGTGAGTGATACCACTACCACCACCACCACCACCACCACACACTACACTGTCACCTATAAGCTTAGTCAGCCTCGCCTTCCCATACCTATTGAGGTGCAGGCCATCCCTAGTGAAACCCCATCTACTGATAGACGCAACTGGCACCACTGAGATGTGATCCATGCCCTCCGGCATCAGTGCCCTCCCCAGCCCCACATTAACGCGCCTAACAGCCGCATTAAGATGAGGCCGATCATGACGCTGAAACAGTTGCACAAAATGCGCATTAGTGCCACCAGTTTGAGTAGCTATCTTAACCAAGTCACCACTGACATCATATTCCCCGTCCCTATCGAGACTGTTCCCCGCTCCACCCACTATTACTACCTGATCCTCTTTCGTAAAATTCTTACGTAACTCCCCTATGCTTTCAGTCACCTGAGCCAACCCTGCACTAGGCTTCACAATGCTGGTGACCTGGTACTCACTCCCAAGCACTTCCTGCAACCGTTGGCCCACACCTCTACCGTGGGAACTACCTAGCAGCAGAACCTTCTTTCTGCTAGACTTTGCAACTAACCTAGGCCTCCTAATTGCTGAGCACTGCTGCAAGTTACCTACATCTACGGCTACACGAGGCTCCTCTCCACTCAGCTCTGACAGTTGGTCGTATCTATTGCATGTATGCAAAGTAAAACTATCTGAATACCTCCTCCTCCTAGCTACCTTATTGCCAACTGCCAGTTCCCATTCCCCACCACCCTTCACCCTCCTCAACCTATCTAGTTCCTCCTTTGCGCATTGTAACTGCACCTGAAGGGCACAGATCTTACGCTCCTGCTCCTCTTTTAACTTGTTTCTACTACAGATTCTACAATCCCAGGAGAGGATCTCCCTAAAATGATCACTGGCTTCCCCACTGCATTCCCCCCAATGAAAATACTTTGAACAAATCCCACACCGTAATCCACTACTCACAAACCTACGACAGAGCCCACACTTTTCACTCATAATAAAATTTTACAGTTACTGAAAAAAACTATACGTCTACGTTACCAAAGTTCAGTTACACCAGTAGAACTATTTAAGAGCTAACAATAATGATCTCGAAATTCTCTGCCTACTAAGAAAGCAGCTACTTGTATTAATACTACAACACAGCCGATACAAATACCAGCAAAACTTCACAAAATTATTAGTTAAAATCAAAAAATTAAAACGACCACTGTAACTCTAAGCGAAGTTAAAACACTAAATGAAAATTTTACTGAAATATTTCACTAGAAAGAATAATAAACGTCAGTTGAAAACTAAAGCACGAAATCTACTAAACGACTTCAACACACTGAAAACTCTATAAAACACAGCGAGCGAACGATTACAAAAGTTTATTAAGTCGTTACTTCGCTACAAACGGCACGCAACACCGCTGAAATCTATTAAATTTAATAACTGTATTACAGAGCACAAATAAGTTTGTCAGTACTTAGCTTATAACCGCTACAGCTGCAGCGCACGCCGCAAAATGTAAACACACTACTGAGGCGCGAGGCTTACAAGGGGAGGCCGCCAATTGTGAAATTCAGATTCGATTCACACTGCGCTTAATAAAAGCCCATGGCCAGAGGTGTAATGTGGCAAAGCACCAAGATGCACTTCTCAGCCGTTGTCGAGGAAATCAACAGTTAAAAGAAACCGCTGCGGTGAAATACTCCACGATTAATAAATTTGTACAGCGTCGTGGCGCAGCGGTAAGCGCTCGGGTTCGTAATCCGAAGGTCGCCGTACCTAATCTCGCGCCATCCAATTTTTTAATTATTAGTTTTTTTGTAAGAACACATTGACACCGGTGTGTCAGACCCACCATACTTGCTCCGGACACTGCGAGAGGGCTGTACAAGCAATGATCACACGCACGGCACAGCGGACACACCAGGAACCGCGGTGTTGGCCGTCGAATGGCGCTAGCTGCGCAGCATTTGTGCACCGCCGCCGTCAGTGTCAGCCAGTTTGCCGTGGCATACGGAGCTCCATCGCAGTCTTTAACACTGGTAGCATGCCGCGACAGCGTGGACGTGAACCGTATGTGCAGTTGACGGACTTTGAGCGAGGGCGTATAGTGGGCATGCGGGAGGCCGGGTGGACGTACCGCCGAATTGCACAACACGTGGGGCGTGAAGTCTCCACAGTACATCGATGTTGTCGCCAGTGGTCGGCGGAAGGTGCACGTGCCCGTCGACCTGGGACCGGACCGCAGCGACGCACGGATGCACGCCAAGACCGTAGGATCCTACGCAGTGCCGTAGGGGACCGCACCGCCACTTCCCAGCAAATTAGGGACACTGTTGCTCCTGGGGTATCGGCGAGGACCATTCGCAACCGTCTCCATGAAGCTGGGCTACGGTCCCGCACACCGTTAGGCCGTCTTCCGCTCACGCCCCAACATCGTGCAGCCCGCCTCCAGTGGTGTCGCGACAGGCGTGAATGGAGGGACGAATGGAGACGTGTCGTCTTCAGCGATGAGAGTCGCTTCTGCCTTGGTGCCAATGATGGTCGTATGCGTGTTTGGCGCCGTGCAGGTGAGCGCCACAATCAGGACTGCATACGACCGAGGCACACAGGGCCAACACCCGGCATCATGGTGTGGGGAGCGATCTCCTACACTGGCCGTACACCACTGGTGATCGTTGAGGGGACACTGAATAGTGCACGGTAAATCCAAACCGTCATCGAACCCATCGTTCTACCATTCCTAGACCGGCAAGGGAACTTGCTGTTCCAACAGGACAATGCACGTCCGCATGTATCCCGTGCCACCCAACGTGTTCTAGAAGGTGTAAGTCAACTACCCTGGCCAGCAAGATCTCCGGATCTGTCCCACATTGAGCGTGTTTGGGACTGGATGAAGCGTCGTCTCACGCGGTCTGCACGTCCAGCACGAACGCTGGTCCAACTGAGGCGCCAGGTGGAAATGGCATGGCAAGCCGTTCCACAGGACTACATCCAGCATCTCTACGATCGTCTCCATGGGAGAATAGCAGCCTGCATTGCTGCGAAAGGTGGATATACACTGTACTAGTGCCGACATTGTGCATGCTCTGTTGCCTGTGTCTATGTGCCTGTGGTTCTGTCAGTGTGATCATGTGATGTATCTGACCCCAGGAATGTGTCAATAGAGTTTCCCCTTCCTGGGACAATGAATTCACAGTGTTCTTATTTCAATTTCCAGGAGTGTATATATATATATATATATATATATATATATATATATATATATATATATATATAAACTATTAATGAATCCTTATGCATGTTGGTGAAGGCGGATCGCTCTCCAATTGTACCGCCTCCATTTTTCCGTTTTTTTTAACAGGGTGTACCAAAGCTCTCCCGTCCGCACTGATTTTCGATGCTGTTATAAGTTGCGCTAGGGACCGCACCTACCTTCTTTCGAAGTTAGCAGGCAACTACGCTATTATCCGGCGGCTCGTTTCGGCCCATTCACCATCTGTCCTTCAAGTGTAACGAGCGAGTGACGGAGTTTATATTTCATACCTGCCGCAGCAAATTTGTGTTCGTGGGGTCTCTATTCTAATTCGAAATGGTTCGAATGGCTCTGAGCACTATGGGACTTAACATCTATGGTCATCAGTCCCCTAGAACTTAGAACTACTTAAACCTAACTAACCTAAGGACATCACACAACACCCAGCCATCACGAGGCAGAGAAAATCCCTGACCCCGCCGGGAATCGAACCCGGGCGTGGGAAGCGAGAACGCTACCGCACGACCACGAGCTGCGGGCTCTAATTCGAACGTTTGACTTATGCTATACGTATTCGTTTCGGAATACCGTTTTTACGTCTTCCGTTAACTATACGTGGTTAACATTATGAAGACAATTAATAACATTTGTGAAATACAACTTTGTTTGCGGAAAACATAATGATGTTCGAAGTCGCCAGTTTTTCCACGACAAACGACTTTCAACGACTTATTATATGTATAATTGTTGCAACTGATTGCCGGGAATTATATATATACATATTTGAATTACAAAAAACAAATACTAAAAAAAAGGGCTGCATGGCGCGAGATTCGATCCGGCGACCTTCGGATTACGAACCCGAGCGCTTACCGCTGCGTCACGACGCTGAGTAAAATCATTAATCGTAGAGAGTATTTCATCGCAACGGTTTCTTTTAACCGTCGATTTTCTCGACAACGGCTGAGAAGTGCATCTTGGTGCTTTGCCACATTACACCTCTGGCCATGAGCTTTTATTATGCGCAGTATGAATCGAATCTGAATTTTACAATTGGCGGCCTCCCCTTGTTAGACGAAGGACGAAAGCAGACTCACAAATAATAGACCACTCGAGTCAATAACACAGGAAGAAAGACTGAGATTAATGAAAATCCACTAATAAGTTACTTTTACGGCAAATATTAAAACTAATATACTTTAAAATAAGAAAATGCAGTCTAAAATTTATAAAATATTAACGAGCTATTTCAACAGCAGTGCAGCACACGTGACGTCACACCACTTCTTTTTGAACCACTGAATCTTTCCATTCATCACCATTCACACACTCATTCATTACACATTCATAACTTACATCATTCCCTGCAAATTTATTCCCACTACTTTTACTTAAATCTCTCACAAATCTATACTTCCGCCGTTCGCGGCTGCTTTTATTGAAATTCACCTATATAGTCTTCCTCTTTAGCATACTCCATATTACATATTTGTAGCCTTTCTCCAAACCTATCAACATTTCTACCATTACCATTACCTCCAGTCCTTTTCATCGCCTGTTTAGATGGCCATCCCCGGACCTGAAATGTTTCCCGACCGGTTGTTACGCGATTGCACTTCGCGCGAATTTACCCCGTCAAATCTGCGTCCTCTACTTGGATCCCGTTCACGGAAGTTATAACACCTGTTCGTACTCCGACCATTCTGTTCATTCCAGCTACTATCTCCCAGAGAATTCCTGTCATTTCTCTCACGATTATTATTTTGGCGATGATTATCTGGCTGTCCATTTTGATAACTACCGCCCGGTTTGCTCTGAGGTTTGAACTTCAAAGCCCTCTCTAATTTTTCTACAAATTCTAGAAATTCGTCCACGGAATCACATGGACTATTTACAAGATCCCCCTGCAGATCTTCGGGTAATCGCTTTTTAACGTGGTGATTTCCGTTAAAATTCCCAACGGATTTTTCACGTGCATAAACTTGCCAAGTTCGCGCTAGTACAAATCTCTCATCATCTCATTACCGTACCTGTAACTCGGCCCGTGTAAGAATTCATTTTGGATCCGCGTCTGTTTTGCCTGGCTCCAAAATTAATTCAAAAAACACTTTTCAAACTCTTCATACGATTCCCACAAACTACATTTAACATTTGCCCAAGACTGTGGGTCTCCCTCCAAATGCCGTTTAACGTATTTTGTTTTCGCTTCGTCCGACTTGCCGTGAACAAAGGCGTCCCTACATACAGCCAAGAAATTTACTGGATGATATATTCCGTCATCTGTGTAGCATTTCACAGATCCTGTATTTGCCCAAGGGATACATAAAACCACCGTGGCCTGTTGGGAGGCTAACGAATTTAAATCACTTTTTATCTGTCCCATTTGTTTTTTTTAATTCATTTTCACTAGTAATAATGGACTCTGTTTCATCTTTAATTTTGCCCACTTCTTTCTCCCCCTCACCTACACGATTGTCAACATCACTAACTGCAAAATTTATATCGCTTTTATGAGAATCTTGCGCTATTATACAGTCGCTTATCTTGCCCTCAAGTTCGGTCTGTATCTTATTCATTTTTTTCCCCAAGAGTGCTCTGTGTCAGTTTGTATCCTGCTTGCTATTCAATGGGAAATCGCAGCAAAATTAACTTCAATGAATAATACTCAATTTTCTCAAATACATATTTCCAAATTAATGCGCCTAATTGAGATGGTGACCGTTCATTTTTTTCATTAAAATATTATTTTACCACTTTCATTAACTCCCAAAGTTAAAGCGCGTTATGCCGGCCATTGTGGCCGAGCGGTTCTAGGCGCTACAGTCCGGAGCCGCGCGACCGCTGCGGTCGCAGGTTCGAATCCTGCCTCCGGCATGCATGTGTGTGACGCCCTTAGGTTAGTTAGCTGTAAGTAGTTCCAAGTTCTAGGGGACTGATGATGTCAGATGTTAAGTCCCGTAGCGCTCAGAGCCATTTGAACCATAAAGCACGTTTGGTTATTCTGTTGTTATTGTTGTTGTTGTGGTCTTCAGTCCTGAGACTGGTTTGATGCAGCTCTCCATGCTACTCTATCCTGTGCAAGCTAGTTCATCTTCCAGTACGTACTGCAGCCTACATCCTTCTGTATCTGCTTAGTGTATTCATCTCTTGGTCTCCCTCTACGATTTTCACCCTCCACGCTGCCCTCCAATACTAAATTTGTGATCCCTAGATGCCTCAGAACATGTCCTACCAACCGATCCCTTCTTCTAGTCAAGTTGTGCCACAAACTCCTCTTCTCCCCAATCCTACTCAGTACCTCCTCATTAGTTATGTGATCTACACATCTAATCTTCAGCATTCTTCTGTAGCACCACATTTCGAATGCTTCTATTCTCTTCTTGTCCAGACTATTTATCGTCCATGTTTCACTTCCATACATGGCTATACTCCATACAAATACTTTCAGAAACGACTTCCTGACACAATGCTAGTCTACATTTTGTATCCTCTCTACTTCGACCATCATCAGTTATTTTGCTCCCCAAATAGCAAAACTCCTTTACTACTTTAAGTGTCTCATTTCCTAATCTAATTCCCTCAGCATCACCCGACTTAATTCGACTACATTCCATTCTCCTCGTTTTGCTTTTGTTGATGTTCATCTTATATCCTCCTTTCAAGACACTGCCCATTCCGTTCAACTGCTCTTCCAAGTCCTTTGCTGTCTCTGACAGAATTACAATGTCATCGCCGAACCTTAAAGTTTTTATTTCTTCTCCATGGAATTTAATACCTACTCCGAATTTTTGTTTTGTTTCCATTACTGCTTGCTCAATATCAAGATTGAATAACATCGGGGAGAGGCTACAACCCTGTCTCACTCACTTCCCAACCACTGCTCCCTTTCATGTCCCTCGACTCTTATAACTGCCATCTGGTTTCTGTACAAATTGTAAATAGCCTTTCGCTCCCTGTATTTTACCCCTGCCACCTTCAGAATTTGAATGAGAGTATTCCAGTCAACTTTGTCAAAAGCTTTCTCTAAGTCTACAAATGCTAGAAACGTAGGTTTGCCTTTTCTTAATCTAGCTTCTAAAATAAGTCGTAGGGTCAGTGTTGCCTCACGTGTTCCCATATTTCTACGGAATACAAACTGATCTTCCCCGAGGTCGGCTTCTACCAGTTTTTCCATCCGTCTGCAATGAATTCGCGTTAGTATTTTGCAGCCGTGACTTATTAAACTGATAGTTCGGTAATTTTCACGTCTGTCAACGCCTGCTTTCTTTGGGATTGGAATTATTATATTCTTCAATTTCACCAAATTTGAAATTATCGTCCGATACCTTTGTCCATTAGACACACGTGAGGTCAAACTTCGAAATCCTCTCAGAGTGAAACCTTAATGTGTTTTACGGCACGTTAGTGTTATAGTCTCCATTGGGTTGTAGGCGCTTGGCAAGCGACCATGCATCGCTGCTTTGTGACCGTGTATCTCTGCAACTACACGGGCAAAGCTGGGAAGGGTCGTTCATCACGTACGGGTGGAGGAGACTACACTGCTTCGGCATACGACCTATTCGGGATAGCTGCCTCGGCTTCCATGAAAATGAAGCCTTTCCTATTGGCGATTTCGTTAAGGAACGTTCTTTGACATAAACACTGACCGCCGGAAGGCCGCCACACAGACAAAGTCCGAGTCATTCACTTACGGTGGCCAATAAAGCCGCCCGCCCCAGACAACGCCATCTGCACAATCTGGCAACACCGTAAGATGCCGAAGTGTCAGGAGGAAGTGCTGTCTACTTCCGAGATGTGGTTGTGTTGTGTGAACCTGTGGTCTAGTGGTAATCGTCATGTACTCTAAACTTAAAGTAGCGTGTTCGCATCTTGCAGTTAAACATTGGAGTTTTAATATTTGAAAATCATGAACTGTGATTAAGCATTGTAAAATTGGGTCGCAAGCGATAAAAGGTGTAAAATCTGCAACACAATATGTACTTTTGGTATAACAGAGGGGTAAATGCAGAGGAGGCAGCTCGAAAGATTTGAACTGTGCGTGGAGCAAGCGCTTTTGGGAAAAATGCGCCAGAAAAAGATACTCTTGTTTCAACAAAGGCCGCTCTGGCATGAATGATTTTCCACATTAAAGAAGTCTCGACACTGATGTAAGTGATGGACTACTATTTAACCATTGTGCGACATTTGCATTCAACAGGCAAGGTTCAGAAATCTGGTGTAGGAGTGAGTACTACATGCTCCAATTCGAAACAACAAAGATCAAGGGAATGACTATTATTGCAGTTTTGCTTGAACGTCATCAGGTCGCTCATTGAGCATTCCCATGCAATACTGTTACTCGTGACTTGATACCTTTATCGAAACTTCCTAAGAAGAAATGAGAGGCAGAGCTCTACCAAAAGACGTCAATTCGAGCAAAGAGTAGTGTGAACATAATATTTTCTCTGATAGCTCCAGAAGTGTGTTTTGCAGTACGAATTCTTCCCCAGGGGTGTGTCCATCACAGCTGGAATTTGTTGCCAAAATCTGAGACACCTTTTGCTCGCAGTGTAAGAAAATCGACCGACAAAACTACATCACGTGTACTACTGCATGATAACGCACTCTGTTGATTTGAGAAACAAAATTATGCAATAGACTGCTAGGGAGTCATCTCTCAAGCACTTATCCCTCTGATCGTATACTCGTTAAATTTTACCTATCCCGCTCTTGATCGATCAACCGTCAAGGCAATTCATTTCTACACGAAAATGCTCTTCAAACTACACTGGTTAAATGACATCGTTAGAACCAGTAGGTTTCTACAGGCGCAGAATTTGTAAACTACTTTAGCACTGTAAGATTGTTTTAGATATTGTGAATAAATATATTGTTGCTGATTAATTTCTGTTTGATGATTACAGTTGTGTTCAATAAACTAATGGAAAACGCAGTTAAAATATTCACTGCACTAATATAAATTACATTCAACATACTACAGAAACATCATGACGACAGTCTATCTTAATAAAGCATTAAGTATCTGTAAGACGATTGTGCCTATTTTAACACGAATTAGTAGGATATTACCGACTTTTGCCTTTAAAAGGTCTGTATTTACTTCATGTCCTGTATCGTATTCAAGTATTATGAAAATGTGGCCCTTCAATATAAAATCATGTACTCACACCAAAAAATTGGTCGGCAGAAAACAAAAGTGTCATTATGAATTTTGCAGTACAATAAGGTTTCCGCTCTGACAGTAAGGGGTACTGAAAGTAGCAAGACGAATTTTTCCCGAGCGTTGTCTTACGAGTTTCTATCTGCCTGTTTGTAGCTCTGCTACAGAAGAATTTAACATCTGGCTTTCAGCGAGTCTCGATAAGCGAATGACGACAGCTTGCACCTGACAGGCAAGAACATTACCTAGGAGCTAGCGAAGAGATGTGGCAGATGTGTCTTACTTATTCGCCCAGTAGACGCTATGACGAATAAATCACAACATAAGAGACGAGAATACTTGTATTTCCCATGTGGAACGACTTTCGTGGATGCAAAAATGGTTCAAATGGCTCTGAGCACTATAGGACTTAACTTCTGAGGTCATCAGTCCCCTAGAACTTAGAACTACTTAAACCTAACTAACCTAAGGACATCACACACAGCCATGCCCGAGGCAGGATTCGAACCTGCGACCGTAGCGGTCGCGCGGTTCCGGACTGTAGCGCCTAGAACCGCTCGGCCACCCCGGGCGGCGTGGATGCAAAAGCGTTAACTGACATCCTTATATCACATCTCAAGAAAAAATCACTCACATTATTCAACTGAAATGACACGATAATATCCAGTGAATTTAGCAGGATAGTTCTGTGCCATCAAGGAAGTAACTCGTCGGTCACAGTGTTTCCAAACATATTCTGCGTTGTTGCCAAGTTTCAGTTATACTACCAGGAAGGATACCAGCTGATGTGTTCTGTGAGTGGCCTCGGAAGTGACTAAAGCTTCGTCTCAAAGTTGTGGGTGGCAAGGGTCGGAATACCCTCATTATATCTCAATGAATCTTATTCGCATTTCTGTAACTAGGTTAAGGAGCTAGAGTGTTATTACTTGTAATACAAAGATGCACTGAGTGCAAACGAAACGTCATAAATTAATAACTGCTACAATTATTTGTGTTTTACTGTCTTAATCGGACCTTGAAAGCGTATTCACCTGAAGTGATTCACAATTTTGGAGTCCAGTGGTTGAGTTGGCTACCCATCTTTGCTATGCAATATTATTATTGAGATCACTGTGATTGGCACATCCGCCAGAAGATAGGCATGACCTGGCTACTTGTTGTCAGCTTTTCTGACTGATATACTGCCGCTGCTCGAAACGTGAAGACTTAAGGTGAATTCGAATATTCCATACAGCGAAAATCTGATGTTTCTCTTCTGCCAGCTCTAACATTCAAAAAATAGTTACAATAAGCGGCAGAAGTGCACCTGTAAACCAACACTAAATAGTGCAGTCATAATTAGTGGAATCTGATGAACTCCCTCCGTCTTCTGATAATTGTGAAAAACTACTTTTTTCATCCGTGCAGCACCGCAGTATGAACTCAAGGGTTTCGTAGGATTCCTATACTTAATTTCGTTGTGATTGTTGAAATGACAATCGAGGAGGAGCAAAACGATCTGACTTGAAATACACTTTTTCATCGGAATTTGAATCTTTGGCTACAGTTGCAGTAGCACATCCAGTGAGGTATCAAGAATGTGAGCATCCACTCACTGCTGCAGTATAGGCTAGGACAGAATGAAGCAGGTCTCCGACAAAGCAACAGATGGGAGAAAATCTAATTAATGTACAGGGTGTCCGAAAAGACTTTCTCTGATTACATAAATTGAAAACTCAGGCTAGAAGTAAGATACAAATATGAAACTTGTGTCGAATTGTTTCCAACTATCAAAGTCTTTTTTTCTGTTTTAGGTTCGGAGTACGTAAGTGGTGGATGAGGTGCAGTGCCCAAGAAGCCATGTTCACCAAACAGGAGAAGGCACAGTGTGTCCTGTGGTACCATGAGACACGATCACCAACCACAGTGCAGACACACTTCCAGACAACATTTGGAAGGAATCCACCTGATATCAAGAGCATTAAAGCCTGGTATGAGAAGTTCAAGAACACAGGATCGGTTGCTGACCTTCCGAGGTCAGGTCGACCAAGAACCTCAGCAGACAGAGTGAAAGCTGTAAGGCAGTTTTTTCTGCGAAGTCCGAAGAAGTCGGTGCGCTGGGCCTCACGTGAATTACAGATGCCAAAAAGCTCTCTCCATGACATTTTACACAAACGTTTATTGTTTCGTGCATACAAAGTGTAAATCGTTCAGGCCTTGTTGCCCAATGACAGTACACGTCGATATGACTTTGCGGTCGAAATGCTATCACATATTGAGGACGATGATGGTTATCTCAGACGAATTGCCTTTTCCGACGAAGCGACCTTTTTTGTCAGTGGGAGTAGTGAATCGTCATAATGTGAGCATTTGGGGTTCACAACCCCCTGGCGAGGTCATGGAGTGCACCAGAGGCAGTCCAAAGGTGAATGTTTGGTGCGCGCAATTGTACGGTCGAATTATCGGGCCATTCTTCTTCGCTGAGGCTACCATCACATCTGCAGTGTATCTGGACATGTTGCAACTGTATGCTGTTCCTCAGCTGCTTCAGTATCACCCCGATGTCTTGTCTCAACAAGACGGTGCACCGCCTCATTGGGTTCAAAAATGGCTCTGAGCACTATGGGACTTAACTTCTGAGGTCACCAGTCCCCTAGAACTTAGAACTACTTAAACCTAACTAACCTAAGGACATCACACGCATCCATGCCCGAGGCAGGATTCGAACCTGCGACCGTAGCGGTCGCGCGGTTCCATACTGAAGCGCCTAGAACCGCTCGGCCACTTCGGCCGGCCCGCCTCATTGGGGTTTGGACGTCCGTGCCTATCTCGATATGACATTTCCTGGGCGATGGATTGGTCGTGATGGACCAACGGTTTGGCCTCCACGCTCTCCTGGCATAACCCCATTAGACTTCTTTTGATGGGGTTATGTCAAGGACGAGGTCTACCGAACACGTGTACCAGATCTTGAAAGCCTGCGGCAACGGATAACCACAGTCGTTGAATCGATCCCTCCAGTGATGTTGGCTAATGTGTGGACGGAAATTGATTATCGCCTAGATGTGCTACGTGCTACCAAGGGTGCTCATTTGGAAGTTTACTGATATGTGAAAAAGACTTTGATAGTTTGTAAACAATTAGACACCAGTTTCATATTTGTAGTTTACTTCTAGCCTGAGTTATCAATTTATGTAATCAGGGAAAGACTTTTCGGACACCCAGTATAAAGTATCAATCTCGAAACATAAATTTTCCAAATTGCTGTCACTTATTAAACATGAATTGCTCAGAAAATTACAACTGTCTCCAGTGGAATGAGTACGACAATGCAGCTCCAACCCGTCACTATCACAGATTTCGCAAACATTTTCCGAATAGCGCTTAAGATAGAAATAAATGTGTGTGTGTGTGTGGGGGTGGGGGGGGGGGGGGGTGTTCTTTCGGACATGTCTGAACAGATAGCACATACGTTTGCATATACACGGTGTTTCAGGAGGAATAGAAGATGAAACTTCCCGGCAGATTAAAACTGTGTGCCCGACCGAGACTCGAACTCGGGACCTTTGCCTTTCGCGGGCAAGTGCTCTACCAACTGAGCTACCGAAGCACAACTCACGCCCGGTACTCACAGCTTTACTTCTGCCAGTACCTCGTCTCCTACCTTCCAAACTTTACAGAAGCTCTCCTGCGAACCTTGCAGAACTAGCACTCCTGAAAGAAAGGATATTGCGGAGACATGGCTTAGCCAAAGCCTGGGGGATGTTTCCAGAATGAGATTTTCACTCTGCAGCGGAGTGTGCGCTGATATGAAACTTCCTGGCAGATTAAAACTGTGTGCCCGACCGAGACTCGAACTCGGGACTTTTGCCTTTCGCGGGCAAGTGCTCTACCAACTGAGCTACCGAAGCACGACT
This sequence comes from Schistocerca americana, assembly GCF_021461395.2. Taxonomy (NCBI): domain Eukaryota; kingdom Metazoa; phylum Arthropoda; class Insecta; order Orthoptera; family Acrididae; genus Schistocerca; species Schistocerca americana. The sequence continues at coordinate 808,597,895 of NC_060130.1, read as the reverse complement.
CACGCCCGGTACTCACAGCTTTACTTCTGCCAGTACCTCGTCTCCTACCTTCCAAACTTTACAGAAGCTCTCCTGCGAACCTTGCAGAACTAGCACTCCTGAAAGAAAGGATATTGCGGAGACATGGCTTAGCCAAAACCTGGGGGATGTTTCCAGAATGAGATTTTCACTCTGCAGCGGAGTGTGCGCTGATATGAAACTTCCTGGCAGATTAAAACTGTGTGCCCGACCGAGACTCGAACTCGGGACCTTTTGCCTTTCGCGGGCAAGTGCTCTACCAACTGAGCTCCCGAAGCACGACTCGGCCCGGTACTCACAGTTTTACTTCTGCCAGTACCTCGTCTCCTACCTTCCAAACTTTACAGAAGCTCTCCTGCGAACCTTGCAGAACTAGCACTCCTGAAAGAAAGGATATTGCGGAGACATGGCTTAGCCACAGCCTGGAGGATGTTTCCAGAATGAGATTTTCACATCCCCCAGGCTATGGCTAAGCCATGTCTCCGCAATATCCTTTCTTTCAGGAGTGCTAGTTCTGCAAGGTTCGCAGGAGAGCTTCTGTAAAGTTTGGACGGTAGGAGACGAGGTACTGGCAGAAGTAAAGCTGTGAGTACCGGGCGTGAATCGTGCTTCGGTAGCTCAGTTGGTAGAGCACTTGCCCGCGAAAGACAAAGGTCCCGAGTTCGAGTCTCGGTCGGGCACACAGTTTTAATCTGCCAGGAAGTTTCATATCAGCGCACACTCCGCTGCAGAGTGAAAATCTCATTCTGGAATAGAAGATATTTTAGCTGATGGTAGTATAGACGAATTGCATAAAAAATTCCATATAAATGTGTCCACTTTTTATTGAGTGCAGAGGTACAGCTGTTAGTACGTAACCCTAACAAACTCAAAGCAAACGCAAATGAGGACGTTCAAAGTTGCTTTTCAAAAATTCCTTCACCAGCATCAACGCACTTTTCACTTCTCTTGATAACACTACGTGTAACTCTTCTGAGGCCGTCTTTGCAGTCCTTTATGAGGGCTGTGTTATTCATAATCCGAAAGATCAAACTTCGCCTTTCAACCATCCACACAGGCAAATATCCAAAGGGATAAGATCTTGGGACCTATGTGACCTAGAAAAGTGCCCATATCTACTGATCCATCTTTCGGGTAGTGTTAGGTCTGGATGATGTGTCACCTGACGACCAGAATGTGCAGGAGCCCCGTCACGCTGGAGGAACATATGCATTCTCGTAGCCAAGGGAACCTCTTTCAATAATGCTGGAAGCTCATTTTCAGGGCAGTGTAGACAACGGGGCCCTCTAAGGACCAACAAACGAAACGAAAATGCATTCAACCCAGCAGTATGTACTCGATAAGAATTGGACACATGTTACATGGCATTTTTTCTCCAATTTGTCAATACTACCACCTCGTACAATGTTCAGTATTCCTCCTCGAACATCCTGTGTAATAATTCAGGTCTCGACAGACCATCGAAAGTTTTCAGTGGTAGACGAGCGTAATCGTCCGAACCTTCGCGGGGATACAGTGTCCCTGCGAGCGTGTAGAATAATGGATTTGTGAGGGGAGGCGGGGGGGAGGAGGTACCGCGTATGTGGTATGCGGCAAAGATGGAAGTTTGCGTCTGACGAGGAGCGCATGTAGATGGGTCCTGCAGGGAGACTCGCGCTTGTGTCTCAATAGTGCAGTGGTCAGCGCATCTGCCTAGTAAGCCGGAGTTCCAGGTTCGAACACCAGTGTAGCACAAATTTTCGTCTGATCCGTTGCTGTATTTCAACGCTCTGTGACAACGTGGACGTTTGTCCTTCGATATTTAAGGTGAAATTGTTTTTTGAGGCAATACAGATGATTTGTGAACATTTGTCTTGCCATCAATGTAACAGGACTTCAACCGTATGCATTCCTTAGTCATTGTGTTGTGTTGACGCTAACCCATGTCATATACATGCGAATGAGATTGTGGCACATATTTAGTCAAATAACGAATAATCAGTATACAAGTATTTACGAACAGTAGAAGCGATTTTGCAGCGAGCTGATGACTTAACCAAGTGCAACATAAAGTACATATGTAATGAGTCATTTCAGCTGCATAGCTGACAATAATATTTGTCAAGCAATTCACTGCAGAATTCATATAATACCCTCACGATGATGTCTGTAGTCATACTGCATCAGCAGCAGCTCGTGAATGGAGTAGTATGTTCGTTAAATCAGATTACTCAAGTTGATGACAAATAAAGAGAAGCGACGAAATCACCACGCTATCTTAACTTAGGTAATCAGCGCTAGATTACTGTAAGCAGTTTGGCAGTGATAACAAGTTGCTGATGTTTGTCAAGAACAGCGGAAAGCGCCTCATGAAAGCAAGTTCCTCTTGCATTACGCCCAGGACAGAAAGAATCCTAAATAACTGCAAGAGCGAAGGAAGGAGTCCACGTATTGTCTCGAGTTCTTGAAGTTTGATGTTAATGTATTTCCTGTTAGTTTCACAATAACGGCTTCTTTTGGCTATCAGAATACTCATATGGGAAATATGTAAGTGTAATAGCTAGAACACTCAACTACCTTAGTAACACATCATTCTGGAGTGTATATGACTCGGAATGCGACGTTAATTTGACGTCTCCGTCTGTCTCCTGGCGACTTACTGAGTGAAGTCTTAAGTGCACTCACAGTTGTGCTGCCTGCCGCATGAATTCTGTAAAGTGTTGTGGCAGCTGGCAGTCATTCCTGAATGCAGACATGTGCAAATATCTTCACTGCTCTAGGGGAACTCGTCTTTGTTGCATTTTTTCCATACCGTATTAGCCCAATAACATAAGGCTCATTCTGCTGAAGACCTTGATGCCCGCAAGTCCTTAAATAAGAATCTACGAGCGGTAGTAATGCATGAAAGGAAACAGACTGTTTGAGAAAGGAATGGAGAGCTCCCTTCTTTTTGCTGTTCCGATAGGTCCTACGATAAGAATCTGGTGCCATATTGCTTCAGAACACTAAAGTGTTTATCTTTTCACTTCATACTAAAACAAAAACTATGATATGAGCAGAGAAAATGACTTACATGCGTCTCAGAGACTTCAGCTTTTTGTATTTATTTTCTCACTTCGTACTAAAACAAGGGCGTTGATATCAGAGGAGGAAATGAAGTATACGCTTCCAAGACATAAATTTCCTTGGGTGCTACTACTGTGTGCATGAAAGCTCTGCAGTTAATTTTTGTGTTTTTGATATCACCACACATTACTTTCCGAGAAGGTTTCTGTTTTCTTGGGATTCAAATATAGTGGACATTTCATCACTGGTTAACATTCTGATGACATGATATCCGTTGCAATTGCTCCATGGCACCTGTGAGTAGAGTCTCACGTTGGTTACTGTAGGAACATGCGGGCAGTGATGTCCGCTCACTGCAGTCAGAGCCAAGGTGGTTTCTGCCTGTTTATGGCGAAGCGTCTGCTGCAGTGTCCACACTCAGCCAACATAAATAAATCGTGGAGGCATTGGGCACTGCTAATCGCTGCACTTGTCACGAGCCGCGACAATAGCTCACTGCCCCTGCTAACGATATTATGGAGTCAAAAGATCTTTCTTACTTAACATAATATGCAGGACATGGGTTGGGCAAAATTTCAGTTTGTAGTAGTTAGCCATCGCAGTAAAATACTTTACAGAATATTTGACGCAATATTTATTGTTGCTTGTCTCTAATGTTAATAGTATTGATACAGATAGTGCGTGACCACGAAAACACACACTCACACACACTCAGTCATTGATTCCATTGAGAGTGACGACTGCTGTCTGTTGAACAACACATGCGCCATCAATTACTCAGATGGAGTCAAGTGGGTGAGATTTTTCAGTTACCTTGCATTGCAAGAATTGTGAGGAGGAGGGTGAAAGTAAATGGGCTTGTATGCTAAAGAGCTGTGACAAATCAAAGCTCGACTGATTATCAGATGATCGTCAATGTGGCTTTGTGAACGAGTATATTGTTAGTAACCAACCCACCCACCAACATTACGTAAGATTTCTCGAAGGCGTCGGGACATTCATTCCACTAAGGTCCTCGATAGTGTAGCGTGACGGTTTATTTCCCACCGTACGTTTTCTATATTCGTCCAAAGGTCGCTTGCATTTGTAGGTCCACATGGCAATGATCTCGTTACCTCTGTCCACATATTCTCCATCGGGTTGAGATCCGCTAATCGTGGACCAAACGACAGCAGCTTTACCCTCTGTTGGCCCTGAAACCAATTTTCACTGCTCTGCTCTGATGGATGGGCTGTGGTCCTGTAAATAAATTGTCATCTCGATACTTCAAATATTTATGTTTAAATAACGTATTTGTAATAAGCACGTTGTGTTAGTATTTTCCATAGCGTTTAAGAATTTAGGCCCTGTCATAGATAAGTCATCTAGATTCAACAGTCCGATTAGGAATGTGGTTTACCGAATCTATCATATGATGAGTGTCGTAGTCGGAAATCCACATTAACACTGACTGGCTGAATCCTATTAGAACGGTCTGGTACCTAACTGAAATTACAGAAATCGGATAGTTTGAACGTCTGTATTGTAACAATTATGCACACATAAATTCCTTTGATGGAGTAACGGGTAGCAACTGTCTAAGAAAAAAGTGAGGAATATGTCTGCTAGCAGCAACGTAACGTAATTATGACCTACATTTACGTGATCCAAATATTAAATCAAATAATACACATCTATTTCAGTGGAGGGAGGATACACCATATTGGATTTGCTGATGACATAATAAAAATAATAACAATAATCCCATGTGAGGTTGTTAGATCCTCCATCGGACACCTCCCCAGGTGGCAGATAAGGGAAAACCTCCCAGATATGGGTGGTACCGAAGAAATCAAATACTTGGAGTTGACCAAACACTAACACAATACTCAACGGCTATTCAACCCGGTAAACCCAAAATTCAGACACGTCTGAGAGAAAAATCATCGGTACTCTGATCAGCGTCTGTTAGCTCAATGAGCTGAAAATATTTGGTTCCAAAGACTTCAACAACCTCTGGTCCTATACGGTCCTGGTATCATCCAGGCCAAATCAATGAAACACAAGAGAGTAAATTCAACTTTGCTGCAGGTGGTGCACAACCCGCCCGTCGACAGACGGCAGACGGCAGCTGGACTTTGGGATTCCGGGGAGTCCAGGCTACACAGCAGAGAATACTGGAGATCTCTGGTAAACTTTCCTACAAGCAGAAAACATTCATTGGAACACTAAATATCAGTACATTGATCCAAACATGAAAACTACATAATCTCACAAAAGAAGTCGACTGACAAAAAATTCTCATCCTTGCTCATCAAAAAACATGACTAACTGACAATGAAACCTTGCGTTATGGTAACTATGGCATCTTCAAGAGCAAGACACGACAAAAGGTAGCGAAAGGCGCACCAATCTTCGGCATGGCATTTCTCGTACACAGAGCCATCATTAACTCTGTCAAAGAAATCTCACCCATCAACAATCGACTTATGATTACGCGCATTCAGAGCGCCAATAAAAAATATATACTCATCAATGCACATGCCCCCACCAATATAGTAAATGAGAAAAACCTCGAAGATGTCGAAAAATTCTGGAACATACTCGAAAAAACAATGAGCAAAATTCACCAAGATGACTTGAAAATCCTAATGGGAGACTTTAACGCTCAATTCGGGACAGAAAAAACCTATAGAAAAATCATCAGTAAAAATTCAGCACGCCAAAACATTAACACCAACAGCACACGTCTGATTGGCATTTGCAAACAATTCAACCTCAAAATGATGTCTACTTACTTTAGGGAAAAACAGCAAAACAGAAAGCATGGCGATCCCCGATCCAGCATCTTGGTGAATACCAGACTGACCACGTTGCCATCTCCTACGCCCACTGCAGAGTCATTCACGATATTCAGAGTCCGACGTGGCGCGAACATTGACTCAGACCACTACCTCACACGAGTAAAGTCAAATTCTCTCCGAAGAGAGTTCACCTCAAAAATATCTGCACCCAAAAATTCGACACATCCAAAATTCAGGAAACCAATATCACAGAAAATGGGAAAAAGAACCGACGAACAACTCGACTCACTTCTGCAGTAAAATAATCAGAAGAGCCAAAGAATTAATCCCACTTTAAAAACGGCAAAACACCCATGGTGGGACTCCAGGACTCCAACTGCAATCAAGCCATCATCAATCGCCGACTCGCCTTCCAAAAATTTTACAGCAACAAATAGACAGGAACCCTACAACAACCAGACAAACAGAACCATCAGAAAAACCAAACGCAATTACATCGTCGAACAGCTGAAGTCAATTGAGGACAATTTCAGAAACTACAACAGCAGACATTTCTATAGAACTTTCGCAAACACAAGATACAAAATGCTAAAGAAACAAAATGGAAAACTCGCCGTCATAAACCACGAAAACTGTGAAGAACTGGCATACTACTTTTCCGATCTTAAGTGCCCCGAACCACCCGAACGATTCCCACACATATCCCCAAGATACACAAAACCCGACGCCGATCCACCGACACAAGAAGAAATAGAGCACCACATCAAAAAACTCAAGAACGGAAAGTCGTCAGGAGAAGATGGAATCATGGCAGAACTACTGAAAAATCTTGGAACACAGATCATTCAAGAAATCTGGCGAAGCGAAAAACTCCCAGACGACTGGAAATGTGCACTAATCCAACCACTTCACAAAAAAGGAGACAAATGTGATGTTAATAACTACACAGGAATTTCCCTCCTTTCTGTCCATTATAAAATTATCTCCTCGTGCCTCGTACAACGCGCACAAGAACAAGTCGAACCCCTAATTGGTGAATACCAAGCAGGATCCAGACCACACACATTTGGCACCGAACAAATTTTCTACCTGAAACCCACTCTGAAAATACGAGCAATAAGGAAGACAGCAGCATAACATCAACGTCACATCCCTAGTCTTTGCTGACGATCTTGCGATCCTTTCCGGAGATGAAAAACAGAAATTCATTGCATCGAAGTCCTCAAAGAATGTACCGAGAGAGTCGGACTACAAATTTCTTTCTCCAAAACCGAATTCATCATCACAAAACAAATCAAAACACAAAATTTGATCACAAAGTACGGCACAATAAACAAGGTAAACTTCTTTAAATACTTAGGTAAAATCATTGAACCCACAAGTACAGAAAGATTAGCACAAAAAACACGCGAGCTCAAAACACGGAAAGCATATGGAAAAATCGCGGGCATCTACAACAAGAAATGCATGAACATCAAAACCAAAATTCGACACTACACGACTGTTATCAAACCTGAAACACTCCACGCCAGTGAAACCTTAAACGCCATTTACAAAGGGAACCTAGAGAATATCAAGAAATCTCAAAGAAAAATCATCCGAAAAATCCTTGGCTCAAAACTCACAGATGAAGGATATGGTCTAAAATCACACACAGTAATAGAAAAATACTCCAACATCGAAACCGATTTCCGCAAATGACGACTGAAATTGTACGGTCATATCACGAGACTAGATGGCAGTCTGCTAACATAGAAAATGTTGATGTATCTACAGAAACTAAAAACTACAAGTCTGGATCAAACAAGTCCAAATTGATCTCAAAAATGCCAACATCACACCCACAGACATCTACGGTCGAAAAGTCTTCAGACATAAAATCCACCGCTGGGAAACTGTAACAGAAGATAAACCCAACATATGTAGGAGAAAATGGACGGAAGAACGTAGCCCTAAACACAGCAAGATGATGAAAGAATTCTGGAAGAACAAGAATTTTTGCTTTATGTACAAAATTTGCTTTATGTAATGCCCTATGGGTCTAAACAATGTAAGTAAATAGTGGTACTAGTAGTAGTAGTAGAAAATTCAGAAAATAAAAATGACCATGTAGGTGCCATCCAATGTATTATGAAAGAGAAGATTCAAAGTAACATCTAATTAAGCACACCACAGAATGGACGGCAATGAGGAAAAGTACTAATGAGATCAAAGCAGACGGAAAGGCATTGGGTACTAAAAGTTAATCACGTCGAGCTCGTCAACTACGTCGAATGTGATCTTTAGTTAAGGATAACAGACGCTTAACACAAGTGAAGAGAAGAATTCTAATGGCAAAGCAAGCATCTATAGCCAAGACATTTCAACAATTAAACACATCAAAGAGGCAATACATAAATGCAATGCAAAATCAACTGTACGGGATTTACATTCTATAACTCTGGGGAATCAGGCAGAGAACTTTCTGGAAGCAACAGTAGTTCACATGCAAGTGGCAGCGACTAGGACAATATGGATCGAAACAATGAAAAATCTAAAAGCACTACGAGACGGAAAGAAACGTAAATGGAGAAAATAAACAGAAGCAAGATGCAAATCATATGATATATCTTTAGATACATTACCATCCTCATCAATGTATTTACGGACAACGTGTGAGGCTAGGGGCTACGAGGGTGGAGAGGAATCTCTACTTTCAGGACATCATGACCTAGACAAAATGCAACAACAATAATGGGAACATAGACTACAAAACGACGGAATATAATGGTTTCTTCGATAAATTATAGGCCATAGGAAAAGAGTGAAGCAGTATTTGCGAGCCGGCCGCGGTGGTCTAGCGGTTCTGGCGCTGCGGTCCGGAACCGCGGGACTGCTACGGTCGCAGGTTCGAATCCTGCCTCGGGCATGGATGTGTGTGATGTCCTTAGGTTAGTTAGGTTTAAGTAGTTCTAAGTTCTAGGGGACTTATGACCTAAAATGTTGAGTCCTATAGTGCTCAGAGCCATTTGAACCATTTAGTATTTGCGAACTATGAAACAGCTTTCATGCTAGTTGCTGTTCAAACCTACAGGAAATAGATGACATCTCCTTGAGGATACTGCAGCTCAGCGCTTGGCTTGATTATATGTTCTAAAATGTTAACATAAGCCTCTCTGTTGAGGTTCTTCTCAATATGCCATAGGGACCCTGCTCCCCGAGCTGAGATGTAGTCCCAAACGCCAACAGAAAAGCGTCCACTTCTCTCTTTCCACAAGATACTTCGGACTGAAATGCTCTCCCCGTGGCCGGTACACCAACAATATCAAAAGCGTTCATCTGTTGATAAAAACACAACCACAACCATGTATGTAACAAATGCGATACCAAACAAGACCTGAGTTTCTCCTGGCGTATACAATTTTCAAACAACTTACGGGAATTCAGCCAGGTAATATTAACAGCCACTGCAGATATTTCGGCGGAAGCACACCCACCATTTTCTAGGCAAACTGCAACGGACAGGCGATGTATAGGCGAATTTAAAACCTCGGTTCTTGGACTAAAGCAGGAAAGATAACACACACACTAAACATTAGTGCCACCAAAGATGACCGAAGTCAGAGATATCGATAGTCAGACTACGAACTAGCAGGTGAGGTAACATTGACTCTGTCCCTCTGTTTTTTGACAAGGGAGAGAGCAGTATTCCAAACAGAATTTAAACAAAAACCTCCATCCCTGTTTACAAGGTTGCTCGCTAATTTAATCTCAACTGCCTCCTTAATAACACTGTCCCAATAGCTGGACGTGCATGCCAATATCTCGGTGTTTTTGTATAACATAGGGTGACCAGTATTGAAGCAATGTTCGGCAATAGCCGATTTACTTGGCTGCTGTTATCGTGTGTGCCGTTTATGCTCAGTACGTCGGTCCTCCACGATCCCGATAGTTTGACCAATATATGCCATCCCACAACTACAAGGAGTGCCTTACGCAAACCAAGACCATCCTTAACGGAACCCAAAAGCACTCTTATTTTAGATGGAGGTCAGAAAACACATTTCACATCGTACTTCCGTAAAATATTTCCGATCTTGTTGGAAGTACTTCTTACTTATGCAAAAAGGCAGTAGACTTAAGTGTCGACTCAGTGTTATCATCAATCACCCGATGCACAGTTGGTCGATAGCGCAACACACGTTCAATCTGTCTTTCACTATAACCATTTTGACGGAACGTAGCTTCAAGATGGGACAGCTCAGCTGGCAAAGTCTCAGTGTCGGAAATGACAGGTGCCCTGTGTACCAAGGTACGAAGTACCCCTTCACGCTGAGCCGGATGGTGACAACTATTAGCCTGCAAATAAAAGTCGGTGTGAGTACGTTTCCTGTAAACTGCATGTCCCAGTGATCCATCACCCTTCCTCCTAACCAAAACGTCAAGAAAGGGAAGGCAACCATCCTCTTCCACCTCCATCGTAAAACGAATGTTCGGGTGAATCGAGTTCAGATGTTCTAGAAAGGCATTCAAATTCTCCCTACCATGAGGCCAAACAACAAAGGTATCATCAACATAACTGAAGAAACAGGTAGGTTTCAAAGGCGTCGATTCCAATGCAAGTTCCTCGAAGTCTTCCATAAACAAATTAGCGATCACAGGAGACAACGGACTGCCCACTGCTACTCCATCTGTCTCTTCGTAATACTGGCCATTGAATAAAAAGTAGATGGATGTTAACACATGCCGAAAGAGATTAGTTAATTCGACATCAAAGCTAACCTCAGTTAACCGCAACGAATCAGACAGATGGACACGAGTGAAGAGAGAGACCACATCAAAAATTACTAAAATATCATAGCCATTCAACCGCAGTCGCTCCAAACGACGTAAGAAATCAGCTGAGTTCCTGATATGATGTTCACACCGACCAACTTGTGGACTCAACAGAGAAGCAAGATGCTTGGCTACACGATATGTCGGCGCACCGATATTACTCACTATAGGACGGAAAGGAACCCCTTCCTTGTGTACCTTCGGAAGGCCATATAACCTAGGGGGAACAGCAGGCAACACAACTGCGAGTGCACATCAGACTTCATTTGGTAAGTCGTCAGGAGAAGGACGGAAGCGTCAAATTAACGTCGGTTTCCGAGTCATATACAGTCCAAAATGAGGTGTTATTAAGGTAGCTGAGTGTTCGAGCCATTACACTTTGATATTTCCCATATGAGTATTTTGATAGCCAAAAGAAGCCGTTAGTGTGAAACAATCGGGAACTACATTAATATCAAACATCAAGAACTCGAGACTATACGTGGACTCTTTCCTTCGCTCTTACTGTTATTTAAGATTCTCTCTGTCCTGAGCCTAATACAAAAGGAACTTAATATTCACGAGGCGCTATCAGCTATTCTTGACAAACATCAGAAACCTGTAATCACTGCCAAACTGCTTACAGTAATCCAGCGCTGACTGCATAAGTAAAGATAGTGTGGGATGTCGTCGCTTCTCTTTATTTGGAATCAGCTTGAGTAATCTGATTTAACGAACTTAGTACTCCATTCACGAGCAGCTGATGATACAGTATGACTACAGAGATCATCGTGGTGGTATTATATCGGTTCTGCAGTGAATTGCTTGACAAATATTACTGTCAGTTATGCAGCTGAAATGACTCACTACACAGGTACTCTATGTTGCACTTGGTTAAGTCATCAGCTCGCTGCAGACGTGCTACTACTGTTCGTAAATACTCGTATACTGACTATTCGTTATTTGACTGAATATGTGCTACAATCTGATGCGCATGTATATGACATGAGTTAGCGCCATCACAAAGTAATGACTAAGGAATGGATGCCGTTGAAGTCCTGTTACATTGATGGCAAGACAAATGTTCGCAAATCACCTGTATTGCCTCAAAAAATAGTTCCATCTTAAATATCGAAGGACAGACGTCCACGTTGTCACAGGACGTTGAAATACAGCAACAGGGCAGACGAAAATTCTTGCTACACGGGTGTTCGAACCTGGACCTCCGGCTTACTAGGCAGATGCGCTGACCATTGCACTATGGAGACACAAGCGCGAGTCTCCCTGCAGGACCCATCTACATGCGCTCCTCGTCAGACGCAAACTTCCATCTTTGCCGCATACCACATACGCGGTACCCCCTCCCCCCCCCCCCCCCTCCCCTCACAAATCCATTATTCTACACGCTCGCAGCGACACTGTATCCCCGCGAAGGTTCGGACGATTACGCTCGTCTACCGCTGAAAACTTTCGATGGTCTGTCGAGACCTGAATTATTATACAGGATGTTCCAGGAGGAATACTGAACATTGTACGAGGTGGCAGTATAGACAAATTGGAGAAAAAATGCCATGTAACATGTGTCCAATTCTTATCGAGTACATACTGCTGGGTTCAATGCATTTTCGTTTCGTTTGTTGGTCCTTAGAGGGCCCCATTGTCTACACTTCCCTGAAAATGAGCTTCCAGCATTATTGAAAGAGGTTCCCTTGGCTACGAGAATGCGTATGTTCCTCCAGCATGACGGGGCTCCTGCACATTCTGGTCGTCAGGTGACACATTATCCAGACCTAACACTACCTGAAAGATGGATCAGTAGATATGGGCACTTTTCTAGGCCACCTAGGTCCCCGGATCTTATCCCTTCGGATTTTTGCCTGTGGGGATGTTTGAAAGGCGAAGTTTACAAAGAAAAAGTAAACCCAAAAGCCGATTTAATCGTTCGAATTATGAATATTGTATCCCTCATAAAAGAATGAAAAGACGACCGTAGAAGTGCTACACGTGGTGTTATTAAGAGAAATTAAAAGTGCATTGAAGCTGGTGGAGGAATTTTTTAAAATCAACTTTGAACGTCCTCATTTGCCTTTACTTTGAGTTTGTTAGGATTACGTACTAACAGCTGTATATCTGTACACAATAAAAAGTGGACACATTTATATGGAATTTTTAATGCAATTCTTCTATACTACCAGCAGCTATATTATCTTCTATTCCTCCCGCAAATGTATATGGTCTCTGTGCTTTCGGAGATGTCCGAAAGGAAAGACACCACGAATCCAGGTTCGAACATGGTCAGCCACAAATTTTCATCTGCCGCCATAGCTGTATTTTGACGCCCTGTGACAGCTTGGACATCTGTCCTTCGATACTTTAATTGATTAACAAGGCTGTCTGTTTCGATTCGTAGTGTCTGTTCTTTTGGACATACCCGAAAGAACAGACACCACACACACACACACACACACACACACACACACACACATTTCTGTCTTAACTGCTATTCGGAAAATGTTTGGCAACTCAGTTATAGTGACAGGCTGGAGTTGCATTATCGCACTCATTTCACTGGATAGAGCTGTAATTTTCTGAACAATTCATGTTTAATAAGTGACAGTAATTTGGAAAATTTACATTTGCGAGATGGTTACTTTATACATTACTTACATTGTCTCTCATCTATTACCTTGTTGGAGACCTGCTTCTTTCTGTCCTAGCCTATACTACAGCAATGAGTGGATCCTCACATTCCTGATACCTCACTGGATGTGCTTCTGCAACTGTAGTCAATGATTCAAATTCCGATGGAAAAGAATATTTCAAGTCAGATGGTTTTGTTCCTCCTCTATTGTCATTGAAAACGATCACAATGAAATTAAGTATAGGAATCCTACGAAACCCTTGAGTTCATATTGCGGTGCTGTGCAGATGAAAAAAATAGTTTTTCACAATAATCATGTGACAGATGGAGATTGTCAAGCCTGCATCTCGTGGTCGTGCGGTAACGTTCTTGCTTCCCACGCCCGGGTTCCCGGGTTCGATTCCCGGCGGGGTCAGGGATTTTCTCTGCCTCGTCACGGCTGGGTGTTGTGTGCTGTCCTTAGGTTAGGTAGGTTTAAGTAGTTCTAAGTTCTGGGGGACAGATGACCATAGATGTTAAGTCCCATAGTGCTCAGAGCCATTTGAAACATTTTTTTTTGAGATTGTCAGATTCCACTAATTACGACTGCATTATTAAGTGTTGGTTTACAGGCGCATTTCTGCCGCTTATTGTAACTATTTTTTGAGTGTTAGAGCTGGCAGAATAGAAACATCAGATTTTCGCTGTATGGAATATTCGATTCACGTTAAGTCTTCACGTTTCGAGCAACGGCAGTATATCCGTCAGAAAAGCTGACAACAAGTAGCCAGGTCACATCTTCTGGCGGATGTGCCAATGACAGTGATCTCAATAATAATATTGCATAGCAAAGATGCGTAGCCAACTCAACCACTGGACTCCAAAATTGTGAATCACTTCAGGTGAATATGCTTTCAAGGTCCGATTAAGACAGTAAAACACAAATAATTGTAGCAGTTATTAATTTATGACGTTTCGTTTGCACTCAGTGCATCTTTGTATTACAAGTAATAACACTCTAGCTCCTTAACCTAGTTACAGAAATGCGAATAAGACTCATTGAGATATAATGAGGGTATTCCGACCCTTGCCACCCACAACTTTGAGACGAAGCTTTAGTCACTTCCGAGGCCACTCACAGAACACATCAGCTGGTATCCTTCCTGGTAGTATAACTGAAACTTGGCAACAACGCAAAATATGTTTGGACACTGCGACCGATGAGTTACTTCCTTGGTGGCACAGAACTACACTGCTAAATTCACTTGATATTATCGTGTCATTTCAATTGATTAATGTGAGTGATTTTCTCTTGAGATGTGATATAAGGATGTCAGTTAACGCTTTAGCGACCACGAAAGTCTTTCCACAACTATTCTCGTCTCTTACGTTGCGGTGTATTCGTCATAGCGTCTACTGGGCCACTACGTAAGACACAGCTGCCGCATCTCTTCGCTAACTCAGAGATGCCTTCACGATAGCTCAGGGTGTTCGGTCAGAGGTTTAGCTTCTCTATGTAACAAAAGAAACTAGGTGAACGGGTCAACAAAGAGGCTGAACGGGTGTCATCGGACGATTGCCTTGAACGAATTCAACGATCAATATAGATCAAAAGGAAATCACAAAAAAAAGAAAAAGAAGAGGTAACGTGCTTGTCTGTCAGATGCTAGCTGTTGTCGTTCGCTTATCGAGGCTCACTGAAAGCCATATTTTTAATTCTTTTGTAGCAGAGCTACAAGCAGTCAGATAGAAACTCAATAAGGGAATCGCAAGACAACACTCGGGCAAATTAATCTTGCTAGTTTCAGTACCCCTTGGTGTCAGAGCGAAAACCTTATTGTACTGCAAAATTCATAATGCCACTTTTGTTTTCTGCCGACCAATTTTTTGTTGTGAATACATGATTTTGTATTGAAGTGCCACATTTTCATAATACTTAAGTATGATACAGGACATGAAGTAAATACAGACCTTTTCGAAGTCGAAAGTCGGTAATATCCTACTAATTCGTGTTAAAATAGGCACAATTGTCTTACAGATACTTAATGCATTATTAAGATAGACTGTCGTCGTGATGTTTCTGTAGTATGTTGAATTTAATTTATATTAGTGCAGTGAATATTTTAATTGCGTTTCCCATTAGTTTATTGAACACAACAGTAATAATCAAAGAGAAATTAATCAGCAACATTATATTGATTCACAATATCTGAGACAATCTGACAGTGCTAAAGTAGTTTACAAATTCTACGTCTGCAGAAACCTAGTGGCTCTAACGATGTCATTAAACCAGTGTAGTTTGAAGAGCATTTTCGTGTAGAAATGAGTTGCCTTGACGGTTGATCGATCAAGAGCGGGATGGGTAAAATTTAACGAGTATATGGTCAGAGGTATAAGTGCTTGAGAGATGACTTCCCTATCAATATCCTGGATAGTTTTGATTCTCAAATCAACAGAGTACATTATCATGCAGTAGTACACGTGATGTAGTTTTGTCGGTCGATTTTCTTACACTGCGACCGAAAGGTGTCTCAGATTTTGGCAACAAATTCCTGCTGTGATGGACACACCCCTGGGGAAGAATTCGTAGTGCAAAACACACTTCTGGAGCTATCAGAGAAAACATTATGTTCACACTACTCTTTGCTCGAATTGACGTCTTTTGGTAGGGCTCTGCCTCTCATTTCTTCTTAGGAAGTTTCGATAAAGGTATCAAGTCACCAGTAACAGTATTGCATGGGACTGCTCAATGAGCGACCTGATGACGTTCAAGTAAAACTGCAATAATAGTAGAATGAGATTTTCACTCTGCAGCGGAGTGTGCGCTGATATGAAACTTCCTGGCAGATTAAAACTGTGTGCCCGAGTGAGACTCGAACTCGGGACCTTTGCCTTTCGCGGGCAAGTGCTCTACCATCTGAGCTACCGAAGTACGACTCACGCCCGGTACTCACAGTTTTACTTCTGCCAGTATCTCGTCTCCCACCTTCCAAACTTTACAGAAGCTCTCCTGCGAACCTTGCAGAACTTGCACTCCTGAAAGAAAGGATATAGCGGAGACATGGCTTAGCCACAGCCTGGGGGATGTTTCCAGAACGAGATTTTCACTCTGCAGCGGAGTGTGCGCTGATATGAAACTTCCTGGCAGATTAAAACTGCGTGCCCGACCGAGACTCGAACTCGGGACCTTTGCCTTTCGCGGGCAAGTGCTCTACCACTTGCCCGCGAAAGGCAAAGGTCCCGAGTTCGGGTCTCGGTCTGGCACACAGTTTTAATCTGCCAGGAAGTTTCTGCAATAATAGTCATTCCCTTGATCTTTGTTGTTTCGAATTAGAGCATGTAGTACTCACTCCTGCACCAGATTTCTGAACCTTGCCTGTTGAATGCAAATGTCGCACAATGGTTAAATAGTAATCCATCACTAACAACAGTAGTCGAGACTTCTGTAATGTGGAAAATCATTAATGCCAGAACGGCCTTTGTTGAAACAACAATATCTTTTTCTGGCTTATTCTTCCCAAAAGCACTCGCTCCACCCAGAGTTTTAATCTTTGGAGCTTCCTCCTTTGCATTTACCCCTCTATTATACCAAAAGTAAATATTGTGTTGCAGATGTTACACGTTTTCCCACTTTCGACCCAATTTTACTATGCTTAACCATAGTTCATGATTTTTAAATATGAAAACTCCAATCCTTAACTGCAAGATGATAACAAGAACTGCAAATTCGAAAATGGCAGTTGACACATACCCTGACAGCGTCCCGCCACGTTCACATGGGCGGCGCCCAATTTCAGGCTGCGGGTGGCGTCTGGTTGGTGGCCGGTAGATGCTGCAGTGCGATTAAACGCTCGAGAGTAAGCTGTTTTGATCGTGACGCAGCCACGAGCTCTCCTGCCGAATTGTTTACGGAAGTATTTGTTATTGCTGGTGGGTAGAATGTGAAGCGAATTATCTTCGATGTTCAGACTTGTAAAATCTTACAGCGTTGCCAGATTGTGCACATGGTAGGACTTAGCGTTTTGAGGGGCGGTCGGTTTTTTTCTCCACCTTAAGTGAACGACTCGGACTTAGTCTCTGTAGCGACCGGCCGTCGGTCAGTTTTTATGTCTAAACTGCACCTGTGGCGTGCTTACTCTGGGAACTCTGCTTTTACTGTCTCGCCGCCTGGTTGCAAGGTACACAACGCAGCTGAGTCGAAGGGCAGTTGGCTCTAGCGTGATTTTCACCGCAGTTAGCTCATGTTACGGTGGAGCAGTACTGACTGCTTGCACAGTTAAAGCTGAGGCAGTTAAAACTGTTTCGCACGGAAGGGACATATACCGCCACCAGGCAACTCATCTGTAAATTATAAAATCGCCTGGCAATATCATCGAGGCAAAATGAATCACACACGTGCTAAATGGAGCGGTAGTGGTATTTCCGTCCTTCATCACCTTTTTTGACATGCATCTAACCTTTCATCATCTTTTTGGACCTGCATGTAACATGCAAGAGAGTATGGGATGAAATATGAAATGAGCGCATGCAAGAGTTCTTCCTCATTTAAGTTGGTGTCAAATTTTCAAATTACACCCTCTTGTGTAATGCCGTGACTTCGTATATAGGATGAATCACCTAAAACTAGCTCCGCAAATACTGTAGAAAAGGAAAGTGCTACTGATGTACAGTTTTCACAGAATGGACTCGTTGTTACGGGCTCTTATTGTTAACCGATACACAGATTGTAATAATAAATAGAAGTGTGTTTTTGTGCGAACATACACTTTTTAAATGTAACAGTGCCTCCTGACAGTAAAAAACCAAAAGTAGGGTAAATTAGAACGTCTGTGCTGTTTGTTGTAGGGTTGTAGTGCTAGTCGGTTACGAGATATCGTGTTTTAAAAAGTTTGTACCAACAATTTTTTGTGCCATTCAACCTGCATAGGCGTAGGTACGATGTTGTCATGTTTGCGTACAAAATGGTTCAAATGGCTCTGAGCACTATGGGACTTAACAGCTGTGGTCATCAGTCCCCTAGAACTTAGAACTACTTAAACCTAACTAACCTAAGGACATCACACACATCCATGCCCGAGGCAGGATTGTTTGCCTACAGTGTGCTTGTGTGTTCATTGAATGCATTGCGACTTGCCAGTCAGTTAGTGTGTGAGAGTCCAAGCAGCAGGTCGTGAGTGGTCGATGGGATTTACCAATGCAGAAAAAGCCGACATGCTCACGGTGTATGGACAGGTAGGAACAATTCAGTCCGTTCCTGCGCGGTGTATGCAGTAAGATATTCCAATAGACGTCAAGTATCTCAGCAGTTATTTGTCAACCTCTTCAACCAGTTACGTGAAGGTGGTAGTGCAATACCTAGTCAACATAACAGAAAGGAACAAGCGACGATAGAGGAGGGGAAATAAAGGTCCTTGCTGCTATTGCACTTGATCCTCACGTTAGTTCCCTCACAATCGCACGAGAAGTTGGCTTGAGACAGGCAAGCGTCTAATGCATTCTCCAACGACATAGATTCCATCCATATAAGATCTCTCTCTACCAAGAGCTGCACGGAAACGATTATGAGAGTGGTGTTAACTTTTGTACATGGGTATTAAGGCAGGATCCTCCAGATGTATCATGTATCTTATTTAGTAATGAAGTGACGTTTACCAATCATTGCCATGAGAACCGCCGATACGAGCATTATTTGTCTCTTGACAATCCCTTTTGTCTTCGTTACGTGCGACGCCGTCGTCCATGCAGTATAAACGTGTGGTGTGGGATAGTGCCCCATCAGCTCATAGACCCGTTTTTCACAGACGAAACACTGAACGTGGAGCATGTTGTAGGTGATTCACCGTGTATAAGCCTGTGGTTAGTGAGCAGAAAATACTAGGGGACTCTTCTAGTAAGTTAGCTGCTGTGAGAGAGTTAAGTTCAGGTCCTATTGATAAGATATTTGTGATTTCTGGTCTGCTCTGTGAATGCGTCGTGAACACAAGCTTTCCGATTGCTATTAGAGGCAGCCTACCACTGTTTCCTGCAGGTCCTTCTACATAACGTGCAAAGGAGAAAAGTCACCGTCTCGGTATCAGGTATTTTTATTAACTGCGTTAGGGCCGGCCGGAGTGGCCGTGCGGTTCTGGGCGCTACAGTCTGGAGCCGAGAGACAGCTACGGTCGCAGGTTCGAATCCTACCCCGGGCATGGATGTGTGTGATGTCCTTAGGTTAGTTAGGTTTAATTAGTTCTAATTTCTAGGCGACTGATGACCTCAGAAGTCGCATAGTGCTCAGAGCCATTTGAACCATTTTGAACTGCGTTAGGTGACCAACCGAAGAGACCAGCATTGTTTGTATCATGAGATGATGTAACATACAACGTTGTGTAATAAATTTAGGAAATGTAAAATGATAATGAATGTTAACACTGATCTTCTTACTGAACCTTATGTCACTGTCAAGTGATCAACAAATGCAACCGTCGCATTAACCCTAGGTTAAATCAGGCACACGTTTAGTATATGCTTGCAAGAATGTGCGGCGAAATAACGTTCACTTACATAGAGTTTTAAATATTTTTAAAAACTGTGTCTATTACAGGAAACTAAAATATCCCTTCACATTATTCACAATCGTTTAAGATTAAAAAAAAACGTATTTGTCAGTGCAAGGACCTACGAAAGCTGAACAGCATCAAGTGGTTCCTCAAACTTTCGGAAATCTCCGGAAAATTTTTAAAGTTCCTTCAGCACAGTTCTAAGCTCAAGTTCTGTGATCGCGAACTAACAATATTCTAAGAATTGATCATTCCAGAACAGCTTTTAAGGTTTAAACTAATTCGCATAACTCGAATTGTTGAGTCCTCATGCTGAAAATCCTCCAAACTCTTTGTGATTGTCACGCACGAAGTAGTACAAGTCCCAACTAACAAGTTCGCCCGACGCGGACTTTTTCTGAGTCCATACGAGCTAAAAGTACTTCAGAGACCTTGTGATTGTCACACACGAAACTTTTTACAAGTCCACGATCAAATACTTAAAAATATTTCTGATACACACACGAGGCGTCGTCCAGCCACGAATACACTGATGAACCAAAACATTATGACCACCTGTTTAATAGCCTGGGGGATGTTTCCAGAATGAGATTTTCACTATGCAGCGGAGGGTGCGCGCCATGTCTCCGCAATTTCCTTTCTTCCAGGAGTGCTAGTTCTTCAAGGTTCGCAGGAAAGCTTCTGTGAAGTTTGGAAGGTAGGAGACGAGGTACTGGCGGAAGTAAAGCTGTGAGAACGGAGCGTGAGTCGTGCTTGGGTAGCTCAGTTGGTAGAGCACTTGCCCGCAAAAGGCAAAGGTCCCGAGTTCGAGACTCGTTCCGGCACACAGTTTTAATTTGTCAGGAAGTTTCATATCAGCGCATCTGTTTAACAGTTGGTCCGTTCGTCATTGGAATGAAATGCGTCACTGATTATGCGTATCAGGGATCCGACAGTTTGCTGGTAGGTTTGTGGAGGTGTAAGGCATTAGATGTCTACGCAAAAGAACTGGTCGCTGATTGCCGTACGCGGTGATCGCACCGATAGCGATCCAGATGGTTTCCACAGGATTTACATCAGGCGAATTTGGTCGCCGAGACATCAAGGTGAGTTCACTATAACGCTCCTCAAACGACTATAGCAAAAAAAATGGTTCAAATGGCTCTGAGCACTATTGGACTTAACTTCTGAGGTGATCAGTCCCCTAGAACTTAGAACTACTTAAACCTAACTAACCTAAGGACATCACACACATCCATGCCCGAGGCAGGATTCTAATATGCGACCGTAGTGGTCACACGGTTCCAGACTGAAGCGCCTAGAACCGCACGGCCACATCGGCCGGCCCCACTGTAGCACGATTCTGGCTCCGAGACATCGGCAATTATACTACTAAAAGATTACTTCGCCAGCGTGGAAGACGTCAGGTATGAGGGGATGCTCAGAGTGTGTCTTCGATTACTACCACAGGTCCCTTGCAAGCACAGGAGAATGTCTCCCATAGCATAATACTGCTCACACCAACCTGTGATCTTGCCGCTCTGAACGTTTCGAGCCGCCGTTCACCTCGAGACGCCGTTCGTGGAGACGATCATCGACCTATTGAAGCAAAAGAGTGATTCACCCGAAGGGCCGACACGTTTCCGTTGAACGACGGTCGAATCCCAACGGTCACGTGCCCACCGTGATCGTAATTGACGATTTCGATGGGTCAACATGTGAACACGTAAGGGTGGTCTGCTACGGAGCTCCATGTTCAACAATGTATGATCAACGGTGTGCTCCAAAACACTTGTGCGTGCACCGGCGTTGTGCTCTTTCGGCAAAGATGCCCCAGATCACCATCTATCTTACTTTACAGAGCAGACAAGCCTGCGAGCCTCACATTCTGTGAAGAGTCGTGGACGTCCAACTATTTAGCGCCTAGTGTTAATTTCACTGTCCATCTACCTCTTTCTGTAGATGCTCATGACAACATCATGTCAACATTCGACCAGATTCTCTGTTTTTGAGATACTCTTCACAGCCTTTGCTTAATAATAATCTGCCCCTTGTCAGAGTCGTTTACCTCACTAGATTGCCCCTATCTTCTCTAGGGTGATCCACCGTCAGTGTCTGCTCCGTTTACGTACTTTTGTTACCACGTCATGTGCCCGCAACGCCAACAGGCGGCATCCAACTTTGCTGTGAGCAATAGTCACAATGTTTTCGCTTATCAGCGTATATTCTACCTGCTGGAAACTCCTTTTCGACTGACCGCCCAATACAACGTTTCCTCACTGGCTGTCATTACTTACAGACTCACACTGACGCGAGTTAAAATCGCGCACTCCCGACTTCCGAAAACATACATAAACGATAATCTTAATTTTGTAAATACATATTACTAAAATTTCGCCGGCCGCGGTGGTCTCGTGGTTCTAGGCGCGCAGTCCGGAACCGTGCGACTGTAGTTCTAAGTTCTAGGGGACTGATGACCACAGCAGTTGAGTCCAATAGTGCTCAGAGCCATTTGAACCATTTTGAACTAAAATTTCATCAGTTTTTCAACGCTGCTCCTAGTTTTTCTGTAACCATAATGGTTTGGTCACAAATAGCGTTTTTTGTTCTTAAGGACGCTATTTTAGGCCGTTATATCATCAATAAATATTAAACAATTAAACCACTTAGTCATACATGCTGAATAGCATCCATTTACTAATGCTGCGCTATTTTCACTATTTCATATTTATTAACGAGAAAATTCACGTTTTCATGTGTGGAATATACAGTCTGGTCTGCAATTTAAAATATTTAATATTCGCAAGAAATTGCGGCGTGGCGGGGTTTGAAAGATATTCCGTGTGCAGGCTGCAATTTAGAAATTCACCTACCTCTAGACAGTGTCTGTTCGATGTCCCTTCACTAGGTAATGTAGATACTTACAAGATGATGTAAAAGCAGCGTTGATAAAAAACACCATCTAATACCTACAATTACTGAGGCCGCGCAACTCTAATAATGAAATAAAGTACTGCAAAAAAAACTGTCATAAAAAAACTTATCAAGCGATAAGATAATGGCTTCTGGAAAATAATGTGCGAAATTTCCACACAAAAATGTTTATATGTTCTTATAACCAAAGAAACGGCACTATTCAGTCCACATTTAAACTATTGGTTATTTTCGTCACGTTCACAATTCATACACTCTTTTTGCACGCACAGCAGCCAGAAATCTGTTCAAATCCGACCCGAGTTAAACAACGTCTCCACAGTCATTAATTCCACCACTAACATAAGTTATTACATTCGGTCCTCCGGGTGGATTTAAAAAAAGAAATTGCTCGCCAAAAATGCTCAGTGGTTGAATAATGAAACATGCCACACGGATACTACGAAGGCCAAATTTTCACACGCGAATATCATTACGACAATACAGTTCTAAAACTTCCAAACTTCGCAAAACTGTCCGTAACTACATCAGCGTTAGTCACGACACGCATCAAACGCGAGGAACTCAATATTCCTTCATTTTACACATTACTTTTACTCGCACTAGTAACATGACCGTCCGCGTTCAAAGCTAGCGAAAGACTCCTTTCTTGTAGCCTCACTCCCAGTATACCTATCAGGTAGCGAGCGGGAACCGTCTCAATTCTGATTGGCTGATCATATTCGCTACCAACCAGAATGCTCGCTCATGATCATACTCGCGCCAAAACTGGCCTGCACCAATCCTTACATACAAACGCATTTGCGTCAATCTGACATGGAAATATTAAAGTAATGTTTAATAAACGAAAACTAAAAGACGATAAATCTGGAAATATCCTTTAGATACAGATAATACTGCAGCTCTGTTACACTAGCAATCACACCTAGACAAACGTCATCAGCAAGGTGGGTATTTTCCCTGGGATAACTTTCCCACAACAGGCTTGTGTAACTCTCGCAGGTTACTTTAGACGGTATATAATGCAACATTACAATTTGACGAATGTCCCACGTACACACTCTCATTCTCTCACATATCCTCTCTCAACAATATTAGACACTAACAATAATTTTGTCTGATTTTTATATTACGAAACTAAAAATAATTAAAGTTTTAATATGAAAATCTCAATCAATTAATTCTGCACACTGATAGTTCTGTTTATGTTTTTAGCTAATACCAAAACATAAACTATTATATTTCCAAACTGAATTTAGTTCCCTAAGTGTTGATTTTTGACTTTTTTAGCAATTTCTTTTGTCTCTGAAACTATGACAGTTATAAAGCTGAAATTTGGATGCAATTTTCTCCTGAATGTCGAAAGGTAATGTACCGATTTTGAAACTGATTGATTAATATTTAATATCATTTATATAGGTTCTTATAGGTGGTGAATGTACGGTCGCTAAGAAGTGACACAGGAGCCGTTCTCACGGTGCCGTAGTAGCAGGTGTACATGACTCATTGGCTAAGACAGAAGTGGCGGTTTCTTTCACAACCTCGGGCTCCAATACTGCGTGCTGTATAGCAACGAATGTTATCGCGCATTAACTCGCGACGTTACAAAATATAACAGTTCAATAGTACTCACTGAGACCTATTTATGCACACTACGTTTGTATGAATCGCTCAAGGCGTTTATGAGTTATTAATTTTAAAAAATCATTTTACATCCAAAACATTTAACGTTAAATATCTTGAAAACTATATCTCGAGTGGGGATACTTATTTACTCACGAACTCACCTCATTTTTGCCTTAAAACCATGTGGCTGGTTTCTGTCACTGGTTTAGTTAAGTTTTTATTTAAAGATTCCATTATTCAATATTTTCTTCTTTGAGTCAGTTCGGTCAAGACGGTTTCTCCCACTGTGCGGTCAGAGCCTCAGGCTCAGGCAGTATTTCTCATACTACGACTTTTGCCAATCGTCATGCTTCAAATGTGCTGCCACCTGCTGATGCGCCTCAAAGCTCGTCTGGCCTAGCACGTCCCCCACGTCCTCGCCCCCACAGGCGTCGAAACGCTCTCTTGGCTTCCACAGAACTCCCCGAGTCGGCTGCTAGCATTATACCAGAGCCCACGTGGATAGCGGCGTCCGCTATTAAGGTTTCTCGTAGGCATTTCCGGGATTTAGGACTCTATAGTCCCATTTACTGCTCCATACACGTAGTGAATATTGTCACAAACAGTATCAAACACTTTCATGTACCCACAAATATCATCTTCATAGCTTTAAAAACAGGAAATTTAAAGAAAAACTTTTCTAATTTCTGCAGCAGCATCTCCAGTCCTAAATGGTATCTTATACAGGGTGGTCCATTGATCGTGACCGGCCCAAATATCTCATGAAATAAGCGTCAAACGAAAAAACTACAAAGGACGAAATTTGTCTAGCTTGAAGGGGGAAACCAGATGGCGCTATGGTTGGCCCGCTAGATGGCGCTGCCACAGGTCAAACGGATATCAACAGCGTTTTTTTTAAACAGGAACCCCCAATTTTTATTACATATTCGTGTAGTACATAAAGAAATATAAATATTTTAGTTGGACCACTTTTTTCGCTTTCTGATAGATGACGCTGTAGTGGTCACAAACATGGCTCACAATTTTAGACGAACAGTTGGTAACAGGTGGTTTTTTTAAATTAAAATACAGAACGTAGGTATGTTTGAACATTTTATTTCGGTTGTTCAAATGTCATACATGTACCTTTGTGAACTTATCATTTCTGAGAACGCATGCTGTTACAGCGTGATTACCTGAAA
The DNA here is from genome assembly GCF_021461395.2 of Schistocerca americana. NCBI lineage: Eukaryota > Metazoa > Arthropoda > Insecta > Orthoptera > Acrididae > Schistocerca > Schistocerca americana. The sequence continues at coordinate 808,572,376 of NC_060130.1, read as the reverse complement.
ATACCACATTAATGCAATAAATGCTCAAAATGATGTCCGTCAACCTCAGTGCATTTGGCAATACGTGTAACGACATTCCTCTCAACAGCGAGTAGTTCGCCTTCCGTAATGTTCGCACATGCATTGACAATGCGGTGACGCATGTTGTCAGGCTTTGTCGGTGGATCAAGATAGCAAATACCCTTCAACTTTCCCCACAGAAAGAAATCCGGGGCCATCAGATTCGGTGAACTTGCGGGCCATGGTATGGTGCTTCGACGACCAATCCACCTATCATGAAATATGCTATTCAATACCGCTTCAACCGCATGCGAGCTATGTGCCAGACGTCCATCATGTTGGAAGTATGTCGTCATACTGTCATGCAGTGAAACATCCTGTAGTAACATCGGTAGAACATTACGTAGGAAATCAGCATACATTGCACCATTTAGATTGCCATCGATAAAATGGGGGCCAATTATCCTTCCTCCCATAAAGCCGCACCTTACATTAACCGGCAAGGTCGCTGATGTTCCACTTGCCGCAGCCATCGTGGATTTTCCGTTGCCCAATAGTGCATATTATGCCGGTTTAGATTACCGCTGTTGGTGAATGACGCTTCGTCGCTAAATAGAACGCGTGCAAAAAATCTGTCATCGTCCCGTAATTTCTCTTGTGCCCAGTGGCAGAACTGTACACGACGTTCAAAGTCGTCGCCATGCAATTCCTGGTGCATAGAAATATGGTGCGGTAGCAATCGACCACTGATGTAGCATTCTCAACGCCGACCTTTTTTTGGAGATTCCCGATTCTCGCGCAATTTGTCTGCTACTGATGTGCGGATTAGTCGTGACAGCAGCTAAAACACTTACTTGGGCATCATCATTTGTTGCAGGTCGTGGTTGACGTATCACATGTGGCCGAACACTTCCTGTTTCCTTAAATAACGTAACTATACGGCGAACGGTCCGGACACTTGGATAATGTCGTCCAGGATACCGAGCAGTATACATAGCACACGCCCGCTGCGCATTTTGATCACAATAGCCATACTCAACACGATATCGACCTTTTCCGCAATTGGTAAACGGTCCATTTTAACACGGGTAATGTATCACGAAGCAAGTACCGTCCGCACTGACGGAATGTTACGTGATACCACGTACTTATACGTTTGTGACTATACCAGCGCCATCTATCACAAAGCGAAAAAAGTGGTCCAACTAAACCATTCATATTTCTTTACGTACTACACGAACATGTAATAAAAAATGGGGGTTGCTATTTAAAAAAACGCAGTTGATTTCCCTTTGACCTATGGCAGCGCCGTCTAGCGGGCCAACCATAGCGTCATCTGGTTTCCCCCTTCGAGCTAGACGAGTTACGTTCTTTGTAGTTTTTTCGTTTGATGCTTATTTCGTGAGATATTTGGCCCGGTCACTATCAATGGACCACCCTGTATATACTCAAAAATTCGTACCCCAGTGCCAAAAATCAGTACAAAGCTGTAAACAACTCAAACAACAAAACATATATAGTAAACTGTGTACAGTAAAACAATGGTTCTAATCTCCTGTGTTTTTATACGTATGTGTGAGTGCAACACGTCAGAAAAACAAAATAAATAATTAAAGCCAAATTGAAATTTAACTTCTGTGATCACAGATCCATCATCATAGAGAGCCATTCTGGTCTTACATTTCAGCAAGTTAATGCCCGCCCACTCATGGCAAGAGTTTATACTGCACGTCTTGGTGCTCGTCAAACCCTCCCTTGGCCAGCAAGGTCGCCAGATCCCTCCCCAGTCAAGAATATTTGGAGCATTGTGCGCAGGGCCCTCCAGGCAGCTCTATATTTTAACGATCTGACGTGCCAGTTGGAGACAATATGGCACGATATTGCTTAGGAGGACATCCAACAGCTCTGTGAATCAATGAAAAGCCCAATAACTGTTTGCATAAGGACCAGAGGTGGACCGACGCTTTTTTGACTTGCTCTATTTGTGAAGGTCTTTCTCTTGAATAAATGAGCCAATTTTTCTGAAATTGTAATCATTTGTTTGCCTGTACATGCACATTACATCTTCCGCATTCTGTCTCATCCTGATGATTCCTTCGTGGTGCCTCTTTTTTCTTTTTGTCCAAAAACCTTAAGCTAAACCCCACAACATTAACCTAACCCACATGTCCAGAACAGTATGTCTCACCGAATCGGTAACCTAATACAGTACTTCAATTTTTATATACTTCACATATATTCGATCTGAATTCACCACAACACTGACTGGTAGTATCTGATGTTTGAATAATGTGACCTCAATCTTACTGGTTCAGAAAACTTCTAAATAAGCTTATCACTTCCATTCAGTTACCACTTAATTTGCTGCTACCTGCAACCATCTGTTGTTTAACATTAATCAGTCATCCTACCCATTTGCACTACTATTAAAGTAATGAACCTGATTTGCATTACTCACTTCAGTATCCAGTTAAAATCATCTTAATTATAGACATATTTTTTTCGCAGTCAAAAAATTAAAATCATTCTCTCCAGCAAATATTTTATTTTCATGACTCAACTGCCGAAGACCATCGATAAATAAATGTGTCTTCACGGCCTTTTCGCTCATACAATTAGCAATGTAATTTCACCTCACTAGCATTCAATGTAATCTCCTCAGCTTCCTTCAACATAGCGTTATCTGCACAGCAGAGACACCAGTCTTAAAAACAACTGACAGCAGTCGCTGTGTGCCCACAGATACCTTCAACTAAGTTTACCGTACTGTCGGTATATGATTAACCTCGATAACCGGTGCATGTACCTTCATGTATACAGGGTGTCCCACCTATCTTGTCCACCCAAAATATCTCTGGAACAATAACAGCTATTGGAAAACGACTTTCAGCGGTATCAATGTAGGGCTGGGGCCCATGAATGTACATATTTGGAAACATTCTAAAACGAAAGCGTATGTGTTTTTTAACACTAACTTATGTTTTTTTAAATGGACCTCCTATATTTTTTCTTCAGCAATCCATAGTATGACAAAGCACATACACAATGGCGTTGATTGCATCGCAATATTCCCATTACATCCCGAGATATTAAGACGCGAAGTTGACGCTTGAAACACCCGACATGCGCTGCTGCACCGAACGAGGTGGCGCAGTGGTTAGACACTGGACTCGCATTCGGAAGGACGGCGGTTCAATCCCGCGTCCGGCCATCCTGATTTAGGTTTTCCGTGATTTCCCTAAATCACTCCAGGCAAATGCCGGGATGGTTCCTCTGAAAGGGCACGGACGACTTCCTTCCCCATCCTTCCCTAATCCGATGAGACCGATGACCACGCTGTCTGGTCTCCTTCCCCAAACCAACCAACGATGCGCTGCTAGCGCACGTCCTGAGGCTCAGGCGTGAACCCCATGCTGCCCGTAATCGTGATGTGATTGACATGTATAATCACACCTCCATACTTATCAAAAGGTCCGAAAAGAATAATACGGTCTGCTGCCATCCTGCATTAACGTCGTACATTCCAGCAGGTATTTATCCCATAGGCTGGGGGTGATTCGGTTCTGTAACATATCTGTGTACCGCAACGTTAGTCACAAAGTTAACTTCGCTTATCGTTAATCCGTTACTAAAAAGGTAATGTCGTTCAACGTTAAAACTTTACTTTACTGTAGATCTAGCGCAAGTGACAGTTAATCATTCACTCGTAATAGTAAAATTCATGTTGATGGTTTTAGTGAAACGAGCTAGTGGACTAAAAGTTTTACCGTTATTTAGGTAAAAATGTTTTGATTTGGGAAGTTCAGGTAGGACATAGAAGATGAATGTAAACATGTTTAACGAATTAGTTTTATTATCACATAATTATCAATGTTATGTTTATCTAATGCGTTAAATGACAAATTGTTGCAAACAAATGTTTCTTAACAGCGCTGGGTAAAATGGCCCTTTGTTGAAACTTCCACTGTGATACCAGCACTACATACTAAACATAGCGTTCACAACTTATGCTCAAAGTGATGCCCATTGGCTTGCATACATAGGGTCACTCTGCGGATGAAGGTTGCCCTACTTCGTGCTACTGTTTCCTCTTTGATGGCTGTACAAGCATCAATAATGCGTTGCTTCATGTCCTCTGGTGTTGTTGGTTCATGTTGGTAAACAGCATCCTTCACTGCTCCCCAAAGAAAATAATCCAGCGGTGTAAGGTCCGGAGATCGGGCAGGCCACCTAACTGGGCCACATCGTCCAATCCACCTACCAGGGAACTTACGGTTCAGAAGTCGTCGCGCTCGTAAGGCGTTACGTGCAGGGCATCCGTCATGCTCATACCACATGACCATTCTCCGGTTCAGAGGTACGGTGTCCAAGAGAACAGGAAGATTGTCTCGTATAAATCTGGGGTATTGTCTGCCATTTTGGATGCCATTTATAAAGAAAGGTCCGACGATGGTATCTCCAATAATCCCACACCAAACATTAACTTTCCACGGACGTTGATGCTCTACCTGACGGAGCCATTTTGGATTGTCTGCGGACGAATAATGCATATTCCTCATATTGACAATTCCTTTATTGGAGAATGATGCCTCGTCGGTAAAGAGAACATCTGCAAAAAAAATTGGATTAGTCAGAAGTTTTTGCTAAGCCCACCGACAAAATGTTACCCTATTGCGGAAGTCATTTCCATGAAGATCCTGTAGTAAATGAACATGGTAAGGATGAAATTTATGACGTTTAAGAATACGCTGTGCACTTGATTTCGATACACCAACTTCACGTTCAATTTGACGTGTGCTGATTTGAGGATTCACAGCTATGGTAGCGAGCACAGCAACCTCAGCACGTTCATCTGTGCGTGTTCTAGGACGATGTCGAGGTCTTGGATTTAAGATTCCCGTTTCACGTAGACGAGATGTGAGACGACCAAACATCCGGCGCGAAGGCGATGGCTTGTCAGGGAATAGTCTCCTGTACAGTCGTTCTGCCAGAACAGCATTTCGTTCACCTACAACAGGGTACAGTACAGGTATGTAGAGTAGGGTAGAAAACAGACATATTAACTTAATAATCATAATATTCGCTAACGGTACTATCAACAAACAAGCAATCTCATAACGTATTTCCCGTCAACGTACATTCTCCATAAATCAGCAGCATTTCTACCATATCTTCATGTGTGTACATTATACTGTACAGTATAAGTTCCACAACACAACGTTCATTCATAATGTGTACTACCTCCGTGCCGTCACTAGATTACTCTGATGCACGACTACACTGGCAAGCGGTGTACTGCACGCCAAAGCAACGACAAATGGGATGCTCGGAGGGTGGTGGAGTACAGGAGTTTGCATGGGTCGCAAATCATAAACAAGGCGAAGTGGTAACTGTGGCAGTAGTGGGAACTACGTTGGACACTTGACTAGGTAGAGCCAGGCCCTGCGCGACAGGCACAATGGGCCATATAACGCATTAGATAAACCTTATTTTGGGTGTGCAGGATAAATACGACAACCTGACGGGCGTATACCGATCGGTACTGGTTCATATTGTGTACGTAGATACGTAAAACGTGCAAGAGGGAAACCATTATGTGCTTATGAGAGTTGGTGGCAGCAGACCGTATTATTCTTTTCGGACCTCTTGATAAGTATGGAGGTGTGATTATACATGTGAATCACATCGCGATTACGGGCAGCATGGGGTTCACGCCTGAGCCTCAGAACGTGCGCTAGCAGCGCATGTCGGGTGTTTCAAGCGTCAACTTCGCGTCTTAATATCTCGGGATGTAATGGGAATATTGCGATGCAATCAACGCCATTGTGTATGTGCTTTGTCATGCTATGGATTTCTGAAGAAAAAATATAGGAGGTCCATTTAAAAACCATAAGTTTGTGTTAAAAAACACATACGCTTTCGTTTTAGAATGTTTCCAAATATGTACATTCATGGGCCCCAGCCCTACATTGATACCGGTGAAAGTCGTTTTCCAATAGCTGTTATTGTTCCAGAGATATTTTGGGTGGACAAGATAGCTGGGACACCCTGTATATCCATCCATAAAACATCAATCAGAAGCTCCTTGCCTGACCACCAGGAACCTTAAGAGCTGCAGTGTATACCTCCCTTTATCAAAAGTGTTAACACCAGACCGTACTGCCTCGACACGAAGAACCTCAATTTCATAACTAGAGTAAGTATATTTCCATCCACAAAGTAACTTTAAACACAGGTGTTGCCAGAATGCAAATAACGCCAACTTCCAGATTTGATTTCACCTACATCAATTCATTAATGTTGCTATTGACACATGCATTCAGCTCATTACAGCACACGTTAATTCTGTCAGATGCCATAGCTGAATTCTGAATCTGATAACCTTAATGTATATTAATGATACCAAATTCATATTAACTCCTCATTTACACACTTACAATGTCATTTTCTTTGTCAAATAAACACGCAACATAAAATTCTTACTCATTACTATCTGCCTGCTTACAAAATATTCCCTTACTTAACTTCCTCTTATCATGACTCTGCCTATAATTGGTTCTTCTCTTAGTCCTATTTATTTCCGAAGTCAATGTCCCAATTAACATTCCAGTTGCAACAAATTTCGGTTTTCCAAATTCTGTCGTAGTTCTTCTCCCTTTTCAGAAGAACAAATATTCTTAATTTCCCCTGCCATTTTTTGCCTGCCTTCACACACTATTCACAAACATCTTCCCAAACATTACAAAAGGTAAAATTTGGTCTGAACGTGCATTTTCGCTCGTCTCATAAGCATCATTTTCCACTCTTCACTCCTGCTTTGCTCAAAACAGTCCTTGCTTGCATCGAGAAGAATTATTGTTGTTGTTGTCGTTATTGTGGTCTTCAGTTCGAAGACTGGCTTGATGCAGCTCTTTCATCTCTGAATAACTACTGCAACCATCTTTCCGAATCTGCTTACTGTATTCATCTCTTGGTCTCCCTCTACGATTTTTACCACTCATACTTCCCTAAAATAGTAAATTGGATGTCTCAAAATGCGTCCTATCAATCGATCCAATCTTCTGGTCAAGTTGTGCCACAAACTCCTTGTCTCCCCATTCTATTCAGTTGTTTATGTGATCGACCAATCTAATCTTCAGCATTTTCTGTAGTACCACATTTGGAAAGCTTCTATTCTCTTTTTACCTGAACTGTTTATCGTCTATGTTTCACTTTCACACGTGGCGACACTCCAGGCAAATACATTCATAAAAAACTTCCTAACACTTAAATCTATATTCGATGGTAACATATTTATCTTCTTCAGATACGCTTTTCTTTCCAATGCCAGTCTACATTTTATATCCTACAGTCGTCATCAGTTATTTTGCTGCTCAAATAGCAAAATCGGTCTACAACTTTAAGTGTTTCGTTTCCTAATCTAATTCCCATAGCATCACCAGATTTAACTACATTCCTTTATGCTTTTTCTTTTACTTTCTTGGTGTTCAACTTATATCCTCCTTTCAAGACATTGTCCATTCGGTTCAACTGATCTTCCAAGTTCTATGCTGTCTTTCACAGAATTACAATGTCATCGGTAAACCTTAAAGTTACTGTTTCTTCTCCCTGAACTTTAAGTCATACTCCAAAGATTTCTTTGACTTCCATTACTGCTTGTTCAGTGTACATATTGAATAACATCGGGGACAGGCTACAGATCTGTCTCACACCCTTCAGGGAAACTTCTACCCTTTCACGACTCTCGACTCTCATAACTACCGTCTGGTTTCTGTACAAGTTGTAAATAGTGTTTCGCTCCCTGTGCCTTATCCCTGCTAACCTCAGAATTTCAAACAGAGTATTCCAGTCAGAAATGTCAAAAGCTTTCTCTGAGTCCAAAACTGCGAGAAATGTAGGTTAATCTTTCCTTAACTTCCAAGATAAGTCATAGGGTCAGTATTCCCTCACGTGTCCCTGCAGTTCTCCGGAATCCAAACTTATCTTCCCCGAGGTCTGCTTCTACCTGTTTTTCCATTTTCTGTAAAGAATTTGTGTTAGTATTTTGCAACCAAGACTTATTAAACTGTTCGTTCGGAAATTTTCCCACCTGTCAGCAACTGCTTTCTTTGGAATCGAAATTACTACATTCTTCTTGTAGTCTGAGCGTATTTCGCCTGTCTCATACATCCTGGACACCAGATGGAAGAGTTTCGTCATGGCTGGCTCTCCCAAGGCTATCAGTAGTTCTGACGTAACATTGTCTACTCCCAGGGCTTGTTTAGACTTAGATCATTCACAGCTTTATCAAATTCTTCTCGCAGTATAATATCTGCCATCTCATCTGCATCTACGTCAACTTAACTTTCTATAATATTGCTTTCATGTTCATCTCGCTTGTATGGACCCTCTATGTACTCCTTCCATTTTTCTGCATTCCCTTCTTTGTTTGGGACTGGTTTATCATCTGAGCTTGTAACCTCCCCCTCACTTATCGCCCTTAATGACAGTGAAAAATTAAACCGCGTTTACCTAATGGAAATTTGGGAAAAGCAATCGTCACCGAGGTTAATCTGTCGGTAAAGAGGGAGGAAAGGGTTACATCTAAATGAAAGGAAAAATGCCAATGAAACTGGTGGAAATTGATTTGGAAAGGGGTAAAGTTAATAAAGAAAGTAAATGTGCGGCCGTTACGTTAACAATTAACTAGCGGTAATTAGATATTTGAGATTTGGGGGAAATTACGGTCGCCAGTCCTATGGACAATTACTATAGTAACTGAGAAGGAAAGGTTATTACCCATATAATTAGTACTAGAAGCGTGGCAACTGAAGGTTGACACGTGTAGTGTGAAAACTGAAAGTTTGTCAGAAGTAATAAATTTCGCTACACTCTGACTTAATTTAGCAAATGAATTAATAAAACCGGAAAATCGAAAGTTAATTTAGTGACTAAAGTTAATAGTGAGCTTTCTTTCTGAAGCACATCGAAATTCAGTAAGATACGGTTAGTCTTGGACAACCTCAACAATCATTTCAAAAGTTACTTGAATCTACGCAATTTAGAAATAAGAGATTTAACTTTGAACTTGAATTAAATGATTCTGAACAATTAACAATAGTAAAATTTAGTACGTACCAAGCTGAGCTGCAGTCACAGGTAAGCTAAAATACGGCAACAAAACTCGCACTCTTAATTTGTGCTTGTGTTATCTAAATATTGTAGCCAGCTATGAATACCTTAACTGCACTTTGAAATTAAAGCAGTGAAATCGAATGATGCTGACGTTTGAATATCAACGACATTCGGGTTCATTCCGGAAAAGGAAGGGACCCTGCTTAGTAATGCAATTGGGACAATGAGCAACAAAGGTTCATGCTACGTTGCTGTCATTTAGTTATGAAAATGGATCAGTTTGAACAGCTGAGGTCTGCCATACAGTTCTAAAACTTTACGTGCTTCCAGTCTTCCTTGTTGCTTGATTGAAGGTTCGAAGCCGTCGATCGAGGAGGTGGCGACAGTCACTCATTGTCGCTGTTGCAGAAGCTGGCTGTTGGCGCGCCTTCTTCTCGACACGGTCACCAGGCGAAACGGGCTTTTGATGTGCGCCAGCTAATGCTTCCCGTCCGCGACACCGTGTCAGAAACTATCATAGCAAGTCGAGCGCAATTACATTCTGCCCAACCCCGAAAGCGCGGCAACTCGCGGGAGCGTCACACAACACACCTGCTCCACTGCACCACCCCAGCCAGACTCTCCCTCTTCCCGCGCTCCACGCGACAGAGTTAACACTACCAAAGATCCTAAACACTTTTGTTCTCCACACGACCTATCGACCTATCGATGTATTCGTTCGATAGCATAGTTTTCCCTAGGCCAGACCCAGCGTATAAATACAAATAATATTCACAAAACAAATCAACATAAATGCATAAATATATATATATATATATATATATATATATATATATATATATATATATATACAAACAGTAAAACAATTACAATATATTATAAAGGCACAGACATGTCATATCTTGAGGTAACAAAACAAGGAAAAAAATTTGCAGTGCAATAGATGGAAATAGGAGGATATGCATTTCCGGCGTTACATGTGCCCCACATTGTCTGAGGGTGTTCGTGTAACCTAAACAGACTCAGAAAATGTCCCAACAAGGAAAAAAAAACAGCAGAAATGCATATGCTCAAAACATCAAGAAAATTTAGCATTAGGTTCAAAATGGCTCTGAGCACTATGGGACTCAACTGCTGAGGTCATTAGTCCCCTAGAACTTAGAACTAGTTAAACCTAACTAACCTAAGGACAGCACAAACATCCATGCCTGAGGCAGGATTCGAACCTGCGACCGTAGTGGTCTTGCGGTCCCAGACTGCAGCGCCTTTAACCGCACGGCCACTTCGGCCGGCCTTTAGCATTAGGCTAATTAACCATAAACCAATTTTTAGACCATAATAATTGAGTGGAGACACTCCTAATCTTATTCCACTCTGTCATCTTACACAAAAGAAAACAGGGTGACAACATGTTAAAATTGATAGAAAACATAGAAAATGGTTTAGCTATTCTAAAATCATCAAAATTCCTAACAGTATCAAGAAATGAAATACTATTTACAAAATTAATCAGAGTACATGGTCATAAAAACAGGTATATCAAAATAAGCAAATTAATAATTAATTACATAGAATACACATTTTATATAACGTTTTCATAATTAATATTCTCGCCAAGAGAGTCCACTTAACCCTGAACAAGAAAATAATATTCAGCAGATCGAAAAAAACATAAATACTGACAGCAGAATTCTTTCACATCAGCTGTCCGGGAAGAAAAACAGCTCCGCCTTCCGTACTCGCAAGTACAAGGAATACCGACAGCGGTACAAGAGCCGACAGCGGCACAAGTACCGACAGCGGCTCCGCCTCGCCAGTATTGTTGCGCCCGCCTGTGTGGCACGCTTGATCTCACTCGCCCTTGTAACGGCATTTCCAGAACGTCCGTTTCACTGAATTCTTTCTGAAAAACTCACTCCCGAGTAATCTCAAGGAGTCCATTAACACTATCATAGTGGATAACTCAACACTGTCCATCATCACACGCATGTACTAGCCTGAAACTTAAAACAGCGTCTAAGTACATCGGCAATGACTAGTAAATCACATATTTATGAAATCTTACAGCTAGTTACAAAATCATATTTACATTCCTTAATCTACTGTGACTCAGCTGAAAACTTAAAATAGCAGTTTGGATTTTTCAATTGATTGCTAATCAATTCCTCTTAAATCATTTAGTCAAAATTAATTACTTATTAATTACAACTTCTTTAATGTCCTCTTGGTCAGGCAAAAGCATGACAATATGGCAAATCGTTAAATATTACACTCTATATTTACATACTGTACAAATTACCCTTCTGTGGTTTTAATCAATCCTAGGTTGGTACAATTTCAAGTCTACAATGTTCCGTATACCTAATAGTTTTCCAGAGCTTGGATACTCTAAGCAATAAGCATTTGTGTGAGGCATACCAATGACTTTATATGGTTCATTATAAACAAACTTAAATTTAGAGATTTCATTGTCTATCTCGCTCGATTTCTCATGAGCCTTTACAAGTACTAAGTCTCCGATTGCAAACTTAGCAAAACGCGCTTTTGCGTCATGATGACGTATGCGAGCATCGGCTTTTAGCTTCATTATTTCTGGGAAACGATCTTTATTCACACCAATACTCGGTTTGTCTGGAAACACACTCTTATTCCTGATTATTACTTCATACAGGCCTCATCTTTGTTCGTGTGTTACGTTTGACACACCGTCTACAATACTTTCCAATTCACTTTCTACAATATTGTCAATGCCGAGATTCCTCACGTTACAGTAGTTCAAATTCATAACTACGTCAATAGCATCCGGCCAGTTAACAATGTGTATAGGCTGATATTGCCCATGCACACCATCTCCTGCCTCGCCAAAACTAACTACTATTGTTTTGTCTTGTGACGTACATGTCAAAGTTTTGCTTTCGCAATTAATCACTGCACGGTACTTTAATAGCCAATCTAACCCGATTATTACTTCTGTAGTTAATTCTGGCACGACGACAAACTCTTGTTCAAATCGTGCCCCACATATCTCGAAGTTGACAAAAATCTGCTTTGTGACCAGTTTACTGGCCTTCCCAGTAGCACCGATAATTTTCACTCCTGTTACTGGCATAACTACGATGCCAGGTCTGTATTTCAGTAACTCAAATATTTTCCCAGATACAGCACTCAGTTCTGCACCGGTGTCAATCAACACGTTTAGTTGTAGGTCGTGCATATTAACAGACACTACTATCTGTCTACACTTGTCCTCGACTGTTTCTTTATTTTCCCACAGTAAATCCTCGTCTATATCCAGGCCATTCCAGAAAAAGCCATCCGGCTTTGATCCTAAATCCGGCTTATCTGGCGGCCTTTTCAGCCTCTGTTCACATACAGTTTTAATTTCAAAACGTTTGTCCTGAGGCTTAGTCTGTAGCTTCGCCTCCAATACCGAAACCTTTTCCTGTAACTCGTCAACTAGTGAGTGTTGCTTTGCTATCAATTCATTAATTGTCACCTTCGTTGATTCCTCTTTGGTCAGATTGATCTCATCTGCCAATCTACCTGGAGGAATGTGCCCAGTAGTATCTGCAATTACTTCCTCTAGATCTGCGCAACCCACACTGCTATCGTCTGACCGTATAATGTGAGCTCTAACCTCATACACGCTGTAATCTATGTGCTTTTCTACCAATCGTGTCCGGCTATCACTAAAATTTTCGCAATCTTTCTCCTTAATACTCTCGCAGTGTTTAAACTGGAGGTTTGCGTCGGATGGGTCGGCTACTTCTACCACTATAACTTTCGGTAAAGTCTGCCGGTTAGGGCCAGAACTTTCCGTTACTACTTCAACATCCAACTCCTGCGGGACGAAACACGACGAATCTTGCTCGTGCTCCCCATTAACATCAACTATTTCTAGTAAAGTCTGCCGGTTAGGGCCAGAACTTTCTATCACTTCACAAATACTATCTTCCTGTGGGACGAGACGCGGCAAATCCTGCCCGCGCTCCCCATAAACACTTCTCCCGTACAGGCCCCTATAATCTCTTAGTTCGTCGTATAAGCGACCGAACTGCCTTAACCAGACCTCATCCCTCTCTGCATTCCCTCGCTCAATGACGGACGTGTTATCCGACATCTGATCTTCTCTCAACAATTGCGAATCATTCTTAATCTCCATTTCCGCTGTGGGTGTTACAGCTGCCACTTTATAATCGTTTTCCGGAACACTACTTAAATTGTTCTCACTGACAGTGAATGTATTTTCTACCGCCGTGTCTACAGCTGATCTACTACTTGTGGGCGCACTCCTTTCTCCTAACACTGGCACACTCTCCCGCCGTTGAATATTCCATACGGAATTTTCATAACGACGACACCTGGGTTTTCTCCTGTTATTGGGCCTCCAAAATTTCTCCACGCCCGGTGGGCCCCTCACCGGCGCGGCTAATGGTTTCCCTGTCTCGTCCCAGCAGATCTGCTCCCCGGATGCTGCTGAGGCGGCTTATCGCACCCTATGGCATTATTACTATCCTGTGAAGCCCGTATCACGTTAGTATGATACTGGTTTCCGTCATTCCTTTTATTATTTGCATTGTACCGATTGTTATTACGGTCCGAACCATTATTGTTATTGCTGCCATGGTTGCGGTATGCATTATTCCCATGGTTATCGCTGTTGTGGTTCCTGTGGTACCCGTTGTTGTTACCAAGGCCTCTACCACTATCGCGATTATTGCGCCAATTGTCCTCGTCCTCAACTCTTTCCAGGATATCACTGATTGTCCTGTAATTGTTTACTATGTAGCGTTTTGTATCATCTGGAAGCTTCTTGTAGAGTTCCCAGACTATTTCGGATTCCGTGCGGCGATCACGCAAATATTCCAACTTGCGGATCCAGCCCTCACAAAACTCCTTCATCGAGCCGCGCGAATTCGCATCGAAAGGCCTCGATACGACAAATTCGCGCCAGACACTTTGCTGTTGTTGCTCTGACCAGTATTCAGCCAGAAACAAATTTTTAAACTCGTCAAAAGTCAGGTTGGTAATGTTGAGGTTTAAGCCCCAACGCTTGGCATCACCAGCCAACACATCAATAACCGCATTAATTTTTCTCTCATTAGTCCATGATGTGGGTAAAACTCTTTCACAATTTTTAATGAAATCCGTCGGGTGTATACCGCCTTTTTTCAAGGTGTCCAACCGCTCCTCTTTCGTCAACAATTCCAAACTATGTGCACATAGCTCTGTTTTTCGTCAAGTTTCTTTTCTAATTCCGACACTCTCGTAATTACTTGGCAAGTGGTTGTCGCAAGCGTTTCTACTTCCCTGTTTTTTTCTTCGCAGGTATTAGCCTGCTTCGTCACTTTGGTATCTACTTCGGATACTAAAGCCTTTAAAGTTTCCACCTTCTTTTGATCCTCTTTTTTCACTAATTGAATTTGTTCCGTCACCTTATTCTCGATGATCGGAGCAACTGGTTCTCCTACACTTTTCTCGATTCTGCTAATTTCGGAATAAAAACGAGTATTTATGCTCGCACCTTCCGCCTGAACGCCTACCATTTCCTGTTTAAGATTACCGATTTCGGTATTAATCACAACAATATCTAGTTTGATTTTATCAACTTTTGTGTTAACAACTCCAACACTGTTGTTAACAACATTAATAGCTTTGTTCTGATTGTCTACTTTCCGTTCAATTTTTTCAGACTGACTCGTGATTTCGTTAATCAAAACATTCAATAAATCATTTAAATTCCCGGAAACTACCGGTTTTACTTCCGTAGCGGCTTCCTCTTTAATTGTCCCCCCGTATTCGTCATCAAGGGATTCACATTTCCTTTTCCCTTCCGATTCCGAAACATTTTCTAAAGTTTGGAATTCCATTTCGGCTCGTTGTTGCGTTTCGGCGGTCGCGTCTTTCATGCTAGCCGCCTGCCCCTGCACACTGGGTTCCGCGGTGCGCGTTTCCAACTGTTCGACCGATTGTTCCGTATCCAAGTCTACCAAATTTTGGTAATTGTTGTCTTCACTCATTTTAATAATTTTCAATATAAATGCCAAATCTCAAATCTAATTAGGATTCCTCACACTAATATTCTCGCTGACGTATCGACCATTTCGTAACCAGTACTTTATTACGAGATTTGCACAATGCAAAATTCGTGTCCAGAACAACCTCAAATCCGAAGATTGTCCTGTCACCAGGTCGCCACGTGTAACCTCCCCCTCACTTATCGACCTTAATGACAGTGAAAAATTAAACCGCGTGTACCTAATGGAAATTTGGGAAAAGCAATCGTCACCGAAGTTAATCTGTCGGTACAGAGGGAGGAAAGGGTTACATCTAAATGAAAGGAAAAATGCCAATGAAACTGTTGGAAATTAATTTTGAAAAGGGGTAAAGTTAATAAAGAAAGTAAATGTGCGGCCGTTACGTTAACAATTAACTAGCGGTAATTAGATATTTGAGATTTGGGGGAAATTACGGTCGCCAGTCCTATGGACAATTACTATAGTAACTGAAAAGGAAAGGTTATTACACATATAATTAGCGCCGGCCGCGGTGGTCTAGCGGTTCAGGTGCTCAGTCCGGAACCGTGGGACTGCTACGGTCGCCGGTTCGAATCCTGCCTCGGCCATGGATGTGTGTGATGTCCTTAGGTTAGTTACGTTTACGTAGTTCTAAGTTCTAGGGGACTGATGACCACAGATGTTAAGTCCCATAGTGCTCAGAGCCATTTTGAACCATATAATTAGTACTAGAAGCGTGGCAACTGAAGGTTGACATGTGTAGTGTGAAAACTGAAAGTTTGTCAGAAGTAATAAATTTCGCTACACTCTGACTTAATTTAGCAAAAGAATTAATAAAACTGGAAAATCGAAAGTTAATTTAGTGACTAAAGTTAATAGTGAGCTTTCTTTCTGAAGCACATCGAAATTCAGTAAGATATGGTTAGTCTTGGACTACCTCAACAATCATTTCAAAAGCTACTTGAATCTACGCAATTTAGAAATAAGAGATTTAACTTTGAACTTGAATTAAATGATTCTGAACAATTAACAATAGTAAAATTTAGTACGTACCAAGCTGAGCTGCAGTCACAGGTAAGCTAAAATACGGCAACAAAACTCGCACTCTTAATTTGTGCTTGTGTTATCTAAATATTGTAGCCAGCTATGAATACCTTAACTGCACTTTGAAATTAAAGCAGTGAAATCGAATGATGCTGACGTTTGAATATCAACGACATTCGGGTTCATTCCGGAAAAGGAAGGGACCCTGCTTAGTAATGCAATTGGGACAATGAGCAATAAAGGTTCATGCTACGTTGCTGTCATTTAGTTATGAAAATGGATCAGTTTGAAAAGCTGAGGTCTGCCATACAGTTCTAAAACTTTACGTGCATCCAATCTTCCTAGTTGCTTGATTGAAGGTTTGAAGCCGTCGATCGAGGAGGTGGCGACAGTCACTCATTGTCGCTGTTGCAGAAGCTGGCTGTTGGCGCGCCTTCTTCTCGACACGGTCACCAGGCGAAACGGGCTTTTGATGTGCGCCAGCTAATGCTTCCCGTCCGCGACACCTTGTCAGAAACTGTCATAGCAAGTCGAACGCAATTACATTCTGCCCAACCCCGAAAGCGCGGCAACTCGCGGGAGCGTCACACAACACACCTGCTCCACTGCACCACCCCAGCCAGACTCTCCCTCTTCCCGCGCTCCACGCGACAGAGTTAACACTACCAAAGATCCTAAACACTTTTGTTCTCCACACGACCTATCGACCTATCGATGTATTCGTTCGATAGCATAGTTTTCCCAAGGCCAGACCCAGCGTATAAATACAAATAATATTCACAAAACAAAAATGGCTCTGAGCACTATGGGACTTAACATCTATGGTCAGCAGTCCCCTAGAACGTAGAACTACTTAAACCTAACTAACCTAAGGACAGCACACAACACCCAGTCATCACGAGACAGAGAAAATCCCTGACCCCGCCGGGAATCGAACCCGGGAACCCGGGCGTGGGAAGCGAGAACGCTACCGCACGACCACAAGCTACGGACTCACAAAACGAATCAACATAAATGCATATATATATATATACAAACAGTAAAACAATTACAATATATTATAAAGACACAGACATGTCATATCTTGAGGTAACAAAACAAGGAAAAAAATTTGCAGTGCAATAGATGTAAATAGGAGTATATGCATTTCCGGCGTTACAAGCTGTTGATAGTTATACGCCTTGTTCTCTTTCCTCCAAAGGCCACTTTAATTTTCCTGTAGGCGGAATCTATCTTTCCCGTAGTGAAATATGCTTCTAAATTCTTACATTTGTCCTCTATCCATTCCTGCTAAGGAATTTTGCGTTTCCTGTCAGTCTCATCTCTTAAACGTTTGTATTCCCTTTCGTCTGCTTCATTTGCTGCATTTTTAAATTTTCTCCCTTTACCGGTTAAATTCAGTATCTCATGTGACATCCAAAGATTCCTACTAGGCCTTGTCTTTTTACCTACTTGATCCTCTACTGCCTTCACTAATTCATCTCTTTAAGCTCCAATCCTCTTCTGCTATGGTCCATTCCCCTGTTCTAGTCAACCGTTGTATAATGCTCCCTCTGAAGCTCTCAGCAACGCTCTGGTTCTTTCAACTCATCCAAGTTCAAAATGGTTCAAATGGCTCTGAGCACTATGGGACTTAACTTCTGAGGTCATCAGACCCCTAGAACTTAAAACTACTTAAACCTAACTAACCTAAGGACATCACACACATCCATGCCCGAGGCAGGATTCGAACCTGCGACCGTAGCGGTCGCGCGGTTCCAGGCTTTAGCGCCTAGAACCGCTCAACTCATCCAAGTGCCATCTCCTTAATTTCCTACTTTTTTCCAGGATCTTCAGTTTTGATCTATGGTTCATAATCAATACATTGTGCGCAGAGACAGTATCTGATCCTGGAAATGCCTTAAAATTTAAAATCTGGTTCTTAAATCCTTATATAACTATTATATAATCAATCTGAAACCTTCCGATGTCTCCAGGTCTCTTCCACGTATACAGTCTTCGTTTATGATTCTTAAACCAAGTGTTAGCGATGATTAAATTATGCTCTGTGGAGAAGTCTATCAGGCGTGTTCCTTTTTCATTCCTTTTCCCCAGTCCATATTAAAATACTATTTTTCCTTCTCTACCTTTTCCTACTATCTAATTCCAGTCCCCCATCACGATTAAAGTTTTTTCTCCTTTAACTGTCTGAGTAATTTCTTTTATCTCATCATACATTTCTTCAATCCTCTCATCATCTGCGGAGCTAGATGGCATGTAACCTTGTACTCCTGTGGTCAACGCGGTCTTCATGTATATCTCAGCTACGATAATGCGTTCACTATGCTGTACAGGGTAGCTTACCCGTATTCCTATTCTTATTCATTATTGAACCCACTCCTGCATTACCCCTGTATTCGCCTGACCAAAAGTCCTGTTCTTCTGGCCACCGAACTTCATTAATTTACACTATATGTAACTTCAACCTATTGATTCCTGTTATTTTCTAACCAACCTGACCGATTAAGGGATCTATCATTCCACGCTCCGATCCATAGAATACCAGTTTTGTTTCTCCTGATCACGACATCCTCCTAAATATTCTCTGCCTGGTGATCCGAATTTGGGACTATTTAAGCTCCGGAATGCTTTACCCTAGAGGACGCCATCACCATTAACCATACAGTAGAGGTGCATGTCCTCGGGAAAAATTACGGCTGTAGTTTCCCCTTGCTTTCAGCCGTTCGCAGTACCAGCACAATAAGGCCATTTTGGTTGATGTTACAAAGTTAGATGTATTAGTCAACCAGACTGTTGCCCCTGCAAATACTGAAAAGGCTGCCGCTCTTCAGGAACCAAACGTTTCTCTGACCTCTCAATAGACACCCCTCTGTTGTGGTTGTACCTACAGTGCGGCTGCCTGTATCGCTGAGGCGCGCATACCACCCCACGGACGGCTAGGTCCACGGCTGGTGGAGGGCGTAAAGAATTACTGTATTGCATTTGCTTGTACTTGTGAAAGTTTTACAGTTGAGTATCTGCATCACAGTCCACCCCACATTTTGGGAAACACTACACAATTTGAAATTACTTGTCCTACTGTTCACTTGGCTGCCTTCGCTATAACTTACAACAAACTTTACTTCGTTATTCTTCACTATACCAGTCACAGTTTCTCCCACAAAAACAACACTATCTGCAACTATATTCTGCACACTGCAACCACTGTCAACAAAAGCATCTGCCTACTTACAATTAATCTCCACTATATGACTGGAACATGCAGTTTCTTGTCCATCCCCCCTATTACAAAATGATGAGAGAGAATTTCTGTATGGTGCGAAAAGTGGCAATTGGCAGTAATCAAAGAAAAGTGCAAGGTCATCCACATGGGTACTAAAAGAAATACGAAAAATTGTGGGTATACGATAAATCGCACAAATCTAAGGGCTGTCAATTCGACTAAATACCTAGGAATTACAATTACGAGCAACTTAAATTGGAAAGACCACATAGATAATATTGTGGGGAAGGCGAAACAAAGACTGCGCTTTGTTGGCAGA
This sequence comes from Schistocerca americana, assembly GCF_021461395.2. Classification (NCBI taxonomy): domain Eukaryota; kingdom Metazoa; phylum Arthropoda; class Insecta; order Orthoptera; family Acrididae; genus Schistocerca; species Schistocerca americana. The sequence goes on along the minus strand of NC_060130.1, from coordinate 808,552,659 downwards.
ACACTTAGAAAATGCAACAAACCTATTGAAGAGACAGCCTAAATTACACTTGGATCCTTACAAGGTGGGATACACGGAGGACATCGAAAAATTGCAAAGAAGGGCAGCTCGTTTCGTGTTATCGCGCAATAGGGGTGAGAGTGTCACTGATATGATACGCAAGTTGCGGTGGCTATCACTGAAACAAAGGCAGTTTTCTTTGCGGCGAGATCTATTTATGAAATTTCAGTCACCAACTTTTTCTTCTGAATGCGAAACTATTTTGTTGACATCACCTACGTAGGGAGAAATGATCATCATAATAAAAAAGGGAAATCAGATCTCGAACGGAAAGATTTAGGTGTTCCTTTTCCCACGCGCTATTCGAGAGTGAAATGATAGAGAAGTAGTATGCAAACGGTTCGATGAACCCTCTGCCAGGCACTTAAGTGTTAATTGCAGAGTAACCATGTAGATATAGATATGAATAGTAGATTCAGGCACCTGAATTCAGGTATTATCTGAATACAATTGTCACCTGTCTCCACAGAAGTACAAATACGTTGTATCTAATTCAATAGCACCGCTCTCAACATTTGATACAGGAATCAGAGCCAACTGACAATTAATCTGAACAACATTTTCAACCTGCTCCCTTAAACTGTCAGCTGAGCTTGCCACTTGTCCTATCATTAGAGATTTTGATTCATCACTGCTGGCCACAATTTCCTCATTCAGTTCAGTTAGAGCCTCCCCCATCTCAACATCTGCAGCATTACACTTCCGCCCATTGATTCAGTTCGGACAGCATCAGTTCCTGGTAGCAGCTTCTGTTCTAGCTCATCACGGATCAAAATTAAATCAACTGATTCACTATCTGTATCCTCAGTTTCATCTTGGAAACCGTTCAGTTTTTTCCCACAAGTTTCAGCTTACTTTCACTGTAGTAAACAACATACTCGTATGATTTCTGAAACTCTCCATTAGTCCAATCAGTCAGATCACCATTATTCCCTCCTTTGTTTGTAGTCTACTAGGGTGACTCACACTAGTCGCTGATTTGAAATCACTGGGCGAAGTTTTTCTTTCCCTCTCCATCTCTGTCACTAACAAGTGAGTTGCAAACCACAAAAATATACGCGCCTGATTTGTTGCAATGAGTTTGTCGGCCAAGTGCGCCTCGGTGTGGCGGGAGCGGCAGCTGCAGCTATAGGCTACCTGGTCGACGCACGGACTGAGGGCTGCGTTCACAGTGGCACCAACAACGGTCGTCAGATGCCGTCGCCAGAGATCGCCCGATAACATCGGACGACAGCTTGGTCACGGTGCGTCCGATCTATTCGTCAGTTTTTTGCGGGGTTGAACAGATTACGTTAGGTTAGAATCTAGTGTATGTACGAAGTAGGTTATATTTTAACCTCCGTGGGTGGGATGGATACAACGAAGCCCGCGTGCTTGGAGACAAGTGCTGCAATGCGGCATTTCCCTTTAAAAAGATGCTGAATGAGCTGTATCTGTCTCGAAAGAACGTCACGTCTTCAATTCTACATCTACATCTACATTTATACTCCGCAAGCCACCCAACGGTGTGTGGCGGAGGGCACTTTACGTGCCACTGTCATTACCTCCCTTTCCTGCTCCAGTCGCGTATGGTTCGCGGGAAGAACGACTGTCTGAAAGCCTCCGTGCGCGCTCTAATCTCTCTAATTTTACATTCGTGATCTCCTCGGGAGGTATAAGTAGGGGGAAGCAATATATTCGATACCTCATCCAGAAACGCACACTCTCGAAACCTGGCGAGCAATCTACACCGCGATGCAGAGCGCCTCTCTTGCAGAGTCTGCAAGATGTTTCACATCTTCGTAACGCTATCACGGTTACCAAATAACCCTGTGACGAAACGCGCCGCTCTTCTTTGGATCTTCTCTATCTCCTCCGTCAAACCGATCTGGTACGGATCCCACACTGATGAGCAATACTCAAGTATAGGTCGAACGAGTGTTTTGTAAGCCACCTCCTTTGTTGATGGACTACATTTTCTAAGGACTCTCCCAATGAATCTCAACCTGGTACCCGCCTTACCAACAATAAATTTTATATGATCATTCCACTTCAAATCGTTCCGCACGCATACTCCCAGATATTTTACAGAAGTAACTGCTACCAGTGTTTGTTCCGCTATCATATAATCATACAATAAAGGATCCTTCTTTCTATGTATTCGCAATACATTACATTTGTCTATGTTAAGGGACAGTTGCCACTCCCTGCACCAAGTGCCTATCCGCTGCAGATCTTCCTGCATTTCGCTACAATTTTCTAATGCTGCAACTTCTCTGTATACTACAGCATCATCCGCGAAAAGCCGCATGGAACTTCCGACATTATCTACTAGGTCATTTATATATATTGTGAAAAGCAATGGTCCCATAACACTCCCCTGTGGCACGCCAGAGGTTACTTTAACGTCTGTAGACGTCTCTCCATTGATAACAACATGTTGTGTTCTGTTTGCTAAAAACTCTTCAATCCAGCCACACAGCTGGTCTGATATTCCGTAGGCTCTTACTTTGTTTATCAGGCGACAGTGCGGAATTGCCAGGCAAGGTTTACGAAATACCCATTTATCACGAAATTATATGGTTTCAGTGATACACCGCACTAAGGATCTCTCCAAAACACGTCGTTCACAGTATGGTTTATTATGCTACAGTGGCGATTTACGTGTATAAAGGTTTTGCTAATGAGGCTATGAGCGCATAATGTGGCGAAAGTATATGTTTGATGAAAGAATAAAATTTGTGTGTGAGTAAGCGAGTATTATTTAATCAATGAAAAGTAGATTTACTGTTTCACAGTAGCTCCCTTTATTGTAAAAACGATGTATATTAATGCAGTACTGGCAGTAGGTATATTTAGAATCTATTACTGGAAACTTCACTGCTATTTGAACATTTGCCAAGTGGATTTGAGAAAAGATGTAACAAAATTTCTGCTGGCAGTATTATTTCGGATTCATTGTGTGGTCGACCATATTTCGGTGTCTTTTAGGGCACTTGCACGAAGCATAGCTCCAAAATTCGATGTAGAATAAATTAAAAATATGTGGTATTATGGGTACAAGAGTGAAAACATTCGCTTTCAAATTAGTATTTAGGGAATGGTAAATGACATCTAACGTATCACACAAAACTTTGAAACTGCACTTTCCAGACCGCGGTAGAGGTACAATCATTGGAAATATGTAATCGCCAGGTGTCAAATATCAAAGTTTCACTTCTAGTTTTACTTGAGCCAGAATTGCACCTTCAATGTGAGTACCGGATTTTTTTAATAGAGCTCAAATCACACCTCTAGGCAAGCACTAGAAATGTGTTTTGCTGAATTTATTTGAAGTTTTGCAGACATATGTCAGTTAACCTTCAATTATTGTCATTCAGCATACGAGTGAAAGACAAACACGAAGACTGAAATAAGATACTCTGATCACTTAAAGCGCTGTAAAGTGGAAAAGCATACGTAGACCACATTTGCAAACCGCTTCATGGAACAGAATAACCAGTCTGCGGATATAAAAATGCCAGTAAGCAGTAAAAATAATTTGTAGACAGCTAATGTCCGCTTACCACAACCCAAAAAGATCGACTACAATGACTTTAGTCATAAGATACGCCGTCCTTGTCACTCGAACAAATTATCTTTCGATGCTATTATCTACACCTAAAATTTACGATAAAGATTTTGGTCACTTGTGGTTTCCAATAAACCTGCGATTGCAGTCCACAGATTCCGAACTGTATGATATTTTTCATTCTCAGAATACCACAAACTATTCCTTTGACTAAATTTTCCCACAGTCTACGTTTCGTGTCGTGTCAGTCATTATGACCGAAATAAAAGAAACAAACTGATTTGAATTCCACCTATTGTCGATCGAAATCTCTACGTTCGGGGTATGAGACCGTCTACATTGTGACCGCACACGTAGTGGCGTATTGATTTGAAAAGACCGGCCGTCTTTGGACGATGTCACATTCGGTGGAATCAAACGACATCGGTGCCGCTGTGACCGCAGCCCTACTGCTGGCCGATCGGCGACACGTTTCTTGCAGATCACTAAATTGATTTCACACGCAGGCATGCCTTGCCTAACGAATCAGCTCGCTGACAACTAATCGCCGACCTGACTCCCCGCATGCAACGTTGTGGAATAACTTCAGGAAATGTAAAACGGCAATGAATGTTCACACTGCTCTTCTTGCTGATTCCTATCGGGGAAATAATTGTTTAATCGTGAAATTAATCACTGTTGTTTCTATCAAAGATCGACTCGTAAGTCAAACAGGCATGAGCTCGAATAAAACCGAGAAAAGGCACTGTCCTTAGGGCATCCTTGTGTGGTTGGGTTTCGAATTGTAGGCTGCATCACTGTTCAGGGGTCAACCAATCCATCCGTTGCATTAACCCTAAATTAAATCATGCATACGTTTAATATATCCAAGCAGGAACTTGCGGTGAAATAATATTCGGTTCGCACAAAGTTTTAAATTTAAAAAATTGAATTTATCGCAGAAAAGTAAAATGTTCCTTCACACTATTCACAGTCGTTTACATTAAGATAAAGCTCTCAGTGCAAGGGCCTCAGTGGGCTGAGAAGCATCATGTGTTTCCTTTAACTTTCTAAAATCCGCAAAAAATATTTAAAGTTCCTTCAGAACAATTCTAAGTTGAAGTTCTGTGATCGCAAACTACCAATATTCGAAGTGTTGAGCACTTTCAAAGTTAAGTCCAGAACAGTTTTTTAATGTCTAGACCAAGTCGCCTAAACGGAAATTATTCAGAGCCCTCACACTGAAAATGTTTAAAACACTTTGCGGCTGTCACACGCGAAACACTATAAGTCCCAAAAAACCAGTTCGCCCGACCAAATACTTGGAAAATATTTCTGATACACACAGGAGACGACTTCCAGCCGCAGATACGTCCTGTTTGTTCGCAAACTCCTCTCCAACTGATTGCCGAATGCTAAGTCTCCCACACGAAAATAGCCGCTATTACTTGTATATTCGCTCTAACGAGAGTCAAAATCACACATCTCTAACCCCGAATGGGCGCTGATGACCTCGATGTTGAGCGCCCATAAACCCCAACACACACCCTAACCCCGAATGAATATATCGTGAGGCGTCGGCTTTGTCTTGGTCTTTTCCTCACGTTTTTAATCAACATAGAATCGCATCATATATAAACAATTCAATCTTGCGCTCCAACTTTAGTAAGAACAAGAAGCTTGTGTCGTTATGAGATTCAATAGGTGCTGTAGTTACTTTTATCCTGATTACAACCTCTTTTAACCTATTTTCAGAACTATTTTTTTCTATCCAACATTTCTACATGTGGGAGCGGATCCTGGAATTACGAGTGGAGGCATCTGAACTCGCAGTTGTCATGGGTCTGACACAGGTGGGCCTTGAAATGTGTGTGAAATCTTATGGGACGTAACTGCTAAGGTCATCAATCCCTAAGCCTACACAACTTAACCTAAATTATCCTAAGGACAAACACACACACCCATGCCCGATGGAGGACTCGATCCTCCGCCAGGACCAGCCGCACTGTCCATGACTGCAGCGCCTTAGACCGCTCGGCTAATCCCACGCGGCCAGGTGGGCCTTCATAACATCCTTTCAGAAGGCAACCTCAGGCGAGACACGAAGTGTCTGGCGCTCAACGGACCGTGGATACGCCGCTTATAGCGGAAACAAAAGTGGACCTCTGGTCCCAGTTAAGGCGGACGCGGTCCGCGCAATAATGCGTCCGGACAGCAGCGAAGTGCGAGGCGACACATCCCTGTGAGCCCGAGAGAACGTGGACTGGATGACTGCTGTCAAACATTCTGCTGGGAGTCAGCAGGCACCAGTCGCTAGTCTAAATAATATCATCTCAAGACTCAAAGCCTATCATGCGGACGTAGACCCTTAAAATATTCCGATCCTATTTGCAGAAATCGTACAAGCAGGGTGAACGACCAACCACACCGTGCGAATCGGGCCAGCCGGCCACTGCTTTATGCAGAAGGCGCTGATTGGTTGCTCCACAACTAACACTCTGGTGGGAGGAATACGTTCATTACAATTTGTCACAACTGAAGGAGCTTATCTGGCGCGCCCTACGAGTTGTGAGCACTGTTCCAAGTTTAGATGGAAAGCCAGAGAGGCGAGGACTGAGCCGTCTTATTCTGGGACAGCGTGTGACTTCGTTTTTCGTGTTTCGAGTCTTAAAATTTTCCTTTCGGAATGGCTTCTGTTACGATAGAGCACGGATTCTGCAAACACTTCTGCTGTACAGACAATCCTGTTCACACTTACTGCTACACCCCAGCGAAACTCAGAGCCGCACCGTCGGCCATTCGGCAGGCAGTTCAACTGTGGTAAGACGGCATCGCAGTGCGATGGATGGTCAGAAGTGTGTAATAATTTAGAGTCGTATCTTTCTGTTACAACGGTTACATTCAGGGGATTCCTAGTATCTATGCAGTGTGAAATTTCAGAGTCGCTACACGAGCTTTCTTGTCCTGTTTATCTTTTTGTGATTGTAACAGGGCGAATAGTCATTTATCTTATAAATTAATGGTGAAGATAGCTGCGAAATTATTGATGCTAAATAACATCCCAATTGTGGGTTCTGTCCTCCGTGTCCTTTTTTACTGAACTGCGAATTCATAAATATTAACGTAGTCTCATTTTTTTAATGGCCGACATTTGGATATTAATTGTCCAGTGACTTCCACTTTTGGAGGGCCTGTATTAATCTATATTAATTTATTTTGTTTCACTTACAAATCATTAATTTCACTTATTATCTTTTTGAAGACATTATGTCTTGCCAGATCTATGAATTTCATTTTGTTGTTGTAAAGAGTACATCTACATCTACATTTATACTCCGCAAGCCACCCAACGGTGTGTGGCGGAGGGCACTTTACGTGCCACTGTCATTACCTCCCTTTCCTGCTCCAGTCGCGTATGGTTCGCGGGAAGAACGACTGTCTGAAAGCCTCCGTGCGCGCTCTAATCTCTCTAATTTTACATTCGTGATCTCCTCGGGAGGTATAAGTAGGGGGAAGCAATATATTCGATACCTCATCCAGAAACGCACACTCTCGAAACCTGGCGAGCAATCTACACCGCGATGCAGAGCGCCTCTCTTGCAGAGTCTGCAAGATGTTTCACATCTTCGTAACGCTATCACGGTTACCAAATAACCCTGTGACGAAACGCGCCGCTCTTCTTTGGATCTTCTCTATCTCCTCCGTCAAACCGATCTGGTACGGATCCCACACTGATGAGCAATACTCAAGTACAGGTCGAACGAGTGTTTTGTAAGCCACCTCCTTTGTTGATGGACTACATTTTCTAAGGACTCTCCCAATGAATCTCAACCTGGTACCCGCCTTACCAACAATTAATTTTATATGTTCATTCCACTTCAAATCGTTCCGCACGCATACTCCCAGATATTTTACAGAAGTAACTGCTACCAGTGTTTGTTCCGCTATCATATAATCATACAATAAAGGATCCTTCTTTCTATGTATTCGCAATACATTACATTTGTCTATGTTAAGGGTCAGTTGCCACTCCCTGCACCAAGTGCCTATCCGCTGCAGATCTTCCTGCATTTCGCTACAATTTCCTAATGGTGCAACTTCTCTGTATACTACAGCATCATCCGCGAAAAGCCGCATGGAACTTCCGACACTATCTACTAGGTCATTTATATATATTGTGAAAAGCAATGGTCCCATAACACTCCCCTGTGGCACGCCAGAGGTTACTTGAACGTCTGTAGACGTCTCTCCATTGATAACAACATACTGTGTTCTGTTTGCTAAAAACTCTTCAATCCAGCCACACAGCTGGTCTGATATTCCGTAGGCTCTTACTTTGTTTATCAGGCGACAGTGCGGAACTGTATCGAACGCCTTCCGGAAGTCAAGAAAAATAGCATCTACCTGGGAGCCTGTATCTAATATTTTCTGGGTCTCATGAACAAATAAAGCGAGTTGGGTCTCACACGATCGCTGTTTCCGGAAAACCTTTTTACTTGTATTGCAATGGGTTCTTTCACCATCGGGTAGCGTTTACGACCACGATTAAATCGAGTAGGATAACAGGCGTTTCCCTCATTCGCACTGTTGGTTCACCAAGATGATCGCTAGCTTCGTGGGGCCTCCCTGCAGCAGTAGATTTTTGTTTTGGACCTCAGTGGTTTAAATAATAATAACAGTATGAACAGTACGATGCCGATGCCATCCTCTGAACGAAGTTGACTGCGTTGTTGTATTTGACTCTTACTGTTCAGATGTTGGGTATGAGAGATGAGACCTGTAATGTTCGGATACAGTATTACCAGTGTCCTCCTTGACATAGTCAAGTCGTTTAAATATCCGGGCGTAACGTTGCAAAACAATATGAGGTGGAACGAGTATGTCAGAACTGTGATAGGTAAGGCGAATGGTCGACTTTTGTTTCTTGGGAGAATTTTAGGAAAGAGTGGTTCGCCTGCAAAGAAGACCGCATATAGGACTCTGGTGAGACCTATTCTTGGGTACTCAAAAATGGTTCAAATGGCTCTAAGCACTATGGGACTTAACATCTGAGGTCATCAGTCCCCTAGACTTAGAACTAATTAAACCTAACTAACCTAAGGACATCACACACATCCATGCCCGAGGCAGGATTCGAATCTGCGACCATAGCAGCAGCGCGGTTCCGGACTCAAGCGCCAAGAACCACTCGGCCACTTGGGTACTGCTCGAGCGTTTGGGGTCCGTATCAAATGGGATTGAAGGAAGATATCGAATCAATTCAGAGGCAGGCTCCTAGATTTGTTACTGGTAGGTTCGAACAGCACGCAATTGTTTCGGGGGTGCTACGGGAACTCAAATGGGAATCGCTGGAGTGAAGACGATGTTCTTTTCGGGAAAGACTGTTGAGAAAATTTAGAGAACCGCCATTGGAAGCTGACTGCCGAACGATTCCACTGCCTCCAACATACATAGCGCGTAAGGATCGGAAAGATAAGATACGAGAAATTAGGGCTCATACGGTGGCATATAGATAGTCGTTTTTCCCTCGCTGTGTTTTCGAATGCAACAGGAAGAGAAATGACAAGTAGTGATACAGGGTACCCTCTACCACGCATCGTACGGTGGCCTGCAGAGTATCTGTGTAGATGTAGATGTAGAGAGGATTCTAATGCTTAATCGCTACCACGGTGATGAAACACATGAGATAGTCAACAAGCAATCTGTTGTGCTAGCAGGTCACAATGCAAGTGCAAGCAAATGTTAAAATGTGTGTGAAATCTTATGGGACTTAACTGCTAAGATCATCAGTCTCTTAGCTTACACACTACTTAACCTAAATTACCCTAAGGACAAACACATACACCCATGCCCGAGGGAGGACTCGAGCCTCCGCCGGGACCAGCCGCACAGTCCAAGACTGTAGCGCCTTAGACCGCTCGGCTAATCCCGCGCGGCGCAAGTGCTAGCAACGAGGGCGATGCACGAAGGGAGGAATCCAATGGTATGACTTTGGAATCATAAAGCGCAGGGGAAGACGAGAGTATTGGTAATACATTAGGTGCGAATGTTCAGGAGAGGCAGCCAGCCACGACAGCTGCACCCATGGTAAGGGAAGCAAATAAGCCTGATGAAGATAAGGCTCTAATCTTGCTATTTACTAACCAAAATAAGGAAAGGGTAAGAAGATAGAGGAACGATTCGTGGAACAGGATAAGAAAGATGAGGAAAGGGATAATATAGACGATGAAATGTAACATAGGTTAGAGGAACGATTCTCGAAACAGCAGAAGGAATAGGAGGAAAAGGACAAAAAATTTTAGAATCAGCTAGGGAAAAGCGACGTTAGGGAAGTATGATGATACGAAGATAACAGAGAATACTCGTAAGTTAAGGAGACTCCCGATTATGGAAAACAAGTGAAAGAGAGAACAGTGTCAAGTGGAGCAGCAAAAACAGATAGATTCAGTAGTGAGAAGAATGCAGAACTTCAAGAGAGTCATGAGCCAAGTTCTGCTTAATGTGGAAAGGCGACTAGAGGAATTTACGGCGTTGGTCAGAACTGCTAATCGGGGAGAAATGCAAGAAAGATTAACATCTACAATACTGGCATCAGAGATGCCAGAAATACGGAAACTGGTACGACTGAAGGAGAACCAGGTACGATTAAATAGGTAGCAAAAGCAAACGGGAGACGAAATTGTTGTGGAGATGAGCCGCATTAAAGTGAGTGTAGCGGGAGCCCTAGGAGCAGAGGTAGCATAACGCAAGTTGAATATTGGGTACCATCAGTACTGGACCTCACTGCAGGATCGGGACAGGTCCATTGTGTGAACACCCAGGGAACAGTACAGCCCCAGAGGCCAAGCGGATCTTGTTTTCAACCTCGGCTCGTATTTGGCCACATGAGCCCGCCGTCGGAGAATGGGATCTTCGACTACAAATTTTTCTTGCAGGCACATAAGTTCAGAGCCTTTAAGGAAGATAACGGTTTCTGACTCCCAAACGTTGTAGTCAACAATTCAACCGTTGCTTTTCACCCACATGGTCAGCGTGACATTGGCTGGTTTTTGCATACAACTACCTCGACACAGAAAAGTTAAACAGGATCGGTCCTATTAATCAGCAATGGTCGTCGTCTGCGGAATTTAGAGAGATGTATGTAGTGATATATTAGCCAATACTGCACAAGCGGGCGCAAAATATGAGCTTATGGTCAACTTTGTGATGCGCAGTACGATGAAATTATTGGAGCGTATGTTTCAGGAAAATAAGTTGTTAGACGCGCTGTTCAGCGTCACAGAGTTAGTACGAGTCTGCTACAAGAAACTACCTTTGAACAAACAGCAGACACTTGTGGACACATGTTCTGGCGGTGAGGAAACTTTTACATCCCTGCTACAAGCCCTGTAATATATCTTTAGCGATAATGACTCAGGAAACTGTAGACGAGCCTCAGAGAAAATATTGTAAGAGAAGAAATGAGCGGTTCTGTTGTCGTGATCGAAAAATAACCACAAAAATTATCCCCCTCTCAGAAGGAATGAAAGCAGAGGCAAAAGTAAAGCGAGAATGGTAGCAGTGGTGGAGCAGCAAGAGACAGGCTTCATACCTAACGATATGGGCCACGGTACTGGGAAAATAAGAAGTTTGTTGATGAAAAAATGAATAAGATGACCACCATTGGAGATACTGTGAAGAGATGGTTTGGGAAGCTCAAGTAGTAGGAATACAAGTGTTGTTTAGCTTCAGACAATAAGAGTCGGCTAAGACGCAGAGTTACTAACATGATAAGTGATGGTGGAGATGGGTGAATAGCATGGAATGTTTTTTTATGATTACAAACAGTAGTTATGTCCTAGGGATGGTGTGTTACTGGTTATTGGAGATGGACGCCATATACACTGAAACGAACTTGTGTCGCCCCAAAATGAGAGATGCCTAAAAAATAAACTGTTTCAAGAAATGTTGGGATGGCAGTGTACAGTGTTAAATAAAATGATATTAGGTTAATTATGGCTATGATTTTTGTATTTGTTTTCCTTCTTCCTGTGTTCCTGGGAACCCTATCTTCGTTTGTTATCTTGTTCAATTTGCGACGTAACCTAGCAGTTACTGCTAGTGTAGTTGCTCTTCTAGACAGCATCCCATACTAGCAAACTAGCAGCGTCTACAGTTAATTGCGTCTACAGTTAGTTGTACTTTAATACTTGGGCTATGCACAACTCTGTTTAAAAAGAATAGCTTGATGTAGTCATAGGGTCTAGCCGCGCACGTATGCTTTCATGCAACACAGTTAATTCGCTGTAAATAATAACCTACAGCTGTGATCCTGCAGTCAAATAGCCTATGTATTGGCTAGAATTGCGAGTTCGTAAACTACACCAAATTACAAAACAACAGTTAAATGAATAATTTGATAACATGGGTTCTATTCTAATGTCTGTAACTGACGTAGATGATAGAGAACTGTGTTGACTAATATTTATTCACGAAAGAACATCTCAAATAAACGGGAAGCGCTCGTACGATAATTATTTAAAATACAGACAGAAAGTACCCTTATCAAATACAGTAACGGTACGTTGCTAGCGTTAGGAGAATGGTAGCAAAATCCCCAAACCACACAGTCATCAAAGATACATGAAAACTAAGTCCACTTCATAATCATATTACACGAAATATTCACCATCTCGGAACAGTTCAGATTTCAACACGATGTTTTAAATTAACACGCACGAGATGACGAATAGAAACTCATACTCTGTTTTTCCTCAGTTCCGTAATACAAGCGGAAAATGCGAGAGTCCTACACTGGGGTATATTCAGACCTCTCGAAATATAATGTCTCTTGAGAAACTAACCCATTTGCAGCCATGGAATCTATCACCCACTACATCAAAAACCACACTATACTAAAGGCAGATCTTCCTTCTTCCAGAACGAACATCCAAGTTTCCAGAATGACTCCCTTGAACTCTTCATTCGAGAAGTCTCTGTCTCCACTTGCCTCCCATAGTTTTCCACTACTGTCTGCTTTTCCACTGGCTGAAAGCTGTCCCCACTAAAAATACATCATTCTTAAGTTCAACAGGCATGATTTGACTCTACTTGACCATTTCCCTGACTAAACTAATGTATTTTAGCAATATTTAAATAAAGAAATGTTATAAATATTCGGCCACACTCAGATAATTCACAATTAAATAACTACACCAGTATGACAATATCTGAAGTATTCATGCCTTACTTATTTGCTGTGTGATTGCGGATGATATGATATTCTGACAAACATTTTCATAATAAAATGGATATAAATGACGTCGCAAGTCAATAAATAAAATAGATACAGATGAGTAGCTTTCTGAGGTGATAGCTATCGTGCAACGCTATCGTCTGGCATATTGTTTGTTGAAATCGCATGGAGCGTTTAAGAGTCGTTAATTCAGAGGTTCGTACTGAAAATTTTTCTTCACTGTGAAATGTTAAATTCTGTAGTTTTAAAGGTACTGAAAATGCTGTTGTGTCACTGCATGCACCTCATTTTTCTGAGACCACATATGTATTCAGATTTGCTTTAATACTTGATGGTAAACTATTACAAGTTCCAGCACTGTAAGAAACCATCTTTCAGCCTGTTTTTGGTGGATCTCCTGAACAAAGGCTATGTCAGCAATAGCCATCCAAATTCCCAGTTTTGGGATTTACGTATTTCTGGTGACGCCGCTCGTCTTTTTACGTAGAAGAAAGTAGGGAAGGAAGATTTGGTTTAACGTCTCGTCGACATCGAGATCGTTGGAGATGGAACACAAACTTAAACTGTATCGAGGATGGAAAAGGAAATTCGTCGTGGTCTTTCAAAGGAACCATCACGACATTTGCCTGCAGCCATTTAAGGGAATCACAGAATACTTAAATCTGAATTGGCATGTTCGGGTTTGACCTTCATCCTCCCGAATGCGAGTCCAGTGTGCTAACCACTGCTCCAACTCGCTCGGTTTTGTATCTGGAGTCGTCCATACTGGATATTTAGCAGGACCTGTTGTGGCTGGCCCTAAGTGTTAAGCCATACACCAAGTTCATTTTAGCTCATACCAATACAGTGAAGCTGATAAGCTCGCCTACATACACGTAACATTACAAATTATTGTTTAGTTGTACATTATGATTAGATGTCCATAAACAAAGATATCAGCTGTGTTAGATGCCGAGTGAGAATCGATCGGCTTTCTGCTCAGTGTTTAAGTGAGGAAACTATTTCTTGCATCCAATACAGAGAATAAGGCGAACATGGTGTTTGCAAACTACACTTTGTCATCAAAAGTATCCGGACACCTGGCTGAAAATAACTTACAAGTTCGTGGCGCCCTCCATCGGTAATGCTGGAATTCAATACGGTGTTGGCCCACCTTTAGCCTTGATGACAGCTTCCACTCTCGCAGGCATTCGTTCAATCAGGTGCTGGAAGGTTACTTGGAGAATGGCAGCCCATTCTTAAAGGAGTGCTGCACTGAGGAACTATGAGACCTGGCACGAAGTCAGCGTTCCAAAACATCCCAAAGGTGTTCTATATGATTCAGGTCAGCACTCTGGGCAGGCCAGTCCGTTACAGGCCTGTTATTGTCGTGTAACCACTCCGCCACAGGCCGTGCATTATTAACAGGTGCTAGATCGTGTTGAAAGATACAAGCGCCATCCCCGAATTGCTCTTCAACAGTGGGAAGCAAGAAGGTGCTTAAAACATCAATGTAGACCTGTGCTGTGATAGTGCCACGCAACACAACAAGAGGTGCAAGCCCCTCCACACCGTAACATCACCGCCTCCGAATTTTACTGTTGGCACTACACGAACTGGCAGATAATATTCACCGGGCATTCGCCATACCCACACCCTGCCATCGGATCACCACATTGTGTACCGTGATACATCACTCCACACAACTTTTTTCCACTGTTCAGTTGTCCAATATTTATTACGCTCCTAACCCCAAGCGAGGCGTCGTTTAGCATTTACCGGAGTGATGTGTGGCTTATGAGCAGCCGCTCGACCATGAAATCCGTTTTCTCACCTCCCGCCTAGCTGTCATAGTACTTGCAGTGGATCCTGATGCAGTTTGAAATTCCTGTGTGATGGTCTGGATAGATGTCTGCCTATTACACATTACGACCCTTTTCAACTGTCGGTGGTCTCTGTTGTGAGTTAACGAGCATTGCTCTCTCATTTAAATATATGCCCGAAAGAGTTAGCCTTCAGGAATTGTGAAACGAACCCCGTCGTCCAAGACCGTGTGCCACACAGATGGGGAAACTCACAGGTGTCTATTGTGTATTGATGCCTAAGCGCTGTAGTGTGTGAATGAGACTGACGAGAACTTACGTCATAGGGAAACCAAGTAGAAAGCGTTTGTGACCAGGGAGACATAGCAGTGTTAAATGTGGCGGACCTAAGATCGGCCGTAAAGGAAAACATTTATGGAAACTATTTTCAGTAGTAATGCAGGGAATGAAGCCACAGTAATTATAATCTACCACCCTTCATACATTTTCATGTTGATCCCAACAAAAATTGAATATTGATCATATCTATAACAGTTTAGGATTTACTGTTAAACTGAAATTCACAAGTTTTGTAACAAAGACCTGAATGCTAAAATCTGAACACTTAGACGATCTTAACGATCGACGTTTCGTATTGAAGCACATCATTAAAATGATAAATGTTGTAAATATCAAATCTGCAACTTTATTTGTTTAAAAAATATAGTAAATTTAAATTATCAGTATTTTCATTTAAGCATCAGATCATCATTTCCTCCACATAAAACACATTGAACGATGACAGTATGACACCTCACTGAGTCATTTCGTTACAGAATATTTGATATAAAGTTTAGTGCATAATAGTTACTTTTGTTCTTTATTTATTTATCAGAAAGCATATTGGTGCAAGGATACTGGCTGTGACATTCAAAGTTAAGAAGGAAATTGTATTGGTTTTATGTAAAGGAATTTAACGTTTATTATGTAATGGATATTATTGTTACTTTATTTAGAACGTGAAAGTGGTCAAGCTTTGATTATTTAAATATGTTAAAACGTAAAAAAATGTAGAATAAGCTGTAGCCATGAAATGGATGGAAACTGCCCTAGTCAGTTGAGCGAGGATATTCGGCGCGCGGGAAACACGGCCGGGGGCGGGCAGAGGTACAGTGCTGGTGCAGACGCGAAAGCGGACAGTTCGGCTGGAGACACCAAAGGGTACAGTTCGGATTGAGGCGCGAAAGCGAACAGTTGGTCTTAAGGCAGTTAGGAAGTGAAACGACTTCGAAAATTTCGCGTTGTGTGGTATCGCGGGCCTTAGTCTCTGACGGTGAGCAGCCCTGCACATGGTGTGAACTCTAACTTTTCTTACAAATATCGAGGTGGAGTATTGGACTTGTGTTTTGCGTTGGGATTATGAATGATCAAACTATGTCAAATGGATATGCGCTCGAGTGTAATAGTAATTCTAAATACGATCACTTTCGCTATTAGTTTTCTTTCTGAATAAACATTATTCTAACAAAATCGCAACTGTATGACCTACATCATTTATGGGTTGTTAATTTAGTTCCCGATATTATTATTACTGTTATTATATGTTACAATAACTTTGTCTCATACAATTTCGCGAACTTGCCATCAGTCAGACAATTTAACCAAAGGGTCACAAGTGTCTAATTTAGGGCGTGTAATGCGACACATGCGGTTCAACAACTAGACGCGTTTGAGCCAAGGCATTTCGACGAAGAGGAACCGCATGTGAGCCCGAACATCTTTGGGATGTTAGCTCGCACTATCTGTCAACTGACGAGGTCGGCCTGTACGCTTTTGTGTTGTACGTGTCCCTTTATGTTTCCACTTCATGATCACATCGGATACAGTGGATCTAGGGATGTTTAAGAGTGTGGAAATATCGCGTACAGACGTTGGACGCAAGTGACACCCAATCACCTGACCACGTTCATAATCCGTGAGTTCCGAGGAGCGCCCCATTCTGCTCTCTCACGATGTCTAATGACTACTGAGGTCGCTGATATGGAGTACCTGGCAGCAGGTGGCAGTACAATGCACCTAATATGAAAACATAGTTGTAGCTCCTGTGCTAATTATTGTACACTATTAGCGCGTAGCAACTGCGCGAATGTAGGTCGTTTTCACAAAAGTAGCACGAACACAAGTGACGGAGTGACATTAGACATGGAAATCCAAGTAAACAACGCTCCGCGACGACAAGGAAGTTAACACGTCGGAGTCTCAGCGTAGAGCGCCCACGTGATTAACGACAAAGGCTGGTTTGCCGGCTAACCTGGATGTGGTTTTTAGGCTGTTTCCCATATCCCACTTGGTGAATACTGGGTTGTTACACAACGTCACGCCTCAGATAGACGTTATGCAAACAGATGGGCTACACTGATTCAGTCCTGGGGTTGAATATGACACTAATGACCTAGATGTTTAGTGTTGTGTCGGCACATTAGCCAACACAACGCACACTAATTGAGAGAGGAGGCCGAAATGCACGCGTCAACTCACGCAGGCTGGCTTGAGGTCTGACAGGATACGTAATGAATGCTATAAAGAAAAGTACGTAGCTGCTGGAATACTTAACTTTAATCCATCATTTGTATACAGCGTTCTTGATGATACAAGTGAGACTCTCTCTAGAAATGGTTAATGGCGCCTTGCTAGGTCGTAGCCATGGACTTAGCTGAAGGCTATTCTAACTATCTGCTCTGCAAATGAGCGAGTCTTCGTCAGTGTGCATCGCTAGCTACGTCGTCCGTACAACTGGGGCGAGTGCTAGTCCGTCTCTCGAGACCTGCCGCGTGGTGGCGCTCGGTCTGCGATCACTAACAGTGGCGACACGCGGGTCCGACATGTACTAATGGACCGCAGCCGATTTAAAGCTACCACCTAGCAAGTGTGGTGTCTGGCGGTGACACCACATTTAGTCTCCTTGAACAGATTATGAACAGCACTAACGGCAGTACTATGCGAGAGTACACTACAGCAAAGATGTATGTTGAATGTTGCCCCAAGTACACTGTCTAAGAAAAAAAAGTGCTGCAGCCACCGTTGTCACAAAGATGCTCATTTTTACAGTAGTTTTGAAAAGAAGAGTTCAGCTATAACAATGGTAAGGGTAGTCTATGAGAAACTAAATTACTGCAAGTAAAACGTGGTTATTGATGTGTTTCTATCATATTAGTTGACAGTTCTAGAGTACATCGAGAAATGGTAGCTCTACCTTTAATTTCAGATTTTCGCTAATGGCATCTTTGGAAGGACGTGTGCTTATAAACAGTGGTAAATGCCAAAGGTAATAATGCTTGCGTTGTTCGTGACAAGAAAATGGTTCTCAGGGATGATTTCTACGAAGATAACTCTGATGTGGATAAATAAGATTCACATAAAGATCCTGAATACGTTCCAGAACCCAACTGCACTTCAAAAGTTGTTGCTAACAAATGGTTCAAATGGCTCTGAGAACTACGGGACTTAACATCTGAGGTCATCAGTCCCCTAGAACTTAGAACTACTTAAACCTAACTAACCTAAGGACATCACACATATCCATGCCCGAGGCAGGATTCGAACCTGCGACCGTAGCGGTCGCGCGGTTCCAGACTGAAGCGCCTAGAACCGCTCGGCCAGACGGCCGGGAGTTGTTGCTAATCGGGTAATAAGAATGTTTAGTTAAGCAAGTAAACAATGTTAGGTTGCATCTCTTACCATAGTTGACATGAATTTACGTGGCAGTTTGATGGCAGAAATGTTTAAGGTCATCCTCAACGTTGTTTACATACTGCAATAAGGCTACAAGAAAATTAATTTTACATTGTGCTGCATCGTAGATTAATTTTTGAGGTTGTTATAATTTATTATTCCAAAAACTGAAACAATTCTGACGTTTTACGTTTGTATTTTTGAAAAGTTTCGCAGTAATGTAGCGTTAATTCTCCCAGCAAGTAAACAGTTACCCGTCTTAACTGAATTCAGTTCGCAAGTGAAGAATGTAATGGGTCCATTGCCAAATTTTTAAGAGTAACGTTTCGAACAGAACTATGTCGTTACTGGAAATATATTTGAAAACAATGACTTATCTGAAAAAAGAAAACACATTGCATATTCTTGAAATATCTTATTTTGGAGACTTTATTGCAACTTCACTGCGCCGTTTTAACATGTCTTCCTCCGCCTAGTCCCAAACCTACCACTCTTCCTACTTCTAACCGGATGCACATCCAGGGATCGCTTCTCGGCTAGGGAGCAGTCACACTATTGACAGTCTCCTCTCACCCCACCCCCCGCCCCCCACCCCCGTTCGGTCCACAGACAAACGTAACTTAAAGGCAGTCACTTTTAAGTTGCCACAGATGTCTACGATTTCAATAACAGGGAGGCTATGCAAGCCTCCACCTTGACAGGTACAGAGAGAATCAAGTTGAGAGTCATAAAAATGAATAGCCTGCACCATACTCGTCTGCAGTTCCGGACCCTCCACACAAGCACAGCAAACAGTAGTCTGTCGCAAATAGACTTCACTACTAAATGATATATGAAGATCTGTTCTCCTGGACATGTGTAATGAGTGTAATGGGCAGGGGCACTACGAATGTAGTGTGTGGGCATTAAGTTGGGAATGTGGGTCTCTGCAGTCGCACTATCCTCTGTGCCCTCGTTAGCTCAAATGGATAGAGTGTCTGCGATGCAAGCAGGAGCTCCATGGTTCGAGTCGCAGTCGGAGCACATGTTTTCAATTGTCCCAGTTGATGTACATCAACACCTGTCGACAGCTTAGGGGCCTGATGTAATTATCATTTCATTCACTGCTAAAGGTTGGATAAGTGTTTTTTGCGATCGTTTTCCGTAACGAATCGGGCTATCTGTAATTTTAATGAATTTGGCGAATAGCTCTTAACTGCGTGTGTAAGATGGCTTTAGCTAAGCCTGCATCACCTACGCTTTCCATATTATGAAGAAATTCGCGTCGCAGCAACTCAAGAAAGGCGTTCTTTCTTTTCTCAGCAGCCGGCCGGTGTGGCCGTGCGGTTAAAGGCGCTTCAGTCTGGAACCGCGTGACCGCTACGGTCGCAGGTTCGAATCCTGCCTCGGACATGGATGTGTGTGATGTCCTTAGGTTAGTTAGGTTTAATTAGTTCTAAGTTCTAGGCGACTGATGACGTCAGAAGTTAAGTCGCATAGTGCTCAGAGCCATTTTTTTTTTTCTCAGCACGGCGGTACGCTATCTCATTTTGGTAACCTTTGTACCAGGACTTGACACACAACAACTCACTGTGATGGTCTTTGTCAGTGCATTATAGTTTAAGGACCACAAAATTTTACGTATAAGGAAGATCTATTCAATGATATCAAATAAACAAGTGTTCAGATAGTACCTAAACCTACACAGCATTTCTCCCCTCTTGAACTATCTTCTTCGGCTGGTTTGAAGTATTAGGAGACGCGACCGTCACTAAGACCTTGCGCTTGTACCTGAAGTCCAGAAGACAGAGCTGGGAGCAGCGTCGATGCAGTGCAGATATCACATTTCTGACCGATGTTGCTCCAGTCTTAAGGTACTTTTACATGGGCAATAATTCACAAATACAAGTGCTTTATTCATCTTTGAGCAACTTCACATTAAATTGGTGTCGTCGAAAGCTGAAAAAAGAAAAAATGCTTAAACAAACGTCACTAAGTACAGGAAAAAACACGAGGTATGTAAATGCATATTTAGAAAGACAACAATAACAATGACCAACTATGTGATCGCCGTAAGCTTATTGACACCAGTGCTTACTAATTTAAGTTATATATTACAGCACTGGAGATGGTCACTAAGTGACCGAAAATCGATTTTGCGATAATAAACAAAAATATACGACCAATGCTGTCTCTCCTTTCAAGTATACCCATTATCTGGTCGTAGTGCACAGGACACTATGGAGTCGCCAATCAATAAAATGACCAACTACATTACAGAGTAATTACAAGATAAATGCACTACACAGTTAGTTGAGTGACGAAGACAATAGATAATGTTTAATTATTAGTTGCGTATTGCTTATTGTTTATTCACGTAAGAAATGTAGGTCAGTTTTCAGATACTCGAGGAACTCTTGAGGGAGTAAAAGCACCGACTTTTCATCCATTTTACAATACTAGCTTTAAATTTATTAGCTAGCACTGTGTATTCAGGCAATCTTATGCAATAGACAAGATCTAAAGATTTGTACCTCCTATGAGTCTTGGTGTGGCCGAACCCTCACGATTTTGCGTAAATCCAATTTGTGCTTTTATGTGGCGACAAACTGCATACAGTCGCACCAAGTTTCTTATTCACTTCTTGCTGGTAAGACTGATACTTTGTGAAAAGTTGGTCTTACTATTGTTTGTTGCATGAGTTAGTAACGTCTACGTGCACCAAGTGCGGTCAAAACTTTTATACTGAACTACAAAACCCACAGTTCCGTGTCATCAGCCACTACGAGCCAAGTCGGGCACTGTACCTCTCGTCTGCTGGCCTTTGGCACACGACCTTCGCTGTGAAACAGACCGTAACACTTGTCTTCGAAAAGTTATCAGCAAAGATACAAGGTTTCCCCTGTCACTCAGTGGAGTATTTGAAATGTTATTACTTGGGCGAATAACGATATCACACTGCCCAGTCACATGACTGTTGGGACAAAAACCAAAATAACCAACTTTTGCAGCACGAAACGTGCAGGAAGAGAGTCAGTGAAGTTGTGGAAGGTACCGACAGGGAGAAGGAGCCACGCCGACAACAGTTCCGTAGCCAGCTGCGATAGGATTCTCGGTTGTGGATCCACGGCGCGAACAGCCCAATCGAGATGGTCCCACAGATTCTGGGTTTAAATCCAGATAATTTAGTGGCTAGGGGATAACGATAAACTCATCCTAGTGCTTTTTGAATCACATAAATACACTACGAGCAATGTGATACGTTACATTATCCTGCTGTTAGATGCCATCGTGCCGAGTAAACACAATCTGCATGTAGGAGAGGATTTAATATCCTAGGGTGATTTGGATTCCCAGCCAAGCCCCAGTATCCATTGAGAGCCGTACTCGGCTTCCAGACACAGCCGAGGTTCGCGGCCGTGGCAAGTACCTGAGGTGGAGCATCCCTCTCATATACCCCATCACGGTCATTGCAGCCATTGGCTCGCTAGTCTCTGAACTCTGAGCATAGCTCCATTGAATACCACAACATTTTGACCTTGTCTGATTACGTTTTGTGACTTAGATTTTCCCTTGGATTGTGGCATATGTTTAGACGACATGGCTACGTCTTCGACTTGTGTTTGTTATTCGTTCACCTCGTGAGCTTCACTGTCATTCACCTGTGGACCGACCTGTTTTCGTCCGTAACTCTCCACATTACCAACAGTGCAAGTTGTTATAAACTGTGTTTCTGCCTAAGCAAAGTAGGATAGAAAATTGGCGACGAGAACTTTCTCACCGTGTAACTATTCCAGTGCGGCACGGATCCCGTGTTTCTCAAGTTGTGGCAGCAACAGTTGCAGCTGCTGCAGCAGTAACTGCAACAACAACAGCAACAGCAACTACGGAGACAGCAACAACAAGACAAGTAGTGGGTATTACAAAAAAACAGAAGACACAGCAGTTACAACTACTGCAAAACTAACAGCAGTCGGCGGTCACGATTGGCTCGTCTCCTCCTCCACCCTTCGTTTGTTTCGACGAGGCACATAAGAGTGGGGAGGTCTATATACTTCGTTCCTTTCCTCACTGCAAGACAAGTCAAATATCTGGCCCAGGGCGCCAGTGTGCGTCCTTAGTGTCCCCTAGTGGTAAACTGTACGAATTGGTGCAAAAATTACGCTTACTCTCGGATCTTAGTTGTCTGACTTTTTGTTATGTCTGTGGTTTGCTGCCTGACTATTACCGCCAACAAACTCACGTCGTTGCGGCTAGGCAGCTGTTCAACCAATGTGTTAAGCAGCATAAAAAATTCTACGCAGCACGGGCTGCTAACTTACAAGGTTCGTCACACAATTTGACTTTTCCTGCAACCAGTGTGACACGTCATATGCTGACTCCTTAATCAGTGGTTTTACTCGTATTATCCATCTCACTCCAGATCGAGACATCAGAGCGAAAGCTTTAGAGGCGTCTGATCCTATCCTGAGTGATGTGTTAAAAACTACCAAAGTTCATGACACATACCGGTGCACTGGTTCCATGCAGCTGAAGTCTCGTCAGCGCCAAGTGATGAGGTGCAATGGCCAGTCGATCCCGCTGCTGTCAGATCATCGTCCAAGTTAAGTATGAAAATGTCGCTCGGAATTTAACCTTGCTTGTAAACTATTGAAGGACATGTAACATTTTTGGTTTAGACGCTTTGCAGTTTTTGGTTTTCAAATTCAGGACCAGGTTAATATGATTTCACCTGTGATCCCATTCACGGCACTTGCTGCATTCTGTGTGCATTTCAAGCGGCTGTGTCACCCTGCGCTAATCAATGCAAAAGGGTTCCAGGCCCAAATTTCCTTAAAGCAATCGGCAACACCTAATTTTCGTAGTGCTCATCCGGTGCTTTTGGCAAGCCAAATCAGAACTAGAGAGGTTGTAAAATACCTGTGTTCCTTCTCGTTTTCGTACTGTCGATGGGCTACGCCCATGGTCGTTATTCAGAAAGTAATGAATCATTAGACATTGGTGGTTTTAAGTCTACCGCTAATGCTCAGGCAAATGTCGATTTGTACTCACTTTCTGGACAGGAGAAATTGTTGGCTAAATGCGCGGGGGCGAATATTTTTCAAAGCTAGATCTTCCCGAAGCCCACTTTCAGCTGTCAGTAGATGATCAGACGGAACAGATGTTAGTGATTAATACACCGTTCGGAATGCATCGTTATAATAGGTTTCCACTTGGGGTTGCAAGTGCTCCCGCGATATTTCAGAAATATCTTGAGAAACTCATCCAAGGTATAGCCAACTGTTTTAATTATTTAGACTATTTGTTGGTTAGAGGGGTCGCACACTAGCAGCACCTGCGCACTCCAGTTGTTGTGAGAGCGACTTCAAGCCAATAGTCTGCACTGTCACCTCGACAAATGTACTTTCTTTGCACCGAGTGTCAAATACTTGGGTCATATGTTAAATCGAGATGGACTTACCACTAGGCAGGACCGTGTGGCAGCCGTCGTTGACTTCCCGACTCCTAAGACCCTCGAAGAACACCGTCGTCCCTAGTCAAAGTAAATTATTCCACCAAGTTTATTCCAGATGCGGCATATATTTCCTATCCGATCAATCAGTTGTATAAAAAAGGACTACATTTTTGTGGTCAGAGGTGGTCCAGAAGGCTTTCATGCAACTTATAAAGTGCCTCAGGGCAGCCCCTGATCTAGCAACATTCTAGCACGGTATGCATTTGATCGTGGCTACTGACGCATCAGACTGTGTCATTGATGCCCTATTGCCCCACAAATACGCCGAGGGTACGGAAGAGCGCACTGTATTTGGGTCTGAAACATTAAAAGCGGTGCAGAGAAATTATTCACAAATTGGAAGGGACACGTTGGCTACCATTTATGGGGTCTAGAAGTTTCACATATTCTTGTATGGTGCAAGGTATCGCCCGATCGCGAATCAAAAGACTCTTATTTCATTGTTTGTCCCCCATTCGAAACTCCCTAACAAAACGGTGCAGCGGCTGCAACGGTGGGCGCTGTTTCTCAGTAACTATACCTATGAGATAAATTACTAGCCCACCATGCAGCAGTCCAACGCTGAGCGCTTTCTCGGTTGCCGTTTGGTCAGACGCCAAATTTGATAGATATGAGGCACTGTGTTTTCCTTAGACGCAAATCACTGACAGATTTCCGATTACGGCCAGTGACGTAGAGACAGAAACGACTCTTCATCCGCTTCTCCACATTGTGTTGTCTGCTGTACAGCAGGCCAGAGCATTTGCCTAAGGTCACCTACCCAGAATGGTGTACATATTTTACCTTGTAACACAGTTTTAATGACACTGAAGGGGTCATTTAGTTGTGTACAGATGATGCTGAATGTCAGGTATTAGTTCCTCTCATGGTCTACAGTTAAAGAATGACGGCAACAGCGCAGCGTCATGTTTATTGACGTGGAGTTGACGCTGTCATTGAACGCATTGTCTGGAATTGCCTTGCCTGGTCGCACAACCAGCCAATCCCAGCACAGCAGCTGAACTCTTGGGTGCAGCCTGACCAGCCCTGGCCAAGGGTACATGTTGATTCCACTGGTACATTCTGGGGAGGGATACGATTACTGTTGTCGATGCCCTCTCTGACTCTCCATATGTCACACAGATGGCTACAGCTATTACAGCAGCTACTATCAGTGCACTGTCCATCATATTCGTAATGGAGGTTTCCTGGTCTCCAACAACAGCCCTCAGTTCGTGGCATCTGCATTTTAGGATCTTTTTCGGCGCAGCACCTGCAATGTTACGAGTGTGTGGGCGAGTTATTTATCCACTTAGGCCTGGTACTGAGGAGAGATGAATTTGTTGCACAGCTGAACACTAGCAGGCCCAAGGCACAGGGCGCGCTGAGGGCAGTCGGGCTACTGGACCGTTACTAGTCAGCCAGGTGCACAGATGAGAAATGTCGCTGGAAACGGGTAAAGCCCATCTCTGGCAATTTGGACAGCTGTTGCTCACATGGATTTGTGCAGGAGACAATGCTCCAGAAATGAAAGTTGAAAGATGGCTAAGCTACAGCACCTTGAGAGTCGACAATAACTCACATCAAATATTAATGTAAATCTGAATATATTTGCATTCTCAGAAAAACGTGGTTCATCTAATGACACAACAAAATTTCAATATATTTAAAACTACAAAAGCTAACATTTCACAGTGAATAAACATTTACACGATGAACATCTCAATGAAGAACTTTAAATTGCCTCATGCGATTTGAACAAACGTTATCTCCGATGACAGCATTGCACTATAGCTATCATCCCTGAGAGCCAAATATCTGTACCTATTTTATTCATTGATTAATGATGTCTTTTACATTTTTTTCATTTGGCAAATGTTTGTCACTACATCGTATTCTCCACATTTATACAGCACATGAACATACCATCAATACCTCATATTGTCACATTTGTGTAGTTATTTAATGAGCAGTTTGCTATTTTACCAGTAACATTATTTAAATGTTGATTGCATGTGCTAATTTGAACGTCGACAATCGCATGTGTTATCAGAGATCGCAATTGAAAGGAGAACCAAGAGCCGCTTTGTCAAGAAGGCGTAACTACCTCTTTAAAAAATATTTAAATACAGCCTTTTGTCATTTATCAAGAGCACACTTATGCAACAATGTTGGCTTATCATTTATTTATGAATCCGCTGTTACTTATATTTAATGTAAATGATCTGAGTGTAACCAAATGTTTATGATATTTCTTTACTTAAAAATTGTTTTAACGTTTTAGTTTAGTCCGAGAAGTGGTCAAAGGTCAGTGAAATCATGTCTATAGCACATAAGAGTATATATTTTTGGCGGGGATGGCCTTCAGCCAATGGAAAAGCAGCCAGTGGAAAAACACTACAAGAGTCAATTGGAGACTGGGACTTTTCGAGTGATAAGCTCAAGGGAGAAATTCGGGACACTTTATGTCGAGTTCTTGAAGAAGGCAGACCTGTCTGTAGTAACATCTGTGTCTGATTCTGGGTGGGGAACGGCCGCTACTATACTTCTGAAGGGACTTTATAATTCGAGAGACATGAATGTGCTCCACAGTAGGACCCTAACTTATCCGCTTGTAATGCGAAACTCTGCGTTGACACAGTATTAGTTGTTATTCTTTGTATCGTGTGTGTTAATCTGCAGATCATCCTGTTGAACTGTGAACTGTTTTGAGCTGGTGAATATTTCGTGTATGTGACTACGAAATGGACGCAGTTTTAGCGTATCTTCGATGGCTGTTTAGTTTGGGGATTTTGCTACCATTCTCGTAAAGCTCTCAGCTTTACTGCATTTTTAAGAGTATTTTCTGTCTGTATTTTATTTGAACGTCCTCGGACTATTTCCCGTTTATTTGAGATACCTTTTCTTGAATAACATTATTCAACATAATTCTCTGTCGTTTACATCAGTTGCAGACGTTATAATAGAATCCTTGTTATTAAATTATTCATTTAACTTAATTTTGTATTTCTGTGTATTTTATTAACTCGAAATTTTAGACAATGCGTAGAATATTTGACTGCAGGATCACAGATATAGGTTATTATTTGCAGCGAATTAGCTCTGACCATGAAAACAGACGTGTGTAGCTCGACCCTATGACTACATTCTGATATTCTTTTTAAACAGAGCAGTGATTAGCTCAACTAGCTAAAGTACGAGCAGTATGAGGCAAAGTCGTAACTGGTTTCCTCAGATGTGATGGTGTTTGGAAGAGCTACTACCCAGCAGCAGTAACCGTCAGGTACTGGTGCACAACTGACCATCGCCATTTTGTTTCCTACGTCTATTTTGGAAGCTGTGCAGATGGACAGGACATTAAAGACGCAGATGCAGAAGCTACTGATGATATATGACTTCAAGGAAGCACTCCCCCATCTTTCTCGCTTATTACCGGTTCACCCCCGTGCCCCATGATTGGACATAGCGCGGCTGAAATTTTACATGGGTGCAAACCCCTCACCTATTCGAAATGTTGCACCAGTGTCACTGGGCCCACCACCCATAAACACAGACATATTGCTGCATGGGTGACGCCAGTGGGTTTGTACTTTCAGCTGAACCCTGGGTGGACCCAAGGTGTCTTATCGTCGTCATGAGCTATAGGGTGAGGCAGATGTTTATGACTGGGACTAGCCAAGAGCAGCTGATCGGGCACCGAAATCAGCTCCAACCATGCCGTTCAGTATTGCCTCCCCCCCCCCCCCCCCCCCCCGCTATCTATGGCTGGTAATGCTTCCACCCTAGAGACAGGCCAGCACACCAGCTTGACTCTTACTACTACAACTCTACAACCTCAACCCTTATCTTAGGCGACAGTGGGAAGTAGACAATAATCAGTGTTGCGGGGCCAATGGAGCTCGGACCATTTCCTCCTCCTCTGTTACTTCCATCTCCTACGCCCGCCATCGCCGACCTCCTCCCTTACCATCATCAGAGGTTGAAAATCGTTGGCCTGCGGTGCCCATGTAGACAGACCGATTGGTCCCAGCTCCGCTCCTTCTGGCACCCACTCTCCTACAGGTTGACCCAAGTTGCGCCCCAGTCTCCGTCGATCAACCAGGATTCTCGCTGGTTTTGCCGCCTCCCATCCCAGCTGACCGCGATAGGATCATCCTCTGCCTTTGGTGGACGTTCATGCAATTCTCTCTCCCCTTCACTGACGAAGACGACAGAGACTGGGCCATTTTCTACGCTATATGTAAGTTGAGGGAGGGTGACTCAGATTCCCCACCTAGAGAGAACACAGCAGAGATACTCGAGCTCCAGGTGACAGCCGAGGCTTCCTACCACATGTAAATAGCCATTGTGGCAAGCACGCGAGGTGATGCAACCCTCTGACCACAGTTTACTGTTTGCAGCCAGTTTCTCGCTAGTCTCTGAAGCCTTAGTGTCACACCATTGCATATCAGAGTATTTTTTCCTCGACTGATTACGTTTTGAGATTTGTATATTCTCTTGGATTGTGGTATACCTTAAGACGACTTGTGTTAATGAACTGTGCCTTACAGAACGAAGGGATCAGTTAGGGAACACCACGAAAAATCCCAAGACCATAACGCTCCCTCCTGGTTGCAGGGTGTTTGGTTTCAGACGTTTCACGCTGTACACCCTAATGGCCATCTGTCACATGGAGCATAAAAGGTGATTCATACGAAAGGCTACCTGTCGCCACCCGGTGCACGTCCAGTTGCCGTATTGACGTGCATGTTCTAGCCTTCATTGCTCCTTATGCAGCAACGTTCACTGAATGGTCATTGAGGAAACACTATTTGTAGCCACTTGGTTCATCTGGGTGTTGATTGCTCACCAGTTGCACATCTGTTTGGCCATACACATCTCTTCAGCCATCCTCTATGGCTCATGGTGGACAACAAGTGCCTTGGCGTCAGTTTAAATAGCCCAATTTTGCTACGCAGGCTATACTTTAACCATGGCAGCATGTGAACAGTTTACAAAATTAGCCATTTTTGGAAAGCAAATGATCATGCTGTTTTGGGCGTCAGACAGATCTCTCCGTTTTCGGATTACGACAACGGTTGCACTGTTTTATGTGTTCCCTCAACACGTTTTATATACCCTTCAATGCTAGTGTCACCACCTATCGTCTGTGGTTATTGCAAGTTGACACCGAAAATAGGCGGTGATCACATTAATGTGACTGGACCATGTATTATAACTTCCTTTCTAATCCGATCCATATGTGCTCTCATTGTATGGTTTTTGAACGATAAAGGCCGTAGACTGCTAATTCCTAAGCAGCTTGTAGATGTAGGGGCTCGGTCGTATATTTCACCTACTATTACAAAAGTATCATCTTAAGGAGGCCTGGACGTCATGACAGTCCAAAAAACGGAAATTTCTTTTCATTTAATAAAATTTTTCGATTCTCTTTGAGTCTAAAAATGCATAGGTTATGTATAGTACCTCATTGTTTTCGTGTTCAAATGTCTTTCTAAAGCAGATGCGGCGCGTGAATGCCTAGCTGTTACATTACTGTCAATCATAAAACATTGACTAGAACGTCTCGTTATTTAATTTTGGCCCCGCTATTTCCATAGCAGTTAGTTCGTGTAATAAATAGCCTTTGAGATCATATCGACCGTACTATGAGCAGGTATTTATTGCAATCTATCTTTATGTCGACGCAACTTGAGTTTACCTACGTTTTTCGCATGTGTTCGTGTTGTAAACTTGTTGTTCAGATTTCAGATTCAGATTTGTGTGAAATCTTATGGGACTTAACTGTCATATTCATCAGTGTCCCTAAGCCTACACACTACTTAACCTAAATTATCCTAAGGACAAACACACACACCCATGCCCGAGGGAGGACTCGAACCTCCGCCGGGACCAGCCGCATAGTCCATGGCTGCAGCGCCTGAGACCGCGCGGCTAATCCCGCGCGGCATACTTGTTGTGACTGCGTATTTCAACTATTTTAGGTCGTAAATTGCAAAAAAGGAAGAACTTCAGTAGCAGTCGTAAATTTTACGGCAATCAAAACAACCATGTTATCGGAAATCGTAAAAATGAAATTGTTACGCCACGGCAAAGTGAGGTCAGGCCTAAAAGCTCGCCAGACAGTACTTCAAATCACAAGTTGAAACATCTTATCGAAAACGAATAATGTGTTGGTGTTGTAAATAGTAAAAATAACAGTTTCATTATAATTAGTAAGTGCAAGCTTTCAGAATTGCTTTTATCTGTTGCTAAATGCAAATAGTGTAATAGTAAAAAGTTCCATATGTTTAGTTAGAACATAAGTAAGAGAAGAGGCTTATCCAGCAAAATTTTAGTGGAATGTTAAGCGTATAAAGTAAAGAAATGTGTAATGACATCTCTTGTAACATGCACAAAGTATAGTGTGGTGAATATTCGCCTTGCTTATGCCATGAGGTGTATTGGGAAAGGAAGAAAATCAATCTAGATATTTTGTGCTATGATGGAGCTCCCACCACCACCTGTGAAATTTGAGCAGTATTATAAACGTTTGCATAATATTCTGACAGAAGTCAGTGAAGCAGAGGGTAGCGAAAGAAACTGTAGGGAATTGTCAGTCTACTGATACTTCCTGGCAGAAGAGAGAGGCCATACATCACTGAATAGAGTTGTCACAGTTACTACTGTAGGTACAGGCAAGGTACTGCACTATGAATGTCTGACAAAGCACTGCCACCGAGCGAGGTGGCGCAGTGGTTAGACACTGGACTCGCATTCGGAAGGACGACGGTTCAATCCCGCGTCCGGCCATCCTGATTTAGGTTTTCCGTGATTTCCCTAAATCACTCCAGGCAAATGCCGGGATGGTTCCTCTGAAAGGGCACGGCCGACTTCCTTCCCCATCCTTCCCTATTCCGATGAGACCGATGACCACGCTGTCTGGTCTCCTTCCCCAAACCAACCAACAAAGCACTGCCAATATTGTGCCAATAAAATTAATGAATACAAATGTGACAAAACTTTGAAGCTTTCAGTTTTGGTACGGAAAACACTGGGACAGTCTCCATTTCTAGTAGGTCAGTTGCTAGACATGGTATGTGATACACTCACTACCTAGGTGATGGTGACTTGAAAGGCTTAAATAGTGTTGTGGCTGCTAGATCATATAGCGAATCTGAAATTTTAAAGAAATGGAATGTGTAGGACATTGTGCAGGAGATATTGGGGGCATGACTTAGGAAACTTTGCAGGGACATGTCAGGAAAAAAAAAAAAACTTTCTGATGATGGCAAAGCAACTGGTGGATAAGGCAGAATCATCAAATCAGAAATAGAAAGCTTCACAGAATATTGTAGCCTAACAATCAGGAGAAGTAGCGGAAATGTCAGTGAGATGTGAAAAGCAATTTTTACAGCTCTGTTTCAGAGAATATTCACTATGAGTATAAACAGCATGATCTCTGCCCAAAAGGAAACACTTCATGGTGGAAGTACAATGATGTGAAACAAATGGACAAAAACATAGACATGAAGACGCGATGCCGGAAACTGTTATGGTAGAACTAGAGCCAATATAAAGAGATTTCTCAGATTCTAAACTCCTGGATAAACGTTTACGTAGCAAAAAACAGAATCTAAATGAAAGCTTCAATAGGTGCATTTGGGAGCACTCGCTAAAATTTGTTTGTTCAGCATGTCAGCTTTTCAGATTGGTGTGATGGACGCCATAACGTGCTTTAATGATGGAGTTACAAGCAGATTAAAAACCATAAGCAATACTAGGTATCAAACTGGGGACAACATGGACTGCTACTCGTGGAAAGGCAATGTGTTGCTGAAGCTGCAAAAGTTGCTGAAAGCATGACAAAGGAGCCCAGGGTAATAAAGGAAAAAAAGAAAACTAAAGAAGATGAAAGGATACTCAGAATCAGCAAGATTATGGAGTTGGAATATTTTGACACATTATCATTGAGAAAAGAATGATATGCAAATCTTTAGTTTCAGTGGCCCGTAGTCAATGTTTTTGCATACTAAGTTATCACTATCTCATCCAATAATAAAGCTACAAGAAGAAAATTTTGCATAAATAATAATACCGAGATTCATTGGAAGTATCCTAAGGAAACGCAATCCGAAAACAAAGGAAGTAAGTTACAGTACACTTGTTCGCCCACTGCTTGAATATTGCTCACCATTGTGAGATCCGTACCAGATAGGGTTGATAGAAGAGATAGAGAAGATCCAACGCAGAGCAGCGCGCTTCGTTACAGGATCATTTAGTAATCGCGAAAGCGTTACGGAGATGATACATAAACTCCAGTGGAAGACTCTGCAGGGGAGACGCTCAGTAGCTCCGTACGGGCTTTTGTTGAAGTTCCGAGAACATACCTTCACCGAGGAGTCAAGCAGTATATTGCTCCCTCCTACGTATATCTCGTGAAGAGACCATGTGGATAAAATCAGAGAGATTAGAGCCCACACGGAGACATACCGACAATCTTTCTTTCCACGAACAATACGAGACTGGAATAGAAGGGAGAACCGATAGAGATACTCAAGGTAACCTCCGCCACACACCGTCAGGTGGCTTGCGGAGTATGGACGTAGATGTAGATGTAGATCTCGGTTGCCTACACAGTGAATCACATTGTTCAACAATGTATTAAATATTTTAAACTGAAGCATGTCATATGTTCTTAAATTATTAGGAGAAAAATCTGACTTGTAAAAAACATTTTTTTTTAAATACAGGAAACAAAAAATTGGTAAATATGCCTGGTTTACTGTTCAAGTTAACAGTTCAAAGAACGAAATTTGTTTTGACCTCTTATTTTGAATAGTGTGGAGGTACAGTGCACCTAAAATGAAAATTACATGTAATTCAGTATGTAACATAAAAAAAATAATTCACTCCATTATCCATCCCACATTTTCAAAATTATTCTCACATAGAGGTCACAAAATACTAATTATATGGTTAAATTTACAGTCGAATATCTATTGAAGTTTTTGATTCATTAAATTTCAAAATACTAGTAAAACTACTGGCCATGATGTCCAAGTCCTCTTAAATTTAGCACTGTCTACCTTCGGTATCGTTTTGACACCGTGATTACATCTGCCACTTGAACAACTTATTGTTGCGGGCACAGAAAAAGAGATGTTTGTAATTCAGCTTATTAAACACTCTGAAAGGTGTATGTCTAAGGTCTTGCGATCGCCAAGCTCTGAAGGAGACAATTTAATTTTTATTAATTATGAAATTTACTGTGAATTTAATGAGGAGTTTTGTTAATTGTGCTTTGTACTTATGCAAGATGGAAGCAAGCAATATTGATTCGAATTCCACGTTCAGGCACCGATTTTAAAACTTCTATGTAAGTGACTGTTGAAAATTATTACTTGAATTATGAGCTTCCTTTCAGCGAAATTTACGTCAGCAAAGGGAAAAGCTAAGGCGACCAATGCATAAGACTTAGGTTTTTAACCATTTAAACAAACTGATAAGCAAAACTTGTACTATGAAATGCTGAAGTTTGAGAAATTGTGGGTACGATTCTGAAGATCGTAAATTTGACAAAAGTTATTAATTACAATAAAATGACAAAGGACTGAGGATAGAACAGTAACGTAATGTTCAGTTTAAATTCATCTCACTGTTACAGATGAACTGTAATTTGCAAGTTAACTGAATATTCACACTAGGCGCATTATGACTGTTACTTTGTACATAAATCTCTACTAAACAAGATGAAAGCCCTGTCTGGCCATGGCTGTGTCGTCGAGAGTGTGGTGAACGATTATCTCACATGGCTTCTTGACGTCTCTGATAAATTAACATAAGCCAACCAACATGACGCTTCCCAGAGCCATTGTTCCTTCGGCAGCCATGACTCACGCAATTGCTTAGTGTCATAAGTAGAGCACAAAAGTTTTAGATCTGCGGGCATCGCCATAGCTTCTACACAGTTCACAGCCTTTCCACTGTCTGCCTTCCCTCTCCTGCTCTGTAGGTCACCTCGGAGCGCACCAACCTAATCATCAAGTATTATTTGTTTTCGTGGCAGTATTTTTACTTTTAACCATTTACTTTTTTTAATTCTTGGAGTACTGCAATTATTTACAATTATAGAAATAACTATTACACCTAGAATGAAATTTTCACCCTACAGCGGAGTGTGCGCTGATATGAAACTTCCTAGCAGATTAAAACTGTGTGCCGGACCGTGTGCTCTTGATAGAGCACTTGCCCGCGGAAGGCAAAGGTCCCGAGTTCGAGTCTCGGTCCGGCACACAGTTTTAGTCTGCCAGGAAGTTTCAACTATTACACCTTTTTATATTCTCAAATGCGTACGTAAAAGCAAATAATTTTATAAATTACGAGGATATCGCCATTCCTAAGATACAAATATCGTTTCAAGAGTGATCGATCTATATTTATGTCCACAACAATTCTGAAAAATTTATTATTTAATATGTTTAGGTATAGGTTTTCCTTTACATTTTCCAGCTTAGCATATGGCGTATTAATTGTACGCCCACTGCTTGTGTTATAGTAATCGGTTGACCTCTTTACGTCATACTTACTTAGGTTTCCCTTAATAAAGACAAGGCAGTTACAAATGTAAACGCTGAGTACTGTAGTTATATTTACTTGTTTGAAATAATCTCTATATGATACAGATGAGCTGAAGCCTGCAAGGCACTTGATAGCTTCATTTCGGCATTTAAACACTAACTTCTAGCCTACAGAAATACCCTATAGCTGTATTTCGTAACTTAGATGGGAGTGGAAGAATGCAAAATATGCATACAATTGAACATGTGGTCGAAATAGTGTTTCTGTCAACATTGCAACAATGTGGCTGCAATATGAGGTAACATCGCTGATGGAGTAGGTTGCTGCAGGCAATTTCAGAAGTATGGCCGAGGTGTTGTTGGTGTCGTCCGCCAAGGGAGGAGAATTTACGGATGGCTGAGTCATATCTGCCTGGGCCCTTGTGCCTCTCGATCTCAGCACTGCTTCCCCTTTCTTACGTCGACAGTGGTGCAGTGCCAAGTCACAACTATGTCACTGCAGCTCAGTAGTTGGTATGGATCTGTAGATGCAATCGATTTCTTTATTGTCTACAGGAATGCAGATGTGGAAAAACGGGAGAATCATCACTTCTGTAAATATGATATGTACATCAATGACAAGAGAACATAGAAACTGCCATAAAATAAAGACCGCAATCTGAAGAAATGCATACTGCCTGCTACCGTAATAGTACAAGATTTGCAGTAATCATCAATAACTGTATTCTACGTTCGTTCTCAAGACTTGTTGTCAAAGTTTCGAGAACATACCTTCACCGAAGAGTCAAGCAGTATATTGCTCCCTCCTACGTATATCTCGCGAAGAGACCATGAGGATAAAATCAGAGAGATTAGAGCCCACACAGAGGCATACCGACAATCCTTCTTTCCACGAACAATACGAGACTGGAATAGAAGGGAGAACCGATAGAGGTACTCAAGGTACCCTCCGCCACACACCGTCAGGTGGCTTGCGGAGTATGGATGTAGATGTAGATGTATTTGAAGATTCACCTTGTGTGTGCCTGTCTTCTTGGACAGCAACTTGTCAAATCTCATGTTTATAATTATGGCCTTCGTATACATTATTTTTCACATCTCATAACTCTGGTCAGAGATGTAATCCATTATCTGACTGTATCCGTTGGCCACAGTAAAACGTTAACACAAACATTAGATTTTTATTTCTAACTACCTGAAGGAATGTTTCGACCCCTTCCACCAAAGTGTTGCAAACATCTGATACCAAGAGGCATATCGATGAGATGGTCATGTTAAAGAGGTGCATCAAATAGCTGTTTGAATCAACTAGCACCCAGTCTTCTTGTGGGTCGCAAAAACAGGAGAGCTGCACTCACTGCCAATAGATCGCTTTCGTCCATTTCACTGCTATGCCTGTGTAAACACTTATGACCCGACAATGAACTTCCGAAAACATTTCTGGGAAACAGTGGTCAGGAATGAAGTCAAACATGTGGCTGCAATTCGAGGGACCAGCAATGTCGGCGTATAAAATTGCCGGGCCATATTAGCAGAAATGTGAAATTCCTGTGGGACATGTAAACTCAAGGGATTGGCAGAGGGTGATAAGTGGGCGAGAGCGTTGCAGGCAGCTGCGAGGTAAGTTCAGAATTGACAGCTCTAGCGGCGCTCGTAACGTAACTGTATCGATTGTAGCGTGGCCTTGACGTACCTTGTGCGTCGTGCGCTCGTGAGCTCACCCTGTTTTCCTCGTCGGTGACTGCATCACCAATACCCACACACCCTGCCACTCATGTTGTCTTTCTGGTAACATTCGCGGAAGCTCTACAGATTGTTAACAATCAACTGATCTCCAGCCTTGTTCAGTGTTTCACGACACAAAGTCGCTACCCACAACCTGGAGACGGTATTAATAGTAACCTCAGACTTATGACAGATTATGAAGTGATTTGTAACCGAGGTTGCACAAATCTGCAGTTAAATCACAATAAAATTTCAGAGTGGTAAAAAACTTGGTAAATGCCTTTTAATAGGGTGGCAAGGAGAGCTCTGGTCAGGAATTCGCTGTCATCAGCTTCATCACTTTCTTGTTTGCAGTGTCATATTACAGCTGAGACAATTATGCATGCTATTTTTCGCTGACAGCAGCATTATCACTTCCATATCTCCAAGGCCATACTGGGAACCACATGCCAAGGCCAAGAAGGAGAGGCGGATGTCAGAGCCCCTACATTCCCTGTCCAGAGGTGACAGAAAGTAACTTAACTGACAGAAATAAGCAGTTACTGAGAAGTAGTAGTTACTGTAATAACCACTCATCTGTTACTAGCAGTTAGTTTAAAAAGTGCCAATAGGAAATGGCACCAACTGTTCACTGAAGAGCATACTATGCTTTCGTCTCATTTGAGATCTGATCAACGATAAATGAACAGAGCAGAAGGAGGGACATCTGTAAGGTATTCTATAGCTCATGGAAGTAACTGTCAGACTGTTCCGCATCAGTTTATTGAAACGTGTGTATAGATTTCGTACAATCTAACTACATAGAGTGACCATAAGGAATTTATATAACTGTGGAAATAACCATAAGTAGAAGAGTATAAGTACTTTTCTGTGGCAGTTATACTATTCACTCACAGTGAAACAGATTATGATTGTCGAGCTGTTCTGCAGAGTTTACAAATAATTGGATTATTACTGCCCCTAACATGCTCCACATGTCACCACACATGTGTTACCATTAACCTGTGTGCAGTAGCCGTTCGTCTGGTACTGTGCGCCAGAATCACGTTGCATGACTACCGAACCAAATAAAAATATACATCCATAAATACCTCAACATACGTTTTGCAGATTGAGATATGGGACACAATGAAACCAACATATTGAAAATTTTAGTTAACAAAAAAGTTTCAAAATGAGCTGTGATACACTACAGCTGTGCTGGCTACTGACCAGTCACTGACAGTTGGCTGTGTCAATAAACTGGACTTGAGTGCATACACAAGCTGAAGGAAATCGAGCAGCTTGCATTTCATGGGTGCTGAGAGTAAACCGCAACATGGGCTGGGAATTCGATAGTAAAGATAACTCACTTTTCCATGTAACTGTTAAAAATAACCAGTATAAAAATAATTTTAACCGTGATACCAAAATAACTGTTTGGCCCATATCTACCACTGCATGAAGCACATCATGCTTGGCATGCAAATACGGTAAAGTATCTGAACTGCAGAAAAATTTGTCTGCTATGTTTGCATTACCGACTCCTAAATATTTGTTTAAAGACAGGCTCAGCAGCCATATGGGCAAATTTCATTCGAAACTCTACAGGGTGAATCATCTAAAACTTAAACCGAAAATATTGCGAAAACGGAAAGTGCCATTGATACCTCGTTTTCACAAAATGGATTGATAGTAAAGGACTCATACTGTTAGCCAATACACAGATTGTAATAACACTTAGAAAGTGTATTTTTCTTGCAAACATATTCTTCTTCAAATGGAACAATGCCTATTGACATTACAAACTAAAAATAGGAGAAATTAGATTGTCAGTGGTTTTTGCAGGATTCTCGTGCTAGGTGTTTACGAGATATCGCATTTTTGAATGTTCCCACACCAATACTTTTACAATACCTGTGGTAGCATACACTAAAGAACGACTTATTGTATAGACCAGTTATCTGGATTGTGTCAAGAAAAGATAGAATTGGCCATTAGAGGTTGCGTTCAAAATGACCACTGGAAGCAGCAATATGTACTTCTAGTCCTGTATGGAGTGATTACTGCACATGTTCTAGCATTTCAGCGGACACTTGTGTGCATTCAGTGTTCTGTCTGTGAAAAACGGGCCTATGAGCTGATGCTTCACTATTCAACACCACACATTTATACTCCACGAGCCCTGACGCTCTACCTGACAAAGTCAATGGGAAATGTCAACAGACCAATAGTGCATGTTTCGGTGGTTTATCTGGCCATGATCAGTAAATGTGGCTTCATCATTAAACGAGATACATGATACAACTGGAGTATCGTGTCGTGGTGCCTATGTACACAAGTACTTCCACAACATGCACATGACTCTCACAATCTTTTCTGTGCAGCTCGTGGTGAGGAATGTGATAAGGATGGATCTTATGTCAATGGAAAATGCGTAGGTCACGTGTCTGACTCATTCCACTTCCTAATGTGATTTCAATGGAGCTAACGTGCAATCCAATTCCAACAACAGCAAGAACATTAACTTCTCCCTCTGCTATCGTCACTTATATCCTTCTGTTACGTTGTCTGGGTGTTACACTACCACTCTCACGGAACTGGTTGAAAAGTTAGATAAATAATTGCCGAAATGGTTGACATCTACTGGGATATCTTGCCACATACACCATACAAGAATGAACTGCGTTCTTCCTATGCCCTCCATACTCCATGAGCATGGTGACTTTTTCTGCACTGCTAATTCCCATGGTCCACTTATGACCTAATGCTTGGGCTGTGACACATTGACTGACTAGGAAGTTGTAATGCACTGGAGGAACACACAGGTACATTGTAAGCAAACATAACAGCATTCAATCTGGCAACTACACAGGTTGAATGGCACAAACAAGTGTCACTGTGGAAACTTTTCGAAACATGGTGTCTTGTAAATGGCATGCAGCAGCCTTCGGAAATAGATACCAGTGACATTCGAATTTATCCTAATTTTAGTTTGTTATTCCATTTGAAAATGCGTCTATTTGCACAAATAATGCACTTTCTAAGTATTATTACTATCTGTGTGTTGGGTAACAATTCGGGCCCCTTACAACCAATCCATTCTGTGAAAGCCCACATCAATAGCACTTTCCATTTGAGCAACATTTTCGGCGTAAGTTTTTTTTCCTTGTTGTAATTTCATTCCCCGGCTCTGTATGGACAGGGGAGAGCTGTCCGCCACTCTTCGGGCGAGGGACAATACAGTACTTAAAAAAGATGAAATGAAACGTAGAAAGAGCCCACAAAATGGTAACATAAGAATACTATAAGCAGGGAGACAATGGGGGTTAAAATATCCGCTTACACAGAGACTTTCATTGCAAGACACAGTTAAAAAAAGATAAAACACAGTTGGTGAGGTGTGTAGCATGTACAATACACCAAAGCCACAAGCACATGTAAAAGTTGGCCACAGTATTAAAAATCCACACCAAAATAATGGCACTATCAAAACCACTGCATGAGATGGAGCACACACAACAAAGAGTAAAAACTAATAGGAGGGACCTGCCAAGGGAGGGGAACCTTCGGAGGAGGGTAGAGAGGGGAGAGGAGGTGGCAGTGAGGGATGGGGCATTGGAGAGGGTGGTATGAAAAGAAAGGGGGTTGATTGGTGCACCAAGGGGCAGGAGGCAGGGATCAGTGGGAGAGTAATAGGGAAAGCAAGCCAGGAGTGAGCACAGACATACAGAAGGGCTGTGCTGGAAAGGGAGGGGCATAGGAGGGAGGAAAAACCGCTCATGGGAAGGGAAAAGGAGGGGTGAGGGAGCCCTGAGGAGGGGGGAGAAGGTGGGGTTACAGTTGCTACGAGGGGTGGATATCAGAGCGAAGCTCGTCATCCGGGAGGGATAGGCACTGAAAGGTATGTTTGTAAAGGAGGTGGAGAATGTGGAAATGTAGAGAGGGTAGGACACAGCAGTAAAGTCACAGCAACAGGCTGAGGGTAGACAGGATAGGAGACACCAGTGGGTGTGGAGGATCGTATATGTGGACGATGTACAGGTTGTGGATGTGTCTGAGGAACAGGAGAAGTTGTGAGAAGGGGACGAGGTCATATAGGATTCGTGTGGGGACGAGAGGCAGATATGCAAAGCGAGGCAGACTGTATGGCGTTCAAGGATTCAGAGAGCTTGATAGAATCTGGGTTGTGCAGTAATCCAGGCGACGCTTTCATAACAAAGGATGGGATGGGTCAAGGACTTGTAGGTGTGAAGGATGGTGGAAGAATACAGTCCCCATATTTAGCTGGATGGGAGTTTCAGGAGACGGAGTCTATTGCAGGCTTTGTGTTGGTTTGTAAGGAGATGGGGAGTCCAGGTGAGGTGACAGTCGAGGGTAAGGCCAAGGTATTTCAGGGTAGGAGTGAGGTGGATAGAACGACCATAAATGCTAGGGGAAAAATAGTGAAGCTGGAAGGAGGAGGTGGTATATCCTATGATGTTTGTCTGTGTCTTGGAAAGGTTGATGCAAAGGAACTACTGGTTGCACCAAGCAATGGACTTGTCGAGGTGGGCTTGAAGGGTATGTTGGGACTATTGAATGGTAGATAGAGGGCCAGGAAGGTGGTATCATTAGCAAACTGGAGGAAATGAACAGGTAGGAGAGGTTTCGGCATATCTGCAGTATACAGGAGATAGGGAAGAGGTTAAAGGACGGAGCCTTCGGGCATGCCCATGGAGGAAAAAAATGTATGAGAGTTAGTATTGTGGATAGTGACATAGAAGGGACAGTGGGAGAGGAATGAAGCAATGAGACAGACGAAATTGATAGGAAGGGCGTAGGTTTAGAGCTTAAAGAGGAGTGTGGGATGCTAGACATGGTCATAGTCGTTCTGGAGGTCGAGGGAGACAAAGATAGCAGGAGATAAGTTGGAGGGAAAGGAGATTGGTAAGGTTATGGAGGTGGTCGTCGTTGCAGAAGGAGGGCCAGATGCCACACTGGGCAAGTGGAAGGAGGTAGTGCAGGTTGAGGTGGTGATGAATACGTCAGGAGAGGATGGACCCGAAGACCAGGTTGGAGTAAAACCCGGTGGAGAGGATGACATTATACAAGGTAGCAAGGACAGCCCAGAAGGAGGGGAGGGGGCGGATTCCTTGAGGTGGCAGTTGGGGACACAGCCGAGACCAAGGGCGGTGTTGCATTTGGAGTGGAGTATGAGTTTGATGTTGTGTGCTGTAGTGGGAGTGTTTAAATATGAGGGGGTAACTGACCTAGTACTGGAAATGGGGTGAGTGGCAGGGCAGAAGTATCAGTGACTTCAAGAACTGTGGGAAAGAGGGAGAAATCAAAGTGAGGAGCATCAGGAATGGAGAATACCTTGCAGAGGTGGGAAGAAAAATGGTTAGCCTTATTGAGGTTGTCAGGGAAGGGGCAGTCGTCGTGGAGAAGGGGATAATGTGGGGTGAGATGGCTACCAGTAAAGTGGTGGAAGGCAGACCAGAACTTTGGAGAGTTGACAGGGAGGGTGGCATTGAGTTGTGTGCATGTCTGGTGACAGTCCTGGCGTTTTTTGATGTTGAGAGGTTATATATGTGTTGTAATTTCTGGTAGTGGATGTGTGTACCCCAGCCATGGGTGCAGAGGAAGGAGCAGTAGAGCCTGTGGGATTCGCAGAGAAGAAGGATGGCCTGTGGAGAAAGAGTAGGGCGATGAGGATGGATAAGTTTGGTAGGAATGCGGGCCTCCACAGTGTCAGCGATGGTCTTCTGGAGGAAGGACGAGACATGGGTGATATCAGTAGGATGCTGAAAGTTAAGTAGGTGTCTTTGGACCTGGGAGGCAATGGATTCCTGGTAGCCATCCCAGCTGGCTCAGTGGTAGTCATGGACCGACTTTGGAGGGGCAGCAGGGTGGGGGGAAGGAGGTGGGTGGTGTGCGGTGGAGATGGTCGCCACACATGGCGTCTGGGATGTCTGTGGGAATATGACCAAGGAGGTTGGGGGAAGTGAGGATGCCATTGGGGGTGGAGCTACTTTTGGGATGGGTGTGCTGTGGGAGGGGTCAAGGTCACCTTGGAGGGTAGTGAGGAACTGATGCCACCCCCGAAAGGTGGAAGGGTCACGGCTATGGATGTTGAGGTCTGCGACAATCACATAGATGGAGAAGGTGTGGTCAACATGGGAGATGAATTCCTAGGGGAGAGGAACTGCTGGATGGACATAGATAGTAGCACAGGTGACAGTGAGGAAGGGATAAAAGGCGCTGAGGATGAAGTGTTTGGTCAGGTCATTGAGCAGCAGTGGCGGCAAGACAGAGATATGCTTGAGGTGGCCAACAGGGACCCCACCTCATCCTATGGGAAGGGGATTGCCTGTGCTGTGAAAGAGGTAGGGAGAGGTATGGACAATATGGTGAGATTGTAGGAAGGTTTCATTAAGGATGAAAGAGTCGAC
The DNA here is from genome assembly GCF_021461395.2 of Schistocerca americana. NCBI lineage: Eukaryota > Metazoa > Arthropoda > Insecta > Orthoptera > Acrididae > Schistocerca > Schistocerca americana. The sequence goes on along the minus strand of NC_060130.1, from coordinate 808,510,152 downwards.
CCCCTGTGATGGGGTATGCATGAATAGGTATGTCTTGGCATGGAGGGAGCAAATGTTAAGGTATTGAAGATGATAACTGTTGGCATGCCAGGGTGGGAAGGGTGAAGTGGAGCAGAGGCTGGAGGAGAGAGGTTTAAATGGGGGTGTCGAGCTGGGTAGAGATGAAGTGGGCCTGGTTGTCGTGTGGCATAGGTGTTCAAATGGAAGATGGAGCATGTGGCAAGGGAGATTTGCTGGAGGGTGTGGGGACATTAGAAGGGGTGGATATTCTGGACGATGATGGTGAGGAAAAGGATGATGTCTTCGGTCACAGGGGGTAGGCAGAGGGAATTGTTAGGGTGGATGGGCTGATCGATAGGGCGAATGGGAATGGTAAGCTTGGGGTTGGTGGGAGCGGGTTTGGCCTTGGATTTGGAGGAGTAGGTCAAATGGGATTCACTGCAGGTGTTGCAGTAAAGAAGAGAGGTGAGGTTAGGACACTGTTTTAGAAAGTGGGACGCCTGACAGAGGAGGCAGGTGGGAGGTTTTTGCGGTTTTGGGTAAGGTGATCATTGTAGAGGAAGCAGCACTGGCAGTGGTAGGACTGAGGAGGGGAACGAGAGGGGTCAACGGGGTGGCGATGGTTAAAAATCGGGGCTCTCTGAGTGAGGAGGTGGTCAATAGAGGAGGCGGACTCTGTGAACAAGCAAATCAGGTAGGTAGGGTAGGAATTGTTATAGACGCGTCGGGCTGAGCGAATTTCCAGGGCAGGGTGGGCATTCAGTTCCTCCAACACCTTTGCCTCCGTGACCAAGGGGCTGAGCTTTTTGATCAGGCGTACGTTTTAGGTGATTCACCCCACATATCTTTCGATGTGGAATGCTAGAATGAGTAGATAGCATCTATCTCTACAAACAATTAAAAACAAACATTTGCTTGTAAAATATAAGTAACAAATTAGGAACTCGTATTTGTTGAAAATGAGGTATACCTTAAATACTGTCCCAAAAACACTGAAAATACGAACTTTAAGTAAGTCTTATTTCTCATCCTGCTTTTCCCTCCTACCAGCAGATGGTTGTACTGTAGAAATGAGTGCTTACTGCCACCAGCAGATGGCTGAACTGCAAATCGAGCAATGTTGGATCTATGCAACGCAACTTCTTACAGCAACCAATAGATTGCCAAAAAGTAAAAAAAAACGTAAATTAATTATTTGTTGCCACATGTCTCTGCAATGTAAAAGAAAGTGCAAGTTAATTTCCACATGCCAAATTGTAAAATTCTAAATTATCTACTGCACAGTTAGGCTGCTATGCCTAATAACAGTTGGCATTTTAACTGAATTGATGTTATAAAACTAACGTGACCAGGCTCATAACTTCAGAAAAATATGTGTCAGCTAAAATACTATGCTAAACAGACAGGCACACAAGCAAAGTGACACTCTGAATGTACAGTAACTAGTTAGGCCTACTCTTGGTGTAGCTCACAATACACCATCAAAGTAAATATTTCTATATTTAAATTGTTCTCGAGCAGCACAAGTCTAGGTGGGACAAAGATAATGCAGCATGATGTACACTACAAAAAAATGTAACTGATGATATTGACTGGCAGCTATTATTACAAATTAAACAGGCCTACTGGAGGCTATGTACATAACAGTAGTTTGCAATCAAAAGGCTCCCTAAAAACATTGTAGACTGTATTTTTCCTATATTATTATTTATAATATTCTAGAATACGTCAGCAATGCGAAAAGAGCGATGTTCACATTGCAGTGGTATCTGATGGGTAAAGTGTGTATTCAATCCGTACATTTGCATTTCTGGAAACTATGGATCACGAAAAGAAAACTTGTAACTAAGTACATCACCGCAAACGCACGCACAATACAGTCATCTTATGAGGGAAAGAAGGAATAAGGTGCTTTTATTACCAAACATCACTTTAGCTGCGGAAGACATAGTTCATAAATAACACAGACTGCGCATGCCCTTATCTCTGCCTTGCTGAAGTTTTACACCAACATCTAAGTCATGTGATTCGGGGCAGGAAGCCGAGTTCCCATCGTTACGAGCTATGTGAAGAGGAATTGACAGTTAAAGTTTTTCTCATTTATAACTGAAATCAAGCATTGATTTGAACAATAAAACAACTTGCCTTATTGCTATTACACATGCAGCAGTACAGTTAACCTAATTTCTCCGAAATTCCCAATATTAATGTAATGGTAATCGTTTTTACCCATGGCCAGGTAAAACATACTGACAGTTCTGTTTCCAAACAGCAGAATCACAATTCTTCAGTGAATACCTGTTTTTGTTGCACTGTGAATTTTGTACTTCTCCGCTTTCACAAGAGTAAAAGACCAAATGACGATTCTTCAACAATACGTGTGAAATATTTTATTACGGTTCTTAAAGAAATGAAATCCTTATATATCCATAATGTCTGTGTTCTACGCAAAGTAAGCATCTAAATTTTATGAATTTTGCGTAATCCAGTCAGATACCGAAACAATATATATCGTAATACCATAGAAAACTTTGATTATAGAGGCAACTCCTGTAGCTAGTTGGATATTAAGATTCTGTAATCTTAAAATCTGAAGTTTTACTTCTAAGGACTAACATAGAACACAACTTTCAAATCACGGAAATATCTCTACAAGGATTGTGAAACAGTACTCTTTTGCAACTGATATTTTCGTCTGTTTGCCTAATATGTAGCCTTCAAAACAATCCTTAGAGTATATATAGAGGTAATTACTTCTGTTTCTAGTACAAAGAACAAAATATGATCTGAGACAAAATTCTATGAAGAATGAGAACCTTCAGGGATGTAGAATGAGTCACTATTTACATTAACCAGAGTCAATGAAACTTTAGACCTTAATCTGTTCAGGTATTAACATTAATCTATCTACCATTGTATTGATCAGCATTATTCATGCCTACACTAGCTTTAAGCAAGAAGATTAAGAATAAAACTGCTACTCTGAAAGAAGATGCTGCCTCGACAGTTATACTAAACAGTTACCGATTACCTCCTACTGGCAGCTTGATGTTTACCTGATTACCCCTTTTTCATCAAACAAAATATTTGATTCCATCCGTAAATTACTACATGACATATAGCTTTCCAAAGAACACTCTTTCCTGCAATGTAACTGACAAATTTTTAATCCTTTTAGCTAGAGCTTCAGATAATTTCTAGAAAAAAGCTAATTAAGTGATTTTTCCCCTTTAGATTGGTATGAATTATCCTTGCATAGCTCCACCCCAAACAAAGCGCAAAACACGAAAGTGTACGTGAAGATTACTTTCTATCTGTTGTCTTGTGACTGTGTGGATCACAGTTCACGTGAAGATAATTGCTGTTGGCTACACAAAAAGAAAAAAAATGAATAAATAAATAAACTTATAAAATAAAAAAATTAAGGAGTACATGTATTGGAGAGTGTGTCATGAGTTTCAAGAATCTTAAAATGCATTCTGCACAGTTTATGGTTATCTGCTTTACACTATAAACTTGCTGTTAAATTCTGGTGAAAAAACACTTGGTGCCTTTTAAGTAACCCACCTCAGAGGTTAGTTCCTTATTATGTAGACAACCCCTGTTTCATGGAAATGTATTAATTCATCAGGATCTACAATAGGCTGTATGGCATATGTTAGGGAATAAAGAGTGTTGTCTTAAATGTAAGTTTTCAGAGACAAATGCTTTCTGGTGACTGACAGTTACTATTCCTGGCCTGGTGCCAAAATGTTCAACAGATTCCTTAGGACAGCAGTGAACACAACAGAAAAATGAATGAACTGTTGATAATATGAAAAGCACTTAATTTATGAATATTGGTGCCATGGAAAACCAGCATTTAAGCAAAACTTATATCCTTGTACTCTGGTAATTTATTACTGTATCATTTAACACAGGTCTTTTAGAATCAACTTTATTTAGTCCAGTTTTTGCTGCAGCTGAAATTCTGTTTTGAGGGAGAAGAAGAAAAAAATACTTCAGTCATCTTAAAAATTAAGATGATAACACTGTTTTAAGGCATAGAAATTTGGAAACTGATATTGTGAATGACACATTCAAACAAATATAAGCCATTAATTTCTCAGTTATCAGCAACAATAAGAAAAATGCAGAAAAAAGGTTTACAGGATGGGACTCAAATTCATTAATGTATTGCACATAAACAAACACAGAAACTACAGCAGGTGTAGGTGACTTGACATCTTCAGTTGTAGGTGCCACCACATATGTATGTAATTTTATTTTCAAAACAATCACAAATTGCTAAACAAAACAATTTTTGTGTGGACACTTTTAATCAGAGCATGATGTAGCTTCTTGCTGTTAAGTCTGACTTCATCATGTAGCCTTATTTTACAGTACTCAATGAGTACAGCTTTTTTCAGTTGGTGTTGATGATGTTTGGTTTGTGGGGCGCTCAACTGCGGGGTCATTAGTACCTGTAAAAAGTCCCAATTCTTACACAGTTCATTTTTTTCACAAGCTAATCTAGACGCTGTCACAAATGATGAAGATGATGAAATGATAAGGACAACACAAACACCCAGTCCCCAAGCAGAGAAAATCCTCGCCACAGCCAGGAATCGAACTCGAGGAGTCCATCATCTGGAGGCAGCAACGCTAGCCACGAGACCACAAAATAGTTCAAATGGGTCTAAGCACTATAGGACTTAACATCTGAGGTCATCAGTCCCCTAGACTTAGAACTAGTTAAACCTAACTAACCTAAGAACATCACACGCATCCATGCCTGAGGCAGGATTCGAACCTGCGACCGTAGCAGCAACGCGGTTCCGGACTGAAGCGCCTAGAACCGCTCGGCCACAGCGGCCGGCTCACGAGACCACTGGCTGCGGACTTTTCAGTTGATGAATGTGATTATCAAGGGGATGACTGTTTGAAACATGTTTATTCTTCTGGAGGAAAACATCAATCCTTATGTCCTGCAATGCTGGGGTAACTAATTACTTAAAAGGTTTTTTTCACATTAAAAGTGGTCATTTGTCTAATACTTCCTGGCCATTTTTGCACAGATTAACTGGTCATTGGACGTAATAGACAAGCGAACTCTGTTTTTTCTGTTCAAGATACCGGTACTAGAAACTTTACGCCATGGTGAAATTTTCCAGATGTGGCACTCCAGTTTTCTGTTCAGTTCGCTAGCCAAATACGAATTGTAATAAACTGGGTAGCGCATGTAACCACAGTCGTTACACATTACAATGGCAGAGCAATGAGCATTAGTAGATTTACCAACCTGAATGTGTATCAAATATATAATGCAAGCAGCTCCAGACTGCTGGATTGATATTCTGCTCCTCTGCGACATAACACAGTACTGAAAAACACTTCCAGCAGGTCTTGACTGAGTTTATACGCCAATACGAAAGTCCTTCGTGGTGCAGATCTACTTCTGACAGCGTCATACACAACTAAAGATGAATATAGACTCTTAATTATACTTATAAAAGCTGTTCTTGTTGAGTGAACCAGTGAAGTTCCCTCAGGAGTGTCTTTTAACGTCAGCTGGAAATCTTGTACTTGCTTTACATACCAGCATCACTAAGTGGCAAAAGTCATAAAATATGAAAGCTTATTTTGAGTGAAAACTGGAATTTCCGATTATTAATGGATTTCATTTCTTATAAAAGTGTAACAAAACATTTCACAAGCTTTGTTGGGGAATCTTTAGAAAAGTAATGTTTCCTGCCAAACTGATGCTGTGTGTTACACTCCTGTGGAAGCGGTGAATTAAAAGACTCACAGCGAGGGAAAAAAAAGTATTCACTGAATAACTATAATTTTGTTGCTTGTAAACAGAACTGTCAGTACGTTTCAGCTCCCCACATGTAAAACGATAACCATTGCATTAACGTTAGGTATTTCAGAGAAATCAGGTTAACTGCGCTATTACATGTGTAATAGCACCAAGGCAAATTGTTTTCTTGTTAGAATTAATGCCTGATTGCACCTATAAAAGAGAAAAACTGTAACTGTCAACTCCACACAGTGCGTAATGAAAGAAGCTTCTTCTTGCCGCGAGTCACGTGACTTAGATGTTGTTTTCAGTGTACGATGTTATCAGTGATCTCTTTACTACCCGGATGTTGAAATTCAGCTGTCTGATCGTGCTAGCCATTGATGCTCCTGTTTCTTTTCTTGCCAAACTACAAAATGGCTGCTAGGAAATGTCACTAGTGCACGAAAAGAAAATACTTTTGGATTCCGCTCCCACAGCAGCCTATTATATAACATGCTGACATAAAGTTCAAAACAGAAATCAGTCAGCAATTTGTATCATTTAGAGGACGATGGCAATTCGTTTTCCAAGCTGCAACATGGCAGACGGTGCAAAGCACATGAGTCTCAGACACGCTGCAGTTCTATACTCAGAGACCACACTTCTACATCCAAGTTGTATATAGACCACTCACGGAGGTAAGAATACGGGGAGATGGCGCTACGTATCCCAGCCGTACTACGTCTTGAAGCCATGGGGGCGTGGCTCGCTGCCATGACACTCTGACCAAAACATTGCCAGTGTGCTACAGCGCTGCTTGTATTACAGTCGCTAATTGCACCATATACGCATGTAACGTCATCAGATTGGTTGTTTCAAAGTTTTTGTTTAAAATAAAATCTCGTAAAGGCGAAATTCCGCGTTTATTCTGATTAAAAATAGTTTTTAATGTAACATTAAGAATAGCTAGTCTTCAATGTAAACGATACAATTTTGTTAGTTCAATAATAAACGTGTATCACAAACTAAATAATAGAAACTGAAAACTAAGTTAGCTATACCCTCCCTCCAAAGCGCCATAAATACATCTTGTTTGTAATACGCACTGGGACATTTCAGTTACGTTACACTACTGGGGAACACTGTTCATTACCACCAATATTTACTGAAATACGGTACATAGAATGGCAAATCTACACAGTGTCCTGTTTAGGCTTATACTTTACGCCAGTTAATGTAGTGTTAGCTTTTAATTTGGTACATGATGAAGACAAAGTGAGTTACTCAACACTTCGATTATCGACGATACGTACGTATTATAGTGAAACGTGAACTTGAAAACTAAGAATTTAATTCTTTGAATTAACATACCTTTTGCAAATGATTTGGGTGTGTAGGGAAAACTGATGGTACAGCATTTTCTCGGAGCCTTACTGTTGAAAGGGAAGTTCGGTCTATGTCCTCTTCTCGGAAATGCTGAGAACATATAGTGCTCCATTTAGACGCACGCCAATTCTTCCTCCTCACGGCATTCTCCCACAGAGCTTTCCGACTTTCATTTTTAGGAAATCTAAAATCATACAGGAGAAAAACACGCTATAGTAGAAGTACCGATGTAGCACACGTTCATTCACACTGAAGTTGTAAAATCACACTTAACGAGACAACTTACACATGAAATGATATTCCCTTCGATTTCGCATCACAATCAGAACGATTCGTACATCCGAACACCACACAAGTCACCATAATAGCGCAAAATCCTTCCAAAAGCGAGAGACAAGCCTATGCACACAAGCTTACAGCAGCAATGTTTTGGTCGGATTGAGATGGCTACACTCGGCTTCACATAGCTTCGCAGCTGTGACGTCACGGCGTCTCCCTCTATTCTTACCTCCATGAGACCACTGGATGTCATGCGCAGTCTATGTTATCTATGGTCTGTGGCAGAAGAACATGGACTACTTATAAACGCATGACCAAAGGCGGTAACAGGGAGAGATATAACATTTCCAAAGACAACGTCAGATTCGATATCTCGGCAAACAAGAAACAAAACTATTTACCATATATTATGATACGTCGCACACTTTGCAAACACAAATTAAATATTGCTGCATCTAAATTGTCTGCATAATACACTGAAATAGATATTTACTGTAATATAAGCAAAATCGCTACGAAATTTTGATTTTGTATGCCTTGCAAATACAATGAGTCATGACAGTACACCTAACGCTTAATGCAAAAACAATGCTGCAACGTGTATTAAAAGAATGTTATTCTCTAGAATGTATAGATCTGCTGATATAGATGTGAAACTGGTTGTGTTCTAAAATTCAGTGGGCTACAGCTGGGAATGATATTAGAGATTCTACCAACCTAAGAGAGGATCACCAAATTGCTGCCATCTTGGGTATTTATTCAGAGGTTTTTACTATTGGTACCACTAATCGACTAAACAGTGTTTGGCGGTTGGGGGCTAATGCAAAATATTATCTGCCTTTCTGTAATTGCAATTGTGTAACACAAAAGCCGGTTACATAAACCTGTGCTGTTGGTGTACACGTATAACATAATGTATTACGGGACATTTACTACTATAGAGGGTGTAGAAGTGCAGGACTGAGGGACAGGGTCCAGATCATGCGTTTTATTTTATCAAAATATGTGTCCTGTCTCTACTTATAACGATATCAGTGTTATGTGCTGTGCTGTTCACTTGGGAGTGGCATCTCACATTTTTTATTGACGTTAGGGCTGATACTTGAATAAATGTACTCCTCTAAGTACACGTTTTTTGGAGGGCAGAATAACGATGTGCATACAGACAAAACACATACACGTTGCTTGTCATTACTGGACCCACACCCTACCTCATGGCACTGATGTACCTATATTGCAGCATACGCAAAATAGTGTGATTAGATTACAAGCGCAATCAAATTAAAAAGATACAGCTGGAAGGTCACGCCACATGAAGTGCTGTTATCATGATCTTTACCTGAAGGTTTTTGCTACTGGTGTACATCCTTATCACATTCCTAGGCTAAAACACATTCCAATGTTTGTCCTACACATATGTGAATAGTAAGACATACTGACATTGGATCTAAACCCGCATCTTCTGGAGAATTAAGGTAAACACTGTTGACTTGCGTGCAGGTACATACATTCCACGTAATCAGGATCCATAATTGGCTATAAAACTATGCTTTGTATGTCTAAAGTTTTAATTATTTAGTGTGGAAGTTGAGGATTACACATACTACCAAACAGCAGTTCGGACAGTTCTAGTGTAGACCATATCTTGGTGCTGTTCTGTATTGTGCATCTGGATTACTATCTGTTTGTCGTAAGAAAGTAACATTTCTACAACAGTATGTATTACAGGGCCTTCCCGCAGGATTTTTGTTTGTGTTAAGAATATGAAAAATTCTGTTGATCGCAAATCTGAGAATGCAAAGACTTGCATCACGTCTCCAGATGCCTGACTGTTTTTCTGGCAAATATATAGATACCTAAGGTAGTCAGCATGTTGAGCAGACTTAGATCATTACCTATTTTGATTTTAGAGTATGTGGAATTTCAATAACACTTCATTTCTGGAACTATACTCGAGGGTGTGTAATTAAATGTGATACAGACTGGATTCTGATAAGATGCTGTTTATCGAGTTTAGATCCATATTCTCCACTTTGGTTTGTGTGTCTCGTCATTGGCGGTTAGGTCCTGTTCCCTACCACTACCCTATGTGGCGGAGAGAGAGAGAGAGAGAGAGAGAGAGAGAGAGAGAGAGAGAGAATGTCTTTCTCCCTAGGTCTCTCGTCGGTGCATCACAGCTGCGAGACAATGATACATGTACCCTTCATTTCTTATACTACACCTTTTTAACGAAGTTGTTTTTGTTGTAGTTTTTACCAACGTGTTGAGACATTCCTGCAGTAATAATAGCACCACTTCCAAATGAGAACAGTTGATTCTTGCTGCAAAATGTTTTTATAGTAGTAGTGTCAAAGCGTGAGGACTGTGAAGACGATGAAGGTTACGCATCTCTCTTTAGAAATTACCTGTCTGGTACAGATAAGAGTAGAACTTGAAACCAGAAGCAACGCGTTGCCCAATGTTTAGTACTCTGTGTAGATCTAATCTATAATTAGTTGTTGATTCGGATTATCAGGCGCTTATGACTTTCGTATCACGTTTCTGGAACTATTCGGATTATCAGGTGCTTTGATCAAGAATGTGCAACAAATAATCATTAGCACAATTATTATTCTGTAAAGATGGCTCTAAACACTACATCTGAGGTCATCAGTCCCCATTCTCAAGAGATGGTTTAAGAAAACTCCAATTGGAGAGCAAAGTTCCAGAAGTTGAAGGACGGGATAGAGACTGAGTAACATGATTACAGACTGATGTATGTTATTATATTTCTAACCTCGCAATCGTCCGTGTATGTATTATATGTTGATCACGTGATTATGACATCGTTTCCAATCTTGTCTCCTACAAAAATTAGAACACATCTTGACACTACAGATAAAAAAAATCGTGTAACGTGGTTGGTTAGCTTATGATGTTTTCGGTTTACGTGCCGCTCTAACGCTACTACAGATACACACTATGTGATCAAAAGTATCCGGACACCCCAAAAACATACGTTTTTTTATATTAGGTGCATTGCGCTGCCACCTAATGGTAGGTACTCCTTATCAGCCACTGCTGTAGTCGCTAGACATCGTGAGAGAGCAGAATGGGGCAATCCGCGGAACTCACGGACTTCGAACGTGGTCAGCTGATTGGGCGTCCCCTGTGTCATACGTCTGTACGCGAGATTTCCACACTCCTAAACATCCCTGGGTCCACTGCTTCCGACGTGATGGTGAAGTGGAAACGTGAAGGACACGTACACCATAAAAGCTTACAGGCCGACCTCGTCTGTTGACTGACAGACACCGCCGACAGTTGAAGAGGGTCGTAATATGTAATAGGCAGACATCTATCCAGAACATCACACAGGAATTCCAAACTGCATCAGGATCCACTACAAGTACTATGACAGTTAGGAGGGAGGTGAGAAAACTTGGATTTCATGGTCGAGCGGCTGCTCATAAGCCACACATCACGCCGGTAAATGCTAAACGACGCCTCGCTTGGTGTAAGAAGCGTAAACAATGGACAATTGAACAGTGAAGAAACGTTGTGTGGAATGATGAATCACGGTACACAATGTGGTGATCCGATGGAAGGGTGTGGGTTATGGCGAATGCCCAGTGAACATCATCTGCCTAGACAATGTGGTGATCCGATGGAAGGGTGTGGGGTATGGCGAATGCCCAGTGAACATCATCTGCCAGCATGTGTAGTGCCAACAGTAAAATTCGGAGGCGGTCGTGTTATGGTGTGGTCGCGTTTTTCGTGGAGGGGGCTTGCACACCTTATTGTTTTCTATGGCACTATCGCAGCACAGGCCTACATTGATGTTTTAAGCTCCTTCTTGATTCCCACTGTTGAAGAGCAATTCGCGGATGGCGATTACATCTTTCAACACGATCGAGCACCTACTCATACAGCACGGCCTATGGCGGAGTCGTTACAGAACGCCTTTGGGATGTTTTGGAACACCGACTTCGTGCCAGGCCTCACCGATCGACATCGATACCTCTCCTCAGTGCAGCACTCCGTGAAGAATGGGCTGCCATTCCCCAAGAAATCTTCCAGCACCTGATTGAACGAATACCTGCGAAAGTGGAAGCTGTCATCAAGGCTAATGGTGGGCCAACGCCGTATTGAATTTCAGCATTAGAATTGGTGGGCGCCACGAACTTGTAAGTTATTTTCACTCAGGCGTCCGGATACTTTTGATCACATACTGTATAATATTTGGAAGTAGGTCACAACGCTGTGCTAATGTCAATCAATTGCCGTAAAAATATCCATCATTATTCGTCATGTTAGATCTAATCTATAATTATTATTTATCACTTACATATCGAGTTAAGGAAAAATGTTTCGACATGTTGTTCAATGCGTATTACGTAAAAACGTGTCATGTTACGTGATTTGTTCGTCAGTCTGGGATTTTCGCCAGTTCGCACTAACAGAAATGTTATATAATTACCTTGAGCGTATGTTCCCTAAAAACAAAAGTACCCAGAAGACTGCTATCTATAAGAGAAAATCATCAATATGCAAGGATTACTAATAGTTTCGTAGAGAAGTGTCAGTTTTACCACCATAGAAGATAACAATAAAAAGATTTATTAATTTCCTACCTACAAACTCCTCCTCCTAGCAACGGGCACTGAGCCTGATTCTTATATTAGATGATTTGTGGTATCTGACGGTGTGAGCTCTAGGTTGCTGTATGCTTATACGTCGGTCACGTTATCATGAATAGTTGGAGTAGTTTTCCCATGACTGGATCTCTCAAGAATATCTATAGTTCTGCAGGATTGTCGTCTACTCCAGGAGCCTTGTTTGAACTTAGGTCCCTCTGCACTCTGTCGAATTATTCTCGCAGTATCATATCTCTCGTCTCATCTTCATCTACTTCCTCTTCCCTTTCTATAATGTCGCCTTCAAGTTCATGTCCCTTGTAAATTCCATCTATATATTCCTTCCACTATTCAGGGTTCCCCTCTTTGCTTGTTACTGGTTTTTCATCTGAGCTGTTAAATTCATACAGCTAGTTCTCCTTCCTCCAAAGGCATCTTTAATTTTCATGTAGGTGGCATCTATCTTTCCCCTAATTATAAATGCTTCTATAGACCTATACTTGTCGTCTAGCCACTCCTTCTTAATCATTTGCACTTTCTGACAACCTTACTTTTTAGATGTTTGTATTCTCTTCACCTGCTTCATTTGCTGAATTTTTAAATCTTCTCTTTTCATCAATTACATTTAATGTGTCCTTCGATTTCCAAGGATTTATACTACCCCTAGTCCTTTTTGCTATGTGAGCCTCTGTTGCCTTCACTATTCCATATCTCAAAGCTGCCGATTTGTCTCCTACTGTATTCATTCGAGAGCTTCAGTCCAACTTTCCTTTGAAACTCTCAAAAACTGCTGCTTCTCGTCTTCTTAATTTTCTATGCGTTTAAATTCTTGAGTTTGTTCTACAATTTGATAAGTAAGTCTGTTTGCGATTTCGAGGGAAGTGTCATTTTCGTTGCTGTTACAGAATGACATAGGCAGTACCCCGTCGGGCAATCTTGTCACCGTACCCAAAGGAGAACGCCGACACAGCAAACCACAAGTACCCCAGTTTCTATTTGTTTTTTCATGAGTAATCAATACAGGAAAGTTGTAGGACAAGTTAAGGATCGTGAAATAGAGGTCAAGTTTATCTTTAATACAGTTATATTTATCGTTAAGCTTCACAAGCTCAATCAACAGTTATCAATGAACAAGAATAATTGAGCTACGAAATAACTTTAACAAAAGTGACACTATGAGAGGTGGCATGAGCCCCCTCTCATATTTCTATCTTACGATTTTCCTCTCTAATTGCATGCAGTGAAAAGTCGCTATTCCTTCACACGCGGACTTCCCACGCAGCGTCTCTCGTCACCAGGGTGGTCCGGTGACAGGCGGGCCCCGCTGATCTGGAAAGGGTTAAGCCGACGGGTGTGAGGAAGTCGAGTGAATGCTTTGCAGACGCTGACATTGTCAAAAGACTCGCCCGGAGGGGTCTGAAGTAGCGGCTGGGCTAGAGGTTCCGTTACTTCACAGAATCTTAGCGAAAACACTTTCTGGCGGGCTACCAGCGAGGCGTGGGAATGACTTGTGTACCCAGGCAGTTGTGGCGGGAAAATTCCCGCGCTTTCTGCAAAATAGTAACTGTGATTGGCTTGCTCAGGGCATAGCTCCGTGACGTAACAAAATCAGCGCAGAAATTGGCGCCAAGAATCTCCATTGGTGGAATGGTAGTGCTCCGGCAATGGAGTGGAATTTTCCGCCGGTTTTCGAGTTGCTGATTGGAACGTTTAACCACGGCCACTGTCGTGGGGGCGGGAATGTTGTGTGTTCGGCCTGTACGGGTGCTCTAGGTAGTCGGCTCTCGCCTTTCGGTCGAGGACGTCGAAGCAACCAGCCATCGCCTCCGGTACGCCAAATCGTGTTCTTGCAGTTAAGAAGACAGATTGGTAAGGTATGTCCGCAGCACCGGCAGACAGGGACTTTCCTAGGTGATAATCAGAGCTCAGCAGAGCGCGCCTGTTCGTCTTTTTCTAACTTTGTTCTGTCTTGAGTAGCAGCAATTAATGTTGGGTTATCTGAGTGTCTCTCTTAAGATTTGAGTGGCAAGGAATTGGCTCCACATACCACTTTGTCATAAACCTCACAATCTAGTTTAGGGACAACTTCACCTTCACAGCGTTTGTTTGAGTATCCAATTTGAGCCAATTTGATGTATTATAAATGTTTCATGTGTTTTTGTTTATTATTTTGTGTTTAGTCTTAATAAATCATATTGTTATTTTGGACAGAACTTTCATTCTGTTAATCAGTAGAGCAACCCATCATTTCTCACTACGTTAATGAAACCTTCCTTTATTTAACTTATTTATCAAATTAAATTATTGCAGGCGCCAAACTCTTTTCTACTCCACTTGCAGGGTTGATTACAGTCAGTTCGCGTATATTTTTTAATCCATGTGCAACAGCCAAAGTCGGAGTTAGAATAGGGGGGGCTTAGAGCATCATTTACATATGTAGATTCTAGAAGAATTTAGTGTTAAATACACTGCTTGCCCCGGCACCTCGCAAGTATTTCTGTGAGAAATACCAAATGTAAGGAAGACTGCATGGAAAATGAAGCACCAAGATATACTTATCTGTGCAACTCGTGAATACAAGAGTAAAGAAACAAAATACAAACTGGAATGTTCGAAACATATGAGAATCGAGTTTCTCAGATTATGGATCACGCTATCGTAGACTGTGAAAACTTGCATGTCCTGGAGATCAGCGAAGTGTGGCAGACAGCCCCAGACTGGGGAAAGCTCCTGGCTCCTTTGATAGTACGTCCCCAAATAACCAAAGAATTATTTTTTTCTACCCAACTTCCAAACTTTCAAAGATTCAATGTGAAGTAGACGACACCAAGCTGTTGCCAATTTGACGGACGAGAAATGCAGCAAAATTTGCGGAAACTCGCGCAAAGGTGCAACCTTCTCACATTTTGTGTACAAGATGCACATTTTATCATCACGAGTTTGACACTGGGGTGAAGCAGTGTTACGGTGACTGTTCGACCCAAGTGCACCATGCGCTAGGTGGCACAGTTCAGTCTCACTCGATAAACCCAATTTCTGAAGGAAACAGAACTGACACTCCCATGGGAGCCAAATGTCTGGGCCTTTGAAGTTACTGCTTGAAGGCAAAAATGTTGTGCTGAAATTATCCCAAGTGGATGGCGAGGCATGCACGATGTTCACTATGCAGCGTGTGGGTAGGTATCGGCCGAGTTCACACAAAATTAGCGGAGTGGGCCACACACTGGCTTCTGTTACACGTGCTGAACACCGCGGAGACACGTGCTTGACCTATGAGATTCACAAGACTCGAAGCTTCCTCCTCAAGTGCACATCTCCAATGCCCAAAAATGTAATCGCAAAACTGTGGCCAAGAAATGAATTGCTATCATGCAACGGTATGTCAGTAATGTCTCAAGTTCATAACCAATAAGTTGGTGTCAGAGTCCACATCTGCCCCTTGAAGTATTTTAGAGTGTAAGATATGGTTCCGAAATCTCTGATGCACTATTTACATAATCTACCGAAAATCTTCCAGTGTCTCCATATCTTTTCTACATATGTAGCCTTATTTCACGGTTCTTAAGCCAAGTGTTAGCTATGATTAAATTATGCTATGTGCAAAATTCTACAAGGTAGCTTGGTCTTTCATTCCTTTCAGCCAGCCCATAATCTTCAACTAATTTTCATTCTCTTCCATTTTCTACTACAGAATTCCAGTCAACCATTAGAATTAAATTTTCGTCACCTTCAACTATATGAGTAAGTTCTTGTATCTCATCATACATTCTGGAAGACGTGCATTTCATTCTCATTCACTATGCGCGCTTTTCATATTTTATTCGTTTCGCAATTCTTTCATCGTCTTACAATTGTAGTAGGATGCCTACACTACTGAACAATTTTCTACAGTAATACTACGCTGGTCAGTGAGAGAGAATGGTTATTTGAGCAGTCTCCATGGAGTATCTATGATGGCTTCCCTTTTCCCTCGTCGATCGTTGCTGTAGGGAGCGTGTGGAACCAGTCTGAATGCTATATTGTGGCCAAAGTTGTGTCCCTTCCTAGTTTCACAAGTTGTGGTATCAACCCTGAAGCTTTACTCCTCACACTCTTTTAAGGCTCAAAGTTTTCCTCCCTGACGAAACTCTGACCGTCTTCTGACGAATGACGACCCATTTTCCGGTGTCGGGAGGCTAGCCACAACGGCATCGTGTTTCGCGGCAATCTCGTGGGTTCTGATTAGCCAATTCTCACGACGCAACGCTCTCAGCTATCCTTTGGACACGTGGAACCTCGGACAGTTTTGTCCTGTTCCTGCTGGCTGGTGGTGGCTTGATGTGGCGATGCTGATGTCGATAAGCATGAGTGCACTCAATGAATGCCAACTTAGTTGGTAATAATGCACTCAGAGCACTAGGGACTCGTTAGAGAGAGAGAGAGAGCACTTTTTTATTTACGTGTTTGTTTCGTACATTCGATAGTTCGTGGGTAATGTTAGACTTGGCGTCTGACCTTTGTCCGTTACGAGCACGAGGTCAGCTATGGACCATATCAGGCTAGAAAATCAGATCAAATGGTTCAAATGGCTCTGAGCACTAAGGGACTTAACCTCTGTGGTCATCAGTCCCCTAGAACTTAGAACTACTTAAATCTAACCAACCTAAGGACATCACACACATCCATGCCCGAGGCAGGATTCGAACCTGCGACCGTAGCGGTAGCGCGGTTCCATACTGTAGTGCCTAGAACCGCTCGGCCATCACGGCTGGCAGAAAATCTGATCCTCAAAGCTACAGTATCGCCTTGAGCATCTCTTCCTTAGTCTCTTTCTTGTGATCCTTATGTGGATTTAAGTTTCTAGAGTGTAACTTCGCGAAATGGACTCCTGGTCGTTTGTGATAGAACACACGACCAGGTGGCGAGCGGTTAGTCTTGTGTACTGCTAATTCCATAGCATTTCTTAGCTTTGCAGTGATTTTATTTTCTTCGCTTAACACTTTGACAATTTCTTATTCTCGTGTTTATCTCTTACTCTGTTTAGTCTACGGTAGTGGTGAGTCCATAGTGGCAATTCCATTCTCTTGCAAGAAATTCTTTTAGTCACAACGCTCGAACCCGTTATTCCTTTTCCGGCCACTCTTTCTTCGCCATTATGAAGAAGGCAGACTGCTGAATCAAACTTTCCTTCCTCCAGCACAATTATCTGTATGAGCGGAAATAACGACATTATTTTCTTTGCACTGACGCAAGTTCTCGTTTACTCCTTTTTTGTAATAAAGATGTCATACTAATGTCCATCTGCATTCATCAATTCAATGAAATTCCCCTCCCACGTAAGAGCAGCTGGCTAACGCCCTTTAACTCTTACGGCTAATCAATGAATGCTTTGCTTAATCGGTCTTCGTAAGGTCGTGCGGATCTTGCGCTTGTCTTCTTCGGGGTCGAGTTTGTTTTCGCAGACCCGTTGCGACCATCGCACTTACGGAACAGCTGATAACTAAATGAAAACCTTACCTTCCAAATAAGTGAAAAGTCATGGCTCGCTGTGCGTCATGAAATAAATTCCACTTGATGTGGTGAAAGGTGGTTCCCTTATCCTGAAAAGGTGTTAGAGAGTTTGAACTAAATAATTATTACCTATTCACTAAATTTATTTGTTGAGGAACTTTTCCACAATTCCCATAGAAAGGTACTTAAAACACACAAGGCACTGCATTTAATTCCTTCAATCTGTTCATCAGCTGTGGTGCTGGTTGGCATTCCAACTTGCACTGCTGTGGTCAGTGTCCACTTTGGGTCTACCTTGGATATGATAATGCGTTCACTATGCTGCTCATAATAACTCACCCTCATTCCTATTTTCTTATACGTTGTCACCCTTACTCCTCAGTTACTTCCATTTGATTTTGCATTTATAGCTCAGTACTCATCTGACGAGAAGTACTTTTCATCCTGTCACTGAATTTCACTAATCCCAACTATAAGTCTCTGCCCTTTTTAAGTTTTTGACCTGTCCATTTGATAAGTTATCTAACATTCCAGACTCTGATCCATACAATGCCAGTTTGTTTTTCCTGATGAAAACATCCTTCTGAGTAGTCCCTTCCTGGAGGTCTGAATGGGGGACTATTTTTTCTCTGGAATATTTTACCCAACAGAATGATATCATAATTTCACCATAGATCAGAGTTGCATGTCCTTTGGGAAAGTAACGACTGCAGATGCAGTGTTGGCCGATGTTCCAAGGCCAGATCAACCAATCATTCAGATCGTTGCCCTGCAGCTACTGAAACGGCTGCAGCCTGTCTTCAAGAGCCACATCTTTATCTGGCCTCTCCACAGATAACCCTTCCTTGTTATTGCACCAAAGGTATGGCTATCTGTTTCACTGAGGGACGCAAGCCACCCTACCTAGGCAAGATCTGTGGTTTATGCCGTGGGTTTTCCTGCTGTTCTTGCAAAAATTATTTACGAAACTGCGAAATTACATTACAATAAACTATAAATGGTTTTAGTTAAACATCCTTTGGGGAGTGGAATGTGGAAGTAGTGGGGCAAGGGGGGCATCACCCCATATTAAAGGGTTACATACATCAGGGGCCAGTATACATTTAGGGGCAAACCAATTGTTGTCTTTTGATTGATAGCCCCATGATCTACAGTTCTGCTAAGAGGATTATAGTAGTATGTGTATGCTGATTCTGACACAAAGAGCATTTTGGATTAAAAAGTGCAGAATGCAAACCAAGAATCTAATTTTGGAAATACTCTTCCACCAAAAAACTTATCTGTACCTGCAAACTGAAATTTTCATTTTAAAATTTACAAATCTAATAAATTTTATTCTTTATAAACAAAAAACATGAAACCTTATTAGCCTGTAACGAAAAAACCATATTCTCAATGTCTCATTCAAAAATTTACGAATGTGGTAAATTTTATTCTTTACAAATAAGAACCATGTAACCTCATTTGTCTATAACGAAAAAAACCCAAATTTTCATTTGCTTGTTTAAAAATTTACAAATCTGATAAGTTTTATTCTTCATTAATAAGAGCCATCAAACATTACCTAAGTGTACCATTGATTGAAATTGAAATTAAAAATTTCATAGGTACATTTTAACTGTAAACGATTTAATAAAAATGAAACTCAAATTAGAATCTATATAAATAAGGCAAAAACAAAAAGGGCAACAAAGCTGATCTATTTAATAACTTATAAAATTATAGTAAAGGCAAGAATGGATTGAGTTATAGAGGTTTAGAAAATTATCATAAGATAAATAGTTATTCAAGTGTAACTAGAGTAGATCTGTTGTAACTAGAGAAGATCTGTTGATTATTTTTATAGGAAAGAAATGAAGAAGAGTGAATTAGAATATAAAATTATAAAAGAACTTTTATCAACTACTAAAACAGAAAATTTTAAGAACTCTTCCAAACTTGCTAAACAAAAATTAATGGATCTTATTGTAAATCCTAATGAGGATATTAATAACAATGATAATGATAATAAATTGAATAAAAATATCTTTAAAAAGACTTCATCGAATGTGTTAAACGAAAAATAATAAAAAATTATCCTAAACTTTGAAACAGTCAATTAAATGATCTTAATAAAAGATCTACAGGTAAAATTCATGACGAATAAGTAAAAAATTTTTAAGTACTCTTGTAAAATGTGAGAATTGGGAAATTTAAAAAAAATATTCTAATCTTAATAAACGACAATTAATCAATCTATCAACAAATCAGAGGACATAATTAATAACAATGATAATGAGAACAGTTTTCAAAGGCTCATAGTAAATAAATATCAAAATAGTAACCAAAAAAATGAACAGAAAAATTTACCAGATTCCACTTTTGTACATGATGAAGATTTTTTTTCAAATCACCCAAACGAATTGATGGAAAAGGTTTTGCTTTAAAATCAAGAACAATAACTTACGGAATTAATAATAATCATGGTATTGTTGACCCACAAGAATGTTTGATCGACTTAAAGAAGAAATAATCACCAAATTAAAGAATATTTTAATACAAGACGAAATATAAGAATTTTATTTTGAAACAACTAATCAAGTTTTATTAAGAACAACTGATTGATTGGATTATTATCAACAATCAATGAATAAACTATTAACTGAAGTAGAGGAAATGCAAAGGAAATAATGTGGTTGGTATATATTTTATGTAGGTAATGTAGAATTAAATGTTAATAAACACAGTTCAATTTTGGGATCTTCTTATATCGGTTTACCAAAAGTAGTTAAAGACAGAAAACCTGTAATTAATGTAAAAAACAGAGATTAACAATTTATTAGTCATTTAATAAAATGAGTTTTATGTGCTGTAAAACACGATGCAGAACAAGTTAGTAAACACAAAAATATTAGATTAAAATTAGATGAAATTTACGAAAAAGAGAAAATTAATTTTCCTGTTCAGTTAACAGATATTCCAAAATTTGGTAAGAAGTCAAATACTTCAATTAATGTTTAGGCATGTGAAGACAATGAAGAAGAAGAAAAAATTATTATACATCCCCTTTACAATGCATATATTAAACAAGAAAAATATGTTAATCTACTTTTAATTTGAAAAGAAAATTATTCATAATATTGTTGTTGGATAAAAAATCTATCTAAGGTAATTAGTTCATAAGCAAAAAATATAGGCATCAAATTTATCTTTGTGATCAATGTTTAAGATTTTTGCAAAAACAGACATAATGTCTTATGGGATAACAGCAGTCAGTGATTTTATAAAGTTACTTAAAATCCGTCTTGATTGCAAATTTTTTTTATTCGTATGACCGGTTTCAGTTCATTCAGAACCATCTTCAGATCTGATGTTTCAGTTGCAGGAGTAACCTGTCCAAATCCAGCAACTTTCACATCCTATGTCACATGTGACATACATGATGTAGCATGTGAAAGTTGCTGGATTTCGACGGGTTACCCCTGTAACTGAAGTATCAGATCTGAAGATGGTTCTGAAAGAATTGAAACCGGTCATATGAATAAAAAACATTTGCAAGAGACGGATTTTAAGTAACTTGATGTTTAAGATATTTTTATTTACAAGAAAAGTTGTAAAGAACATGAACAAATAAAAATAAATATGTCTTTTGAAGGTCAAAAAATTGAATTAAAAATATGTTAATTGTTTAAGGGTACCTTTTGTAATTTATTCAGATTTTGAATGATTATTAAAAGATATTAAAAGTTGCCAACCAAGTCCTGAAAAATTATACACTGACAAATATCAAAATGATTTACCAATTTCATTCAGTTATTATGTTAAATATTCTAATTGTGATTATAAAAATCCAGTTACTTATACTGGTAAAGGTGTAGCAAAAAATTCGTTGAAATGTTAAAAGAAGAATGAAGAGAAATTGGTAAAAAAATAGTCCAAATATTCCAATGAAAGTGAGTAAGAAATTGAATCAATTTTAAATATTCAAATTTTTGGTTTATTTATGAAAATAATATAATTTTGGTGACAAGGAAGTAAAAGATGATTGAAATTTAACAGGAAAATTTCGAGGACTTGTACTTAAAGACTGTCATCTTAATCACCAAAATCTTAAATATATTTCACTTTATATTCATAATTAACAAATTACAATGTTCATTTGTTTGTTAAAGAATTAGCAATAGTTAATAAAGATACTAATGGTATTCCAAATAATGAAAAAAACATATATTTCTTTTAGTAAATATGTAAAAAATGAATTATTAAAATTTTAGATACATTTAAATATGTGGCCTCAAGTATTGATAAATTATCTTCTAATCTTACAGAACAACAATTTAGAAACACAGAAAAATATTTTTAAGGTTAACAATTAGCTTTAAATGCAAACATTTTTGGTTAGTCTTTACTGTGTTACATTAAATGAAACACCAAGTTTACTGTTGTCAGTCACTGTTTATTTATTTCTATGACTTAGTTCAAGAGGAAGCTGTGAGCATGGGAGACACTGCCATAAATTCCTCCAAAACATCGTAATACAACACACAGACACATGTCATACCAACAAATTTAAATTCACCTGAAGATGGAAGTTTAAACCTTTGAAACGTGTCATGGAGATAAATAAACAGTGACTGGTAACAGTAAACCTGTTGTTTCATTTAAAGTGAAGTGTTAAGAATGACAAAAGTTGGCTAAAACTATTACATGTTATGATATTATTTTATTTCTCGAAAAAGGTATTCGAGGTGGAATTTCTCAAAGTATTGAAAGTTATGTTACATCAAAATACAAATACATAAAAAATTTAAGCCAACCAAACAATCAAACTTGTACTACATATTTGAATGCAAATAATTTGTATAGCTAGGCAATGTCTCAATTTTTACCATTTAAAACTTTCAGTTGAGTGGAACCAGAAAGTTTTAATTCTGAATAAAAATTAAAATGAAAGATGATTATAAACTTGATTACATTTTAGAAGATCCTTTAGAATACCAAAAGAAATTAGAACCAGAATTAGGAAATCAAGTATTAAAAACTTTAAACAAAAGATAAATATGTTTTACATTACAGAAATTTTAAACAATGTTTAAATCTTGGATTAAAGTTAACGAAAATTTATATAATCTTATATTTTCAACACTCAGATACGTAGAATAATTATATTCATTTTAATACAGAAATTCATTTTAAAAATGATTTCTAAAAGATAATGATTAATTCCGTATTTTGAAAATGATGGAAAAATACACAAAATAATAGCAGATCGAAGAAAATATACGAATTATATTTCGAAATCAAATTATGAACAGAGTATTGTATTTTCAGAAAATTTTAGTTGCAGTTCACATAAAGAAAACAAAAATAATGTTCAATAACCCAATTTATACTGGAATGAGTATTCTAGATATTTTGGAAAAAAATGTTCTTTATCATGGTATTAAACCAAAATATGGTGAAAATATAGATTTATATTATATGGACATTGATTCATTCATTTATGATATAAGGACTTGAAATTTTTATAAAGATATGAAATCAATGACTGGTTGCTTTGATAAAAGTTATTCTCCCAAAGATAATATTTATGAATACTCAGCAAGTAAATAAGAAATTTATAGGAAAAATTGAAGATGAAAATTGTGGAAAAATTATGTTAGAACACATTAGTTTAAGATCGACATTATATTCTTATAAAGTTATAGACAAAAAAGAGAAAAAATCTAAAGTAGTTAAGAAATCAGTTTTCAAAAGTGAAATTACTTTTGATGATTATAAAAAAATGTTTAACTGACAGAGTAAATGAATACAGAAAAATGAATTTAATTTGATCATTTAAATGTGAATTATATACAGTTCAATGTAATAAATTTGTTTTAAGTTCTGTTGATGATAAAGGTGTTAATACATTACCATATGGTCAATATAAACTACACCCAAAAAATAAAAGTTGATAAGAATAATTCCATACAAGAACTAAACAGTTGCACACATGATTAAATAAAACAAAAAAGTGAATTAGTTTTTAATATTCTCATATGATATGGTAATTTTTGATGTCTTTGCAAATAAAACTTAAAAGCAAATTTTTCACAAAACATTAAACTTTCTGAAATTTTTTAAACTTTTTTAATAAAGTTAAGTTATTTTCTCATATTTTGAATGAGCACAGTTATGAAAATATTTAGAAGAAGTTTTAATTTCCTTTCCACATTTTTCAAAAATAATATTCTAATATACCAGTTATGAAGACATCCTTTTATATTGTTTTTTTTACAGTTTTAAGAACCTGATTTTGAAGGCAAATTCTGTCTTTCTATTTTTTATTTCTTTATGAATATCTTTTCCTTCATTGCACAGTGGCCAATTAATTTTATTTTTGCTTTCCATTTATAAGAAAAAAATTTATTGAAATTAAAAAATGAAAAAGGTATTAAATTTTTTATGTGTAAATGGAAACGCTTGTTGATCTAAAAATAATAAACTTCATCTACATCTACATCTGCGTGATTACTCTGCTATTTACTATGAAGTGCATGGCAGAGGGTTCACTGAACCACCTTCAAGCTGTCTCTCTACCATTCCACTCTTGAACAGCACGTAGAAGAACTAGCACTTAAATTTTTCTGTGCAAACCCTTATTTCTCTTATTTTATCGTAATGATCATTTTTTACTATGTCGCTGGGTGCCAACAGAATGTTATTGCAATGGGAAGACAAAAGTGGTGATTGAAATTTCATTATAAGATTCTGTCACAACGAAAAAGTCTTTGTTTTAATGATTGCAACTCCAATCCATGTATCATATCTGCGGCAGTATCTCCAATATTTCTCGATAGTAAAGAAAGAGCAGCCAGTTTTTGAACTGTTTCAATGTCATCTGTCAGTCACACGTAATGTGGATACCACACTACACAGCAATACTGCAGAATAGTGCGGACAAGCGTAGTGTAAGCAGTCTCTTTAGTAGACCTGTTGCACCTTTTAAGTGTTCTGCCAATGAATCGTAGTACCCACAAAATTACCAATGTGATAATTTCAGTTGCAGGCTTTCAAAAATAAATAAATGATGTGAGGTAGCCCTCAACTACGTACCCTCCAACTCAGAGTTCGATATTAAAAGTCTTCGCTGGTTTCGTTGTCTAGCGTCTGGGATACGTAGTTGCTGCATTACAGGCCAAATACTGCTGAGTCTACGGTATACGATTAGAATACACACATGAATCGAATGGTCGAAGGTTTCTATCACTCGGCAATTGCGAATTATGATTGTAATATATAAATCTATAAATTAAAGATTGCAGTTAAATAAAATCTGCAGGTACTAGCTTAACGACTTTAAATGATGAGTACGATTGTAGAAGTGCTTTTGAGAATGAGGTATATTTCTGCAAAACACTTATTCGTGTCGATGGTACAGCAATTAAATAAAATATAAGTTGAATAATAGGGTAACAATAGATTCCTACTGCACGTAATTAGTTATGACTAACAACATAGCTCGCAAGATAATCACTTGTAAAAGTATACTACGTCTTCATTGTAGAAACCACGGAAATCTAACACGTTCACAAGTCGGAACTCTGAAGTATTTATGTCTCCAGCGATCATGCGCCAACCGCTCCACACTCTCCAAATCTTTCCTGCGACCGTACGTCGCGCCTTCACGTCCAGCACTCACTCCCGTGTGCTGTGCCGTACCGTCCAGAACTGCTCACTTCTCAGGACTCCCTCGTGTCCTCACCGGAAACTCCATTCCATACAGTCTCCCCATTCACGAGCGCTGTGATCGGCTAGAGCACTCGCGCCATGTGTTCATGCCAACGAACAGTCACAAACATAATGTCCGCGCGGGATTAGCAGAGCAGTCTAGGGCGCTGCAGTCGTGGACTGTGCGGCTGGTCCTGGCGGAGGTTCGAGTCCTCTCTCGGACATGGGTGTGTGTGTTTGTTCTTAGGATAATTTAGGTTAAGTCGTGTGTAAGCTTAGGGACTGATGACCTTAGCAGTTAAGTCCCATAGGATTTCGCACATATTTGAACATTTGAACAAACATAATGAAACACATTCGAAATGCTGGATTTGCATTTAAATACTTGAAATTAAATAAATATTCCTACGGCTGGACCATAAACACGCTCTAACACACATTATTAAATACATAAACAATTAAATAAACATATATCGAAAGAAAAGAAGCAAAAGGTAGACCAGGAGCCTAATGTCTCTGTGCTTTCTAAAACACAGTAAATAATTGACCAGTTTATTCATGAATAGCATATATCGGATATTAAGAAAGATATAGATGAATCAATATATTTATAAGCATGGTGCTGCAGCTTTTTCGTGTAACTGTGGAGTACTTATGGCCTGATGCGATCGATAGTAATCGTCCACTTTGACCTCCTATAACTCATGTAATATTCAAGTTACATGCCTGAAAGTTATACCAATTTAGGTTTACATTAATATCTTTCTAAGGACACGTCGATCGACGAAATCGGATGAAGCGTTTAAATTTTGGAAATTCGTTGCTGGGTGTTACATGTATAATTTACCGTCAGATACTAAACTGTAAACTAATAAAGATATTGAAAATCTGATTACACCATCAGAATCGTCGTGCAAATAATGGTGATGTACATGTTTCTTTTTGAGGTATCACGATTCATCTGGCTACTATTAATTTCTAAATGAACTGTGAAATGTTTGCCATTAAGGTTTCACAAAGTCTGCCATCTTTGGAACTCACAGCGTGTCTCCTTCATCAACATAGCGTCACCATGGAATTCCCAGCCACGCAGCTGGACCCCTCTTGCTTCGGCCAGTGTCTGCCACCACGTGATCGGCCTGCCGAGTGGCCAACGCCCGCCAAGCGCCTTGTGCGGCCACTGCTTCCTCCGAACTTCGAATATTTTCAGGGCGCGACGGCTCACCCGTTACCTCACACAGTTTAAGGTATTTGTAATTGTAATCCCTAAGTATTTAGTTGAATTTACAGCCTTCAGGTTTGTGTGACTTATCGCGTAATCGGAAGTTAGCGTATTTCTTTTAGTTCAAATCGTTCAAATGGCTCTGAACACTATGGGACTTAACTTCTGAGGTCATCAGTCCCCTAGAATTTCGAACTAATTAAACCTAACTAACCTAAGGACATCACACACATCCATGCCAGAGGCAGGATTCGAACCTGCGACCGTAGCGGTCGCGCGGTTCCAAACTGAAGCACCTAGAACCGCTCGGCCACCCCGGCCGGCTTCCTTTTAGTACTCACATGAATAATTTCACACTTTTCTTTATTGAGGGTCAATTTCCACTTTTTGCACCACACAGATATCTTACTTAAATCATTTTGCAATTCGTTTTGGTCATCTGATGACTTTACAAAATGGTGAATGACAGCATAATCTGCCTATAACACTTGATTTGGAACGCTGGATATTACTTTTATTATACTCAATGACTTTCTGCCTATTATTATGAAATGAGACCTTTCTGAGAGGAAATCACGAATCCAGTCACACAACTGTGGCGATATTCCATAGGCACGCAGTTTGGTTTATACAAGCTTGGGAGAAATGGTGCTGAAAGCCTTCTGGAAATCTAAAAATATGATTCAGTTTTACATCCCCTGTCGATAGCACTCATTATTTCATGAGTACAAAGAGCTGGTTGTGTTTCACAAGAACGATATTTTCTGAATCTGAATTTGTCAATTCTTAGAGATAATTCGTAATGTTCGAACACAGTATATGTTCCAAAACCCTAGAATTGCATATCGACGTTAGTGTTATGGGCCTGTTATTCAGTGGATTACTTCTATTTCCCTTTTTTGGTATTGGTGTGACTTGAGCAATTTTCCAGTCTTTAGGTGTGGATGTTTCTGTGAGCAATCAGTTGTTTATAACTGCTAAATATGAAGCTATCGTATCAGCATACTCTGAAAGGAATGTGACTGCTATACAACCAGGATCGGAAGTCTTGCCTTTATTAAGTGATTAAGCAGCTTTGCTACACCGAGGGTATCTGTGTCTATGTTTCTCATCCTGGTAGTTGTTCTTGACTGGAGTTTAGGAATATTTACTTCATCTTCTTTGGTGAAGGAGTTTCGGAAAACTGTGTTTAATAACTCTGCTCTACTGGCACTGTCATCAGTGACTTCACTGTTGTTATCGCACAGCGATGGTATTCATTGCATCATGCCACTGGTTTGCTTTACATAGGAGCAGAATCTTTTTGGGTTTTGTGCTAGATTCCGAGACAGAATTTATATATAATAACAAACATGTTTTAATAATTATTCATGAAAAAAATCTTTGATTTAAAGCTAAAAATATTTGTGATATATTCTAATATTCGAATACTTGAGAAGCTTTAAGTGATAATGTTAAAAGTAAATGTATAAAAAATATAAAGAATTGAAGTGTATCCAACAATTACACATACATTAGTATATAAATTTTATAAATGAACCTGCTTTATATCCTTTAGTTATGAAATCCAAAATGCCTTTTGCAGAAAATTTTCAAGATTGGGTTTATGAAGAAGTTTTTACCATCCATTAGAAAACATGGTGAATATAAAATGAAAAAGAAAGTAGCTCACTTGTAAAATTTAAATAAAATCAAAGCAAGAAGTGTAGAAGGTTTCTGATGCATTTGGAATATTAAACGAAAAATAAATACATAATTACCACATGCTGTTCCTGTATTAAGTGATCAAAATTAAGATCAACTTTTGTTATTTTAAGATTACATGATTTCAAATATGAATATTGTGTTATTTGAATAGAATTTAAAAATGTACAAAATCAAATAGATATTAGAAATAGATATATAAATTGTGAAGAATTTTTTAGAATTCATTATTTACTGAATGAAATACACTACTGGCCATTAAAATTGCTACACCACGAAGATGACGGGCTACAGACGCGAAATTTAACCGAAAGGAACAAGATGCTGTGATATGCAAATGATTAGCCTTTCAGAGCTTTCACACAAGGTTGGCGCCGGTGGCGACACGTACAACGTGCTGACATGAGGAAAGTTTCCAACCGATTTCTCATATACAAACAGCAGTTGACCGGCATTACCTGGTGAAACGTTGTTGTGATGCCTCGTGTAAGGAGGACAAATGCGTACCATCACGTTTCCAACTTTGATAAAGGTCGGATTGTAGCCTACCGCGATTGCGGTTTATCGTATCGTGACACTGCTGACAGCGTTGGTCGAGATCCAACGACTGTTAGCAGAATATGGAATCGGTGGGTTCAGGAGGGAAATACGGAACGCCGTGCTGGATCCCAACGCCCACGTATCACTAGCAGTCGAGATGACAGGCATGTTATCCCCATGGCTGTAAAGGATCGTGCAGCCACGTCTCGATCCCTGAGTCAACAGATATGGACGTTTGCAAGACAACAACCATCTGCACTAACAGTTCGACGACGTTTGCAGCAGCATGGACCACCAGCTCGGAGACCATGGCTGCTGTTACCTTTGACGCTGCATTACAGACAGGAGCGCCTCCGATGGTGTACTCAATGACGAACCTGCGTGCCCGAATGGCAAAACGTCATTTCTTCGGATGAATCCCGGTTCTGTTTACTGCATCGTGATGGTCGCATCCGTGTTTGGCGACATCGCGGTGAACGCACATTGGAAGCGTGTATTCGTCATCGCCATACTGGCGCATCACCCGGCGTGATGGTATTGGGTGTCGTTGATTACACGTCTCGGTCACCTCTTGTTCGCAACGATGGCACTTTGAACAGTGGACGTTACATTTCAGATGTGTTACGACCCGTGGCTCTACCCTTCATTCGATCCCTGCGAAACCCTACATTTCAGCAGGATAATACACGACCACATGTTGCAGGTCCTTTACGGGCCTTCCTGGATACAGAAAATGTTCGACTGCTGCCCTGGCCAGTACAGTCTCCAGATCTCTCACCAACTGAAAACGTCTGGTCAATGGTGGCCGAGCAACTAGCTCGTCACAATACACCAGTTACTACTCTTGATGAACTGTGGTAGCGTGTTGAAGCTGCGTGGGTAGCTGTACCTGTAGACAGCATCCAAGCTCTGTTTGACTCAAAACCCAGGAATATCAACGCCATTATTACGGCCAGAGGTGGTTGTTCTGGGAACTGATTTCTCAAGATCAATGCACCCAAATTGCGTGTAAATGTAATCACATGTTAGTTCTAGTATAATATATTTGTCCAATGAATACCCGTTTATCATCTGCATTTCTTCTTTGTGTAGCAATTTTAATGGTCAGTAGTGTAAGTTTATATCAGTGAATGAAAGCAAATTTACGAATTGTTTGTCTCCGAAATTATTACAATACTTTGGTTGAATATTCATGAGAACAATTGAATGAAGACATAAATAAACTAGCAAATGTTTCTTAGAATATAAAACTAAATTTCGAAGCAGTTTTTTCACAATCAAATTTTAAATAACATTCATAAACTTTTTATGTTTATCAAATAAACAAAATACATTAAATCCAACATGTAATTCCATCAACACAAATTTAGTGTTCTCAAATGATTTTGGCATTAAATCGTTTTTGTGAAACTTTATTTGAATATCAAAATAATGTCTATCTTTTTTAAAAGCCTTGGCTGCCGTGGGCAAGATCAGACAGGTCAGCGCATTCTTTGTGCCATCACAGGCTGAGCTAATCCACAACTTCAGGTCGCCAAAGCTTTGTGACTGCCATTGCAGCAAGCTGTGGTGTATTGCGAAACACGCAGCTGCAGTAGTTCTAAACAATTCCACCCTGGCATAGACCAACCAGTTTGAAAAATCCACTTTACCCAGTCCGAGGCAGGGGTGTTGTTGACCATACACCTCGAACTGTCCTCGATTTAATTTGCAGCCGACCAGAAGCGGAGCGCTACATTCCATGTCTCGTAACTGCCGTTCAGAGAAGACTGTTCCGCACGAATCTTATTTACAGCACCCAACCAAGTGCACCAGATCTCCCCTGATAACCCCCTTATTGGTGTATTGTAGATATGAGAGTGCTGTGATGATAAAACAGTCAATGAAGAAGAAACATGCGGTTTATGCATGATGGAACCCCGGACGGACAGAGTTTCAGGCATTTTACGTAAATCAACTGTACTGTCAATTCTGAAGCGTTATTCTACTGTCAGGGGCAGTACCAAGAAGTTAATGGCAAGAGAGGAGTGATTGTAGAACATAAACACATGCACTCCTAAGGCTGTGCCGTTCTGCACTTAAAGATACTATAATGCTAGAGCGGTGCTGTTTCCGACCTATTAGACGTGTGGAATGCAACGATGTCAGTGTTCCAATACAAGAAATATATTTTCAGCTTGTGACACAAATTCTCCCTGCAAGTTTCTCCACGAAAAAGTACTGTGACAAACTGTAAAGTTATAAAACGACTACCTTGCACACCAAAGAAAACATCGAGTCCTTGTAACACCATAACTGAGTAGGTTTCCAGAGGTGTATAAAGCCTTTCGTTTATGAAGTTCAAGTCCGATTACACTTCGGAAAATATGATATGTTCACACCAGTCCTATAAAATGATCTTCGGCAGCCGTAAATGCATATGAAGAAACAGTAACATCTTACGTGGAAGTAAACACCACTGGCAGTTGCCAGAGGAGATGCAACATGCTTATCGCCCATCGTAACCTTCCTCTTGCATGCTGAAGTGATGATCCTATATTAGGTTGTACTGCTCATGTGCGGGATAATATTGCTGTTCACCTTGACGCCACGTCTCTAGAATGCCTCCTCTCTCCACCATTAAGCGTTTATATGTAGCATCAGTCTACTCACCACCTCCAGAACACGCAATTCCATTGATTTTGCTCACTACTCATTTCATTGCATTATTCTCTAATTCATGTATTCTCATTCAATTTCCGTAATTTTACTAGTTTTTCGCGATTTTATATATTACATGTTGCTTCCCTTATTTTTTACGTATTGCACATCAATTTTTCGTGATTATGTTAGGTTTAATTCGAATTTTGCCGATTTTATGTCATGTCTCAGTTAATATTGCTGGCATATCCACGTGCTGTTTGATTCTCTACGAGAAAATTTGCGCTGATTACACACCAAACTACTAAAAAATCCAAATACTTTCGCTTTCCACGATGATCCATACGCGCCGGCCGCTGTGGCCGTGCGGTTCTAGGCGCTCCAGTCTGGAACCGCGTGACCGCTACGGTCGCAGGTTCGAATCCCGCCTCGGGCATGGATGTGTGTGATGTCCCCTTAGGTTAGTTAGGTTTAAGTAGCTCTAAGTTCTAGGGGACTGATGACCACAGATGTTGAGTCCCATAGTGCTCAGAGCCATTAGAACCAGCCATGATCCATATGCATGCATTTCAGTTAGGACGGACGTGGAAAGTATAGTAAGTGTGCTCCCTGCCGCCGTTGGATAAGCAGCTGCAGCAGCAAGTCGTATACTCCTAGCTCACTCACTTGTTACATAGTTTAATTCTTAATTACTTTGCGTGTTTTTGGTACTTGCATTGTTTAATTCATAAATTTCGGGCGTGTTATAGTATTTGAGAGTTGTAGCATCGCGTTTTAGTACCTGAATAGTGTAAATTCGCGTAGTCGTTTGTCTACTGTTTTGTTTTGAACGGCCAGTGTCGGTTGGTCGCAGTCAGTGTGCTCCCTGCCGCCGTTGGATAAGCAGCTGAGCAGCAAGTCGTATACTCCTAGCTCACTCATTTGTTACATAGTTTAATTCTTAATTTCTTTGCGTGTTTTTGGTTCTTGCATTGTTTAATTCATAAATTTCGGGCGTATTATAGTATTTGAGAGTGTAGCATCGTGTTTTAGTACCTGAATAGTGTAATTTCGCTTAGTCTCCTTCCGCCGCCGAGCAGTGTCAGCACTGCGCAAGTAGCAGCATTACTGCATTTACTAGGCAATCTTGTATTTTAATAACCGTTTAAATTTTGTCGATTTGTTTGCGCTCTCTGTAGATTAGTTCAGACGTTCTTTGCAAAACAGTTTTTAGCATGGATAGGGACTGCAACTGCTGTGTTCGGATGCAGGCTGAGTTGGCATCCCTTCGCTCCCAGCTTCAGGCAGTGTTGGCTTCGGTCACACAGCTTGAGGCTGTTGCCAATGGGCATCACTGTGGGGGTCGGGATGGGGGTTTGTCGGGGACGGCCAGCTCGTCCCACGCATCCCCTGATCGGACTACGACTGTGGTTGCCCGGGATACTGCACGCATTGAGGCTGATCCCTCACCTGTGGTAGAGTGGGAGGTCGTTTCAAGGTGCGGCAGGGGGCGAAAGACATTCCGGAGGGCTGAACGGAAAGCCTCTCCAGTTTGTCTGACGAACCGGTTTCAGGCTCTGTCTCAGGCTGATACTGATCTTCGGCCTGACATGGCTGCTTGTCCTGTTCCAGAGGTTGCCCCTCAGTCTGCAAGATCCGGGCAGTCGCAGAGGGTGGGCTTACTGGTAGTTGGGAGCTCCAACGTCAGGCGCGTAATGGGGCCCCTTAGGGAAATGGCAGCAAGAGAGGGGAAGAAAACCAATGTGCACTCCGTGTGCATACCGGGGGGAGTCATTCCAGATGTGGAAAGGGTCCTTCCGGATGCCATGAAGGGTACAGGGTGCACCCATCTGCAGGTGGTCGCTCATGTCGGCACCAATGATGTGTGTCGCTATGGATCGGAGGAAATCCTCTCTGGCTTCGGGCGGCTATCTGATTTGGTGAAGACTGCCAGTCTCGCTAGCGGGATGAAAGCAGAGCTCACCATCTGCAGCATCGTCGACAGGACTGACTGCGGACCTTTGGTACAGAGCCGAGTGGAGGGTCTGAATCGGAGGCTGAGACGGTTCTGCGACCGTGTGGGCTGCAGATTCCTCGACTTGCGCCATAGGGTGGTGGGGTTTCGGGTTCCGCTGGATAGGTCAGGAGTCCACTACACGCAACAAGCGGCTACACGGGTAGCAGGAGTTGTGTGGCGTGGGCTGGGCGGTTTTTTAGGTTAGATGGCCTTGGGCAAGTACAGAAAGGGCAACAGCCTCAACGGGTGCGGGGCAAAGTCAGGACATGCGGGGACCAAGCAGCAATCGGTATTGTAATTGTCAACTGTCGAAGCTGCGTTGGTAAAGTACCGGAACTTCAAGCGCTGATAGAAAGCACCGAAGCTGAAATCGTTATAGGTACAGAAAGCTGGCTTAAGCCAGAGATAAATCCTGCCGAAATTTTTACAAAGGTACAGACGGTGTTTAGAAAGGATAGATTGCATGCAACCGGTGGTGGAGTGTTCATCGCTGTTAGTAGTAGTTTATCCTGTAGTGAAGTAGAAGTGGATAGTTCCTGTGAATTATTATGGGTGGAGGTTACACTAAACAACCGAACTAGGTTAATAATTGGCTCCTTTTACCGACCTCCCGACTCAGCAGCATTAGTGGCAGAACAACTGAGAGAAAATTTGGAATACATTTCACATAAATTTTCTCAGCATGTTATAGTCTTAGGTGGAGATTTCAATTTACCAGATACAGACTGGGACACTCAGATGTTTAGGACGGGTGGTAGGGACAGAGCATCGAGTGACATTATACTGAGTGCACTATCCGAAAATTACCTCGAGCAATTAAACAGAGAACCGACTCGTGGAGATAACATATTGGACCTACTGATAACAAACAGACCCGAACTTTTCGAATCTGTATGTACAGAACAGGGAATCAGTGATCATAAGGCCGTTGCAGCATCCCTGAATATGGAAGTTAATAGGAATATAAAAAAGGGGACGAAGGTTTATCTGTTTAGCAAGAGTAATAGAAGGCAGATTTCAGACTACCTAACAGATCAAAACGAAAATTTCTGTTCCGACACTGACAATGTTGAGTGTTTATGGAAAAAGTTCAAGGCAATCGTAAAATGCGTTTTAGACAGGTACGTGCCGAGTAAAACTGTGAGGGACGGGAAAAACCCACCGTGGTACAACAACAAAGTTAGGAAACTACTGCGAAAGCAAAGAGAGTTCCACTCCAAGTTTAAACGCAGCCAAAACCTCTCAGACAAACAGAAGCTAAACGATGTCAAAGTTAGCGTAAGGAGGGCTATGCGTGAAGCGTTCATTGAATTCGAAAGTAAAATTCTATGTACCGACTTGACAGAAAATCCTAGGAAGTTCTGGTCTTACGTTAAATCAGTAAGTGGCTCGAAACAGCATATCCAGACACTACGGGATGATGATGGCATTGAAACAGAGGATGACACGCGTAAAGCTGAAATACTAAACACCTTTTTCCAAAGCTGTTTCACAGAGGAAGACCGCACTGCAGTTCCTTCTCTAAATCCTCGCACAAACGAAAAAATGGCTGACATCGAAATAAGTGTCCAAGGAATAGAAAAGCAACTGGAATCACTCAATAGAGGAAAGTCCACTGGACCTGACGGGATACCAATTCGATTCTACACAGAGTACGCGAAAGAACTTGCCCCCCTTCTAACAGCCGTGTACCGCAAGTCTCTAGAGGAACGGAGGGTTCCAAATGGTTGGAAAAGAGCACAGATAGTCCCAGTCTTCAAGAAGGGTCGTCGAGAAGATGCGCAAAACTATAGACCTATATCTCTTACGTCGATCTCTTGTAGAATTTTAGAACATGTTTTTTGCTCGCGTATCATGTCATTTCTGGAAACCCAGAATCTACTATGTAGGAATCAACATGGATTCCGGAAACAGCGATCGTGTGAGACCCAACTCGCCTTATTTGTTCATGAGACCCAGAAAATATTAGATACAGGCTCCCAGGTAGATGCTATTTTTCTTGACTTCCGGAAGGCGTTCGATACAGTTCCGCACTGTCGCCTGATAAACAAAGTAAGAGCCTACGGAATATCAGACCAGCTGCGTGGCTGGATTGAAGAGTTTTTAGCAAACAGAACACAGCATGTTGTTATCAATGGAGAGACGTCTACAGACGTTAAAGTAACCTCTGGCGTGCCACAGGGGAGTGTTATGGGACCATTGCTTTTCACAATATATATAAATGACTTAGTAGATAGTGTCGGAAGTTCCATGCGGCTTTTCGCGGATGATGCTGTAGTATACAGAGAAGTTGCTGCATTAGAAAATTGTAGCGAAATACAGGAAGATCTGCAGCGGATAGGCACTTGGTGCAGGGAGTGGCAACTGACCCTTAACATAGACAAATGTAATGTATTGCGAATACATAGAAAGAAGGATCCTTTATTGTATGATTATATGATAGCGGAACAAACACTGGTAGCAGCTACTTCTGTAAAATATCTGGGAGTATGCGTGCGGAACGATTTGAAGTGGAATGATCACATAAAATTTATTGTTGGTAAGGCGGGTACCAGGTTGAGATTCATTGGGAGAGTGCTTAGAAAATGTAGTCCATCAACAAAGGAGGTGGCTTACAAAACACTCGTTCGACCTATACTTGAGTATTGCTCATCAGTGTGGGATCCGTACCAGGTCGGGTTGACGGAGGAGATAGAGAAGATCCAAAGAAGAGCGGCGCGTTTCGTCACTGGGTTATTTGGTAACCGTGATAGCGTTACGGAGATGTTTAATAAACTCAAGTGGCAGACTCTGCAAGAGAGGCGCTCTGCATCGCGGTGTAGCTTGCTCGCCAGGTTTCGAGAGGGTGTGTTTCTGGATGAGGTATCGAATATATTGCTTCCCTCTACTTATACTTCCCGAGGAGATCACGAATGTAAAATTAGAGAGATTAGAGCACGCACGGAGGCTTTCAGACAGTCGTTCCTCCCGCGAACCATACGCAACTGGAACAGGAAAGGGAGGTAATGACAGTGGCACGTAAAGTGCCCTCCGCCACACACCGTTGGGTGGCTTGCGGAGTATCAATGTAGATGTAGATGTAGAACAGTCGCTTCGTGCCTATATGAAACTGAAGACTCGAGAGTTTATGCCCAAGATGCGACAGGGGAATGGAGTACGTCGCTTAAATCTTCGCTTGTCTATAGGAGGGTACCAAAACAAGGTTGACATGTTTCATAATCACATCTGAGATGGAAGTCCTCTGATGACTGAGAGTGATGCCGTTAACGACTGCAAGTAGATAGCGCTCTAAGTCACACACAGAACACGGAGCTGTATACGAGTCGAACGCGGGTTATATCACACAACTGTTGCACCCCGAGAGAACAACGGAAAAAAAGGTTAAATGCGTGATAAATGCACTGCAGCAACATCTCCCTTACTCTATAATGCATCACCAGTTTGCCATTAAATCATAGCTTGTTACAACCGTATCTCAACTGACCACTCCATACACTTTCTGTGATCCTTTGACGCAGATGCTAGCCGATTTAGAGGCAGATGGTTCTCTTTTTTCCAGGAAAGCATCAAAGACAGTAGTCATCTACATCTACATCTTCACCTCCATAGATACTCTGTAAATCACGTTGAAGTGCCTGGCGCAGGGTTCATCGAGCTACCTTCGCAATAATTCTCTGTTATTCCAACCGAAAGAAACGAACACCTATATCTTCCAGTTCGAGCTCTGACTCCTCTTATTTTATTATGGTTACCGTTTCTCCCCATGTAGGTCTGCGTCAACAAAATATTTTCGCATTCGGAGAAGAAAGTTGGTGATTGAAATTTTGTGAGAAGATTCCGACGCACCGAAAAACTCCTTTGTTTACATGATGTCCACCACCAATCCTGCATCATTTCTGTGACACTCTCTAGCCTGTGCTTCCCTTCTTTGAACTTTCTCAATGTACTCGGTCAATCCTATCTGGTAAGGATCCCACACCGCGCAGCAGTATTCTAAAAGACGACGGACAAGCGTAATGTAGGGTGTCTCATTAGTAGGTCTGTTACATTTTCTAAGTGTCCTGCCAATAAAATGCAGTCTTTGTTTAGTCTTCCCCACAATATTTTCTATGTGTTCCTTGCAATTTAAGTTGGTCGTAATTGTAATTCCTAGCTATTTAGTTGAATTTACGGTCTTTAGATTTGACTGAGTTATCGTGTAACCGAAGTTCAACGGATTCCTTTTAGCACTCATGTAGATGATCTCCCACTTTTAATGATTTAGGTTCACTTGCCAATTTTCGCACCATATAGATATCTTTTCTAAATCGTTTTGCAATTTGCTTTTATCTTCTGATGACTTTACTTGTCGATAAACGACAGCGTCATCTGTAGACAACCTAAGACGGCTGCTCAGACTGGCTCCCAAACTCCTTATAAAGATAAGGAATAGCAAAAGGGCTGTAACACTACCTTGGGAAACGCCAGAAATTACTTCTGCTTTACTCGATGACTTTCCGTTAACTACTACGAACTATGATCTCTCCGACAGGAAATCACGAATGCAGCCCTCAGGAAATCCAGAAATACGGAATCAATTTGAAATCCCTAGTCAATATCACTCAACACTTCGTGTGAGGAAAGAGCTAGTTTTGCTTCACAAGAACGATGTTTTCTAAATCCGTGTTGACTGTGTGTCAATAGACCGTTTTCTTCGAGATAATTCATAATGATCGAACACAATATACGTTCCAAAATCCTGTTGCATATCGAGGTTAATGAAATGGGCCTGTAATTTACTGGATTTCTCCTACTACATTTCTTGAATATTGGTATGACCTGGGCAACTTTCCAGTCACTGGGTACGGATCTATCGTCAAGTGAAAGGTTAGATATGATGGAGCTCATGTATCAGCATTCTCTGAAACGAACGTAACTGGTATGCAGTCTGGACCGGAAGACTTGGTTTTGTTAAATGATTTAAGTTGCTTCACTGTGCCATTTCGATTAGGATGTGCTATTAAATAGGCAGGAGATCAATATGATTGTCTGGCTGCCCATTAGTGCTAGTTAATTTAGTTCACGTCTATAATTAGACGCTATTCAGGGAGCACGTGTAGTATTCTACTAAGGACGCGAACTAGCCTTACTCTTGGCAGAAGAGATAACGAGAGCTCTCCAAGACCTAAAATCGGGAAAAGCACTTGGCTTTGATGGATTACATACGGAGTTTCTTCTGAACTGCGGAAAATATGCTAAAAGATGATTAGCAGAATTCTTTACAGATATTATAACACACGGCATAGTCCCTCAGCAAATGAAACGATCAAAAATCGTTGCTCTCCTAAAGCTCAAAAATGGCTCTGAGCACTATGGGACTTAACATCTATGGTCATCAGTCCCCTAGAACTTAGAACTACTTAAACCCAACTAACCTAAGGACACCACACAACACCCAGCCATCACGAGGCAGAGAAAATCCCTGACCCCGCCGGGAATCGAACCCGGGAACCCGGGCGTGGGAAGCGAGAACGCTACCGCACGACCACGAGATGCGGGCTCTCCTAAAGCCAGGGAAGCCGAGTAACGAACCAAAGAGCTGCCGCCCAGCTGCATTATTGAGCTCTGTCTATCAACTCCTGGAAATACTTCTCTATAACCGCATTGCCACCAAAGTTCTGGAGTCAGTTTCCGTGGAGCAAGCCGGGTTCCGCCCTGCACGCAGCTGTACAGACCAGGTTATGTCACTAACTACGTACATAGAGGCTGGGTACCAAAGGAAATTAAAAACATCAGCTGTTTTCATAGATCTGTCTGCTGCCTCTGACACTGTCTGGAGACATGGCCTATTGTACAAATTCATGCGAACAACCCCTTGCCTGAGAACTACCAGACTTATAGATGCCATGATTGCTGCCAGAACATTCCAAGTAGTAACAGGAGAACAGATAAGCGTCCTAAGAATCCTGAACAATGGCCTACCGCTGGGATCCGTGTTGGGCCCACTACTTTTCAGCTTTTCCAGGAAGTTTGGGTAAGCAGGCGATTGGGTCTTGGCAACACAACACAAGAACTTTGAGGTCATGGAAACGACCATGACATCTGACTTGAAGACATTAAGTACATACCTTTGTAAGTGGAGATTACAGCCAAATCCTACAAAAACCGAAACCACATGTTTCCATCTCAATAATAAATTAGCAAGCAAGCAATATGACGTTCGTCTCGAGGGAAATCGGCTCCGACCTACTGAGCATCCAAAGTACCTTGGAGTCACTTTGGACAGAGCGCTCACTTATAAACGACATCTGGAAAATTCTGCAGCCAAATTAAAGACGAGGAATAATATTCTCCACAAGCTGTGCGGCACTACTTGGGGCTCCTCGGCTGACACGCTACACACGTCGGCAGTCGGACTGGTCTACTCGGCCGCGTACTACGCTCCGGTCTGGATGAACAGTGTTCACACAAAAGAAATCGACGTGCAGCTGAATAGTACGATGCGAATTGTCAGCAGAACCATGAGATCAACCCCAACACATTGGCTCCCAATTCTAAGCCACATACCACCTGCGGACCTACGTCGGAAAAATGCTCTTCTCCGGGAATATAGGAAGATATTCGACAACGCCCTGCCTCCTATACACTGCGACATGCCTGACCTGGAAAGAAACAGACTTAGATCTAGACATACAGCAATGATAAAAGCCAAGGAACTGCAAAGTATAAACTTTGATGCAATAAAGACCTTGAGGGAACAATGGCGAGAGTTGTGCTCTGAGCATTGTCAAGCCCTCCCCTGCATCACTGAGATACCGCCCGGATATGAACTAGCACGTAAAATACGGTCATCCCTTAACAGTACACCCACAAATCACGGACGATGTGCTGATACTCTTTACAAATGTGGAAGAACACCAACTCCCAACTGTGACTGCGGAGCCAACAGATAGACCACCCGCCACATCATCCAAGAGTGAGACAGAAGAGCATGCAGTGGCAAGTTCAGTAATATTCTGATGGCAACAGACGCCGCAAAAGACTTTACATATAATGTTTATGTTTGTATTTAATTGTATTGACCATACATAATCTTGATGTATCTATCTAATTTTATTGCCCATTATCTGTATGTTTTATACTTCTTGTATAGGATATTTTATTGTGTTTTTTATGTATATCTTTTTTTAAACAGTTGTAAGAAGCGTAAAATGATCTGCACTGCCATACGCTAAATAAATAAATAAATAGTTGCTTCACTACTCCGAGGATATCTACATCTATGGTACTCATGTTGGAAACTGTTCTTGATTCGAATTCTAGAATATTTACTTCGTCATGTTTGGTGAAGGAATTTCGAAAGGATGTGTTTAGTAACTCCGCTTTGGCAGCATTATCACCGATAGTATGTCCATTGCTATCGTGCACAGAAGGCAGTGATTATGTCTGGCTGCTGGCATACTTCACATACGACCAGAATCTCTTTGGATTTTCCGCTAGGTTTCGAGACAAATTTCGTTCTGGAAACTACACTATGTGATCAAAAGTATCCGGACACCCCCAAAAACATACGTTTTTCATACTAGGTGCATTGTGCTGCCACCTACTGCCAGGTACTCCATATCAGCGACCCCAGTAGTCGTTAGACATCGTGAGAGAGCAGAATGCGGCGCTCTGTGGAACTCACGGACGTCGAATGTGGTCAGGTGTTTGGGTGTCAATTGTGTCATACGCCTGTCCACGAGATTTACACACTACTAAACATCCCTGGGTCCACTGTTTCCGATGTGATGGTGAACTGGAAACTTGAAGGGACACGTGCAGCACAAAAGCGTACAGGTCGACCTAGTCTGTTGACTGACAGAGACCGCCGACAACTGAAGAGGGTCGTAATGTGTAATAAGCAGACATCTATCCAGGCCATCGCACAGGAATTCCAAACTACATCAGGATCCACTACAAGTACTATGACAGGCGGGAGGTGAGAAAACTTGGATTTTATGGTCGAGCGGCTACTCATAAGTCACACATCACGCCGGTAAATGCCAGACGACGCCTCGCTTGGTGTAAGCAGCGTAAACATTGGCCGATTGAACAGTGGCGAAACGTTGTGTTGAGTGACGAATCGCGGTACACAAGGTAGCGATCCGATAGCAGGGTGTGGGTATGGTGAATGCCCGGTGAACGTCATCTGCCAGCGTGTGTAGTGCCAACAGTAAAATTCGGAGGCGGTGGTGTTATGGTGTGGTCGTGTTTCTCATGGAGGGGGTTTTCACCCCTTGTTGTTTTGCGTGGCACTATCACAGCACTGGCCTACACTGATGTTTCTATCAGCGCTTGGAGCTCTGATACTTTCCCAACACAGCTACGACAATTTACAACCGTTATACCGATGGTCCCTGTATCTACGTTCTTCCTGTGTTCGGTCTGCAGCCTTTGTGACTTTTTGTGCTTTTCCGATACCCTCTAACCTAAAAAACCGCCCAGCCCACTCCACACAGCCCCTGCTATCCGTGTAGTCGCCTCCCGCGTGTAGTGGACTCCCTTCCTATTCAGCGGAACCTGAAACCTATCCACCCTATGGCACAAGGCGAGAAATCTGCAGCCTATACGGCCGCAAAACCGTCTGAGCCTCTGATTCAGACCCTCCACTCGGCTCTGTACCAAAGGTCCGCAACTTGCATGTATCACTATTACCTCAATAGACCTACAGTAGAATGTTGTTAAAAAACCATACAGCAACTGTTTGTAAGGTATTTGTTAACTGACATTGCAAGGGTGTGATTGGTGGAGAGTACAGTGAAGTACATTGTAAATTCGCGTAAGGACCGCAGTATTAAAATCGTGATCACATTTGAGCCATGTGATGAGTGTAATCCGACTGCTGGGAAAAAGTTACTAGCCATGCAAAGTGCCTATCATGATAAATTTATTTAATTAGCCTATCAGTTTAATATCAGTGACGTGCCGTCTGGTGGGTGGAAGCGGTGGCTAGGGTACAACAGATATGATTCTTGTTTTGGAGCGGTAAGCAGGGGTTTTTTGCTTTGTGGTGATATCTTTTCACGATGTTTTACTCTCTGACCAGCACAGGGTGAGACGACCACCGTGATAAAATCACCGAATTTATAAAGTGATACGTAATATAAACCTGACATTTACAACTTTTCTGCGCTGTTACCCTAAGAGACTACATATGTGGCGAGGCATTTTGTTACTTTAAGGGAGTTCGAAAGTGAGGAGGCGTCCTGTGATAGATCTTGGCACGCCATCATGAGCCAAATGTGAGTGTAATATTCTAGTCCGGTGATGCATGACGTAACAGGAAAGAAAAGATTTTTTCTACCGGACGAGAAAATACTGAGACAATGTAGACCATGCCATACTGTTACTGGATTTTACAAGTAACGATACTTCAGCGGTGTGAGAACGTGTGTGTGCCGCTATTTCTTCATTCTTCGAAAATAACTCGCATGAAAGGGAGAAATCTACATCAACGTTGCCCCCGCCTGCCATACGATGTGCCAATTGGTCCCTTAACTACTGGCTTCCAGCCATCCCTGCACGAAATTTACAAGAATTTCCCAACTCCAGGCCTGAACCTATTTGTGGCACAGCATACCTTCTCCCTGCCGAGAAGATTCGTCCCGAATCTTTAACATCGTGCTCCCACTCAACTACCTTCACTCTCATGATTTAAATATTGAGGACAATCTCCCAAATTCACAAAAAAATGGTTCAAATGGCTCTAAGCAGTATGGGACTTACCATCTGAGGTCATCAGTCCCCTAGACTTAGAACTACTTAAACCTAATTAACCTAAGGACATCACACACATCCATGCCCGAGGCAGGATTCGAACCTGCTACCGTAGCAGCAGCGTGGTTCCGAACGGAAGCGCCTTGGACCACTCGGCAACAGCGGCAGGCCCGAATTCACAATACAAGACCTTACTACTACCATATGTCCCTTATCATATCATTATACACTAATTAAGAGCTCAAAACTAACTGCTTCTCTGACCAATGCCGGTCAACCATTCTGCTGCTAATTGTTGTATTGGCACGTCCACAGCCTGTGCCCTCTTGCGTAGACCGGACGGGTGGCCGAGCGGTTCTAGGCGCTACAGTCTGGAACCGCGCGACCACACTGGTCGCAGGTTCTAATCCTGCCTCGGGCATGGATGTGTGTGATGTCCTTTGGTTAGTTAGGTTTAAGTAGTTCTAAGTTCTAGGGGACTGATGATCTCAGCAGTTAAGTCCCATAGTGCTCAGAGCCATTTGAACCATTTTGAACCCTCTTGCGTCTTACCCGGAAATACAGTACGCAAAAGCCTGCTAGAAACACGCCGCAACTGGTGGCCGATACGCTCACCACTAATGCTTCGTGCTCTTGTTCTTCCCGGAAATGGTTTACATGCTGTCACATTAGTTCCATAGAAATTCATCCTTGCTGGAACTTTATTAATCTGTCCAATGGCTGCAAAATCTCTGGATTGAGTGTGTCATTTAAATGCGTTAAATTTTGGTCGGGTAATACCCTCAGAGATCCTTCTGGCTAATACAACGTAATTCGCGACAGTGCCGTAACAGTTGATCTCGTAGGCGTAGCCGGAAGATGAAAATCCGTTCCAGCTACCTCACAAGTTCAAAAATGGCTCTGAGCACTATGGGACTCAACTGCTGTGGTCATCAGTCCTCTAGAACTTAGAACTACTTAAACCTAACTAACCTAAGAACATCACACACATCCATGCCCGAGGCAGGATTCGAACCTGCGACCGTATCAGTCGCACGGTTCCGGACTGCGCGCCTAGAACCGCGAGACCACCGCGGCCGGCTGCCTCAAAAGTCGTGTTATTAATGATCATTCCG
Source organism: Schistocerca americana (assembly GCF_021461395.2). Classification (NCBI taxonomy): domain Eukaryota; kingdom Metazoa; phylum Arthropoda; class Insecta; order Orthoptera; family Acrididae; genus Schistocerca; species Schistocerca americana. The sequence continues at coordinate 808,465,970 of NC_060130.1, read as the reverse complement.
CTTTCCCGAAGCTCGAGTTTTTTCAGCCCTCCCGGTCTGCCTCCTTCACAACAATTCAGCCATACAGTTTCTTGAGTGATTACTGAGTGTAAACAATGAATATCCAGCCCCTGGAAGTACGTTCGGCTGGTAGAAGCTCCTTCCCACAATTCGTCCCATTTATTTTCCCAGAAACGAACTCGCTTCACATGTCCGAATATCAGTCCGTACTTGGCCAACCGAGCAGATCACAGATTACTCTATCACCCTCTACCTCTTTCCGAGAACGAACAGTCCACAGAAAAACAATATTAGCAATAACGACATGAAGAACTAATAAAAATAACAAATATCCCTACGGCAAAAAATACATACCAAAATAAAAAATTCAATTATACAATTTACTTACGTGACCTTAAGCAATATGGCACATCACACAGCTTTCGCTGCTCGCCAATTCCTGGTTCCTTCTTTTTACCCTTTGTAACTTTCATCTCTTGGTTGGTTCCCGATAACTGCGGTATCCTCTCTACCATTCCTTTAAAGGCTTTTATGCGACTAACGTGGAAATCAAAATTTGTGGTTAGTACTACGGGACCAAACTGCTGAGGTCATCGGTCCCTAGGCTTACACACTACTTAAACTAACTTACACTAAGGACAACACACACACCCATGCCCTAGGGAGGACTCGAATCTCCAGCGGGGGGGGGGGGGGGGGGGGGGGGGGCAGCCGCGCGAACTGTGGCAAGGGCGACTAACGTGTATAGCATACGTTTCTGTGGGGAACTGTATCTTCACGTTGTCTAGTGAGGTCATTACGACGGCCTGGTATGGTCCCTGGTATTTTGTTACAAATTTCTTCGTTTTCTGTTCGACGATAGGGACTAGTGACCGCTACCCATTGACCCACACAGTATTGCAGTAATTTCCCCATACGTCTTTTTGGTTGTTTCTGGCGTTATAGCTCCTTCGGGTTTGCCTTTTGCACATTCCTCCAAACTTCCCTAATTCTTCTGGCGAACTTCCTCACTGACTCACCATCTGTCCTAATTTAGGACTCAAAACCTCAAATGGCGACAAGTCTATTGCAGTATGAACCTTCGAATTATAGGCACGCTGTACAAGTAGTAAACAGGCGTCCCAATCGTAGCGTGTGGGACCTACATAATAGCCCAACATCTCTGCAATCGTCTTGTGCACGCGCTCCATTCTCCCAGTGGTCTGCGGACGAAACGGGCTCGTCCGTAACTTTCTTATGCGCAACATGTGGCATAGCTGCTTCATTAAATCAGAGACAAAATTCGTATCTTGATCCGTAATTATAGTCTCAGGCACCCCAAACTTTAATATCCAGTTTTTTACTAACGCCTGCGCTACAGCAATAGCCCGTTGGTCCGGCTTCGGTACTATTGCCAAAAATCGAGAAAAATGATCGATGATCGTTAGAACGTGGAGAACATCCAACCCCAACACAGAAAATGGACAGTACGCCACTGGTAATCTTTGCAGTGGCACTTTGTGATGCGTAATGTCGGCCCTCTGCGCGCATGGCACACAGTGCCTGACATACTGCTCCATGTCACGCTTCCTGTTCCTTCAGCAAACCTGTGCTTGCACACGTCTGACTGTCGCACGTCGCCCACCGTGCCCTGACAACACATGATCATGAGCTCGCTGCAAAGCTTCCTTATGAAAACCCTATGGAATCATAACAAGCAGTCATTACCTGTCATTCTACACAATTTACACTCATGCATAAAGAAATGAGGCTGTTACCTACGTGCCTGGCACTCATCCCTTACCCGCGCCCGCTGCCATTCTTCAACGCTTTTCCCTAGTGTGCTTAACATTACCACCCCAAGGCATAACGTATTTGCATTTGCGTGTGATCTCCCTGGCTTATGAATAACCTCGCACTCGAATTCACTAAGCTTAAGCGCCCCCCGACTTAATCTATTAGACGTATCTTTAAAACCAAGGGACCATCCCAGTGCTACGAGATGTGTCACGACCTTAAACTTCCTACTGTACAGAGAGTACAGAGAACACCGAAAATATGTAATACCATAAACTACTGCCAACATCTCTTTCTCTATTGTCGAGTGGATACGCTCCACCTTGTTTAACTGGCTTGAAGTGTAAGCTATCAGATGTTCCTGACCATCTACCATCTGTCCTAAAACACAGCCGGCTGCCCCATATGAAGCATCACACGAAAGGATAAACTCTTTCTCTAAATCTGGAAAAACCAATAATAGATCTGAAACTAATATTTCTTTCAATTTTTCAAATTCTTTCTGACGTTCCTGCGACCAATGGAATTTCGTTCCCTTCGTCAGTAACTTGTCCAAGAGTCCTGTTATTTTCACAAAGTCTTTCACGATTCCCATTAACAACCACTGAAAAGATGCCGGTGCGTTCTTTAGTCAAAATGACCTGCAATTGTAATGAAAATGTCCTGTTGGGACGGTAAATACTGTATCCACACCTGAAGTCCATACTTGTAAAGAACCGACACTGAACCAGATTATCCAAAGTTTCCGTGATGTTTGGAATTCGATACGCATTCGACATGGTTCTTGCGTTTGGATACCTGCAGTCACAGCAAAATCTGTATTTCTGTGTCCAGTCCGCCGACTTTTTTTGGCACTATGACAATATTTGCACTTCAGGGACTATCACCCGATTCTATGAGTCCATCCCGTAGTTGTTGTTCAATAAATTCTTCTACCAATGGTTACAGCTGCTAGCTATATGGTATGGCTTCCAATAAATTGGTGCACCATCTCCTGTCGGTATGTGATGTTGCACCAACGGGACTGCTAGTAACCTTATGTTGGCACAAAATAAATCGCTAAACCTCAACAACAAATTCTCAATAGTCATTCGATCACTGCTCTTCAAATGATCTACTTTTCCTCGTAACATTTCCTTATCGACAGTTAGCTTGTGGCTTTCCTCTAGTTATCATCTTCCAAGACTTCCTGAGTGGCTATTATTGCACCTTTTGACGGAGACAACCCCAACCCCCCTCACCGCCAAAGTTATGTGTTTCCCATTAAAAACACTGACATGCGCTGAACTACTGTAGATAAAACAATGGGAACTGTCTAACTCCTCACTGCCTAAGAGCGGTTCAACCACATATAATGATTCCCTCGGCAATTCGGTATCCACTGAAACCCACTCTATCTTTCCCGCACCTGCTGGTATTTTATCCTACTGATCGATCTTTACTGGAAACATACGCAGTTTATCTGGTCTCACCGCCATGATAGGTGAACCTTTCACCATTGTTTCAGTTGCAACTGTTTCGCCCATTTGAAACAAGGTCTCACTAGCTTCAACTGTGCGTTGCAAAAGATCTATCTTAGTGTGACGTTTGTCGAGAAAGTCTAGTCCGAGAATCACTGAATAACTTTCGCCTATGCATGGCAATACCTCCGTGTGTTTGCTAAATTTAGTTTTACCGACTGAAAACTCCATTACTGCCATACCCAATCAACCCACCATATTATCGCAATCCCCATGTAACCGATTCCATGATGGCCCCAGTCTCTTCATTCCCACGAGGTCCAGGCTGGTAACGGACGCATTTGCACCCGTATCCACCAAAAGTCTCTGTTTTCTGCCACCCACTAAGCCCACTAAAGTACATTCCGACTGTTCACTAACTTGTGCCGTGTTACGGTCTATCGGAAATGCCTTCCGCCGGTTGAAGCGATCCCGTTTGCCGGGATCCCTTGCCGGTGCTTGCCACTCTTTCTATCTCTACTCTCAAATTCCCGGTGGCCCACTATGCCACACGCATAGTACTCCAGCTGCTTACACTGCTTCCATACATGCCCCTCGAAACCGCATCTATAACACTTGACTTCAAAAGCGAACACGTGGTGGTCCACTCTCTGCTTTGTGGCCATATCCACCTCCTCTACAAGTGTTGCGATCCTAAGAGCTGAATCTAAGTCCTTCAGGTTCTCCACCCGTACGCTCCGTGACATTTCAGCGGGTATACCACGCAACAGAATTCCACAGCTTGAAACATCCCCTTAGAAAAATTAATGAATTACTGTGCTGGTAAACCCCTTACGTTATTTGATTTTCAAACAGCTGAGCAAAACTGAACGTACTCAGACATTTCTCTCTTTACTTATTCTGATCATCATTAAACTGACACACAATATTTTTAGCGCAACGCAATCTGACTTTCAATAATCCCTACAAAAGAATGGCCCTGACTAACAATAACCTATACCTTTCATGAATCACTTACCTCACAAAAATCTTCGTTACTCGAACTACTGCAATACAGCGAGCGCCAATACTGCCAGCTAAATAAAAGATTCTAACTAATGAAGGCACTAACTACTGATAGGTATAGTTAGCAAATGAAAGATTTTGATAGAGAACAAACAATGTATTTACCTTAATAGTGTTCAAATATCATTATATATATATATATATATGAGTTCATGACATCCAGTCTTACAAATTTACTCTCTCTGATGGACACACGTCCAGATCATCCGCTCTCAAAACTCCGCCATCTCACTCCCCACATCCACCACTGCTGGCGGGTCACCTCCAACTGTGCAACGCTACGCGCTGTTCACATCCAACAGCCCAACACTACAATAGTGGATGTTCCAACAATGCCAACCAGCCACAGACTGCACACAGCACAGCAAGTGATTTTCATATAGAGCGCTACGTGGCGTTACCAGCATAAAAACCTAAACAGCCTACTTACATAGCCCCCATGCTCCCCACAAAAAAATTTACAAATTGTTTTGGGCACTGGCCAATACATATTTGCTAAAAAATTTTTATATTAACGCTAACAAATATGTCAAATGCACACACTTATCGATACAATGTTGGTCAAAAGCTAAAATTTTCTCACAGCCCAGAAAGACAGTCCTGATCATTCATCACAGTATTAATAACAATTTTATGCACAAAGTCTGAGCAGTAAAAGAAAACGCAAACGGATATAGTGGACTTCCATGCAGTCTTGAAGAAGTAGTGGTTTCCTTCCAAGGTACGACAGTGCTGGCTCTTGACATGCAGACAGGTAATGGGCCACAACAGAGCATACCCACACCAGAGTCAGTCGAAGTTTTGCAGAATATTGGTAGGTAGGTCATCACAGAGTAGACCCACTGTAGTCCTGGTAGAGATTATGGTATTGATGGGCCGCCAGAGGTGCAGACCCACAGCAGTCCTTGTAGAAATAATGGTATTGGTGAGTCATCAAAGGTGTAGACTCACTGTAGTCCTTGTAGAAATTATGGTACTGCTGGGTCATCAAAGGTGCAGACCCACTGTAGTCCTTGTAGAGATGGCTAGCAGTCATTCATTGTGACTGTGCGGGTGCACAATCACCATTGAAGAGTCTTGTGGATAATATAGCAAGTCCATGAACCACCACTTGTGCACTCACAAAATTTGTTTGAAATGTCCTTAGAACCAGCAATGCTGTTAACCAGTCCCTTGCTGAATTATCAACAAACATGTGAGCACTAACAGTGCTCTTTTTTTTCACATATTGTGCATATACTATGACCAACAGCAATGTGTGCAGTGAAATGAATGCCTACAAGTTACCTAATTTGATGAACTGGTGTCAATTACAATTTTATAACATGAGAATACAATAACAAAGGTACAAAATACATAATTAAAGAACATAACAATACAGATAACATTTGTAGTAATACAGGTTTTACAAAAGAATAGAAATAAACATGTACATCAGTGTTACAGGAATTATGACATAAGTAAATAAAATAATGAGAATAGTTTTCGAAACATTAATTTTACATATGAGCATTAAAACAGAACAGAATAAATAATGTCTAAACATCTTTACAAAGTAAATAACACATTATTTAAAAAATTCTACAATATAACTCTCATCAGATAAACACATAAAGACAGGAAGAACACAAATACACAAGAGTACACAAACACATAGTGGAATAACACAAAAGGAAAGGACAGGGTTTGTTTTCAGTGTAACATTTGGTACTGCAATCCAACCCAAAACTTCATTCCATAGATCTTTCCTCTTATTTCAATATTTGTTTCCACCAAAAAAATACTATCCAAGCATGCTTTCTGTATTTATATGTTCACTTATTTCTCACCTCATTATTTATTTTCCATTATCTTACTTCATCATTTATTTCCAAGAAAATCCTACCTAAACCTGTCGTCCCTAAACCCTACTGTTTGGTTCATATCCTGTTTCAAAATAATTATTTCTCATTGTACAATACACATTTTGGCCCAAATCTTTTACATATAACTTCTCAATGCATTCTTTCCCAATTCTCCATATATAGTTTACCCCCCTCTTAAGCTAACTTAAATCTACTGAGCTCAGATACATAAACTAAGAGACGAGGCAATGCACCAGTACAAAACAATTAACACAAACAGCAATGACAAAAAAAAATGCAAATTGGCAAAGCAAGCAGCAGTATATCTAAGTTAGCAAAGCAAATGCAACATTATAACTAATATAAGGCAATGTGCAGCTAACAAGAAAAATAAATCAGTAGTGAAACTGGCTTAACAGAGTAATACTAAGTGAAATTCAGTAGCACTATGCCTGGCAAACAGCAGCAGCAAGTAGTACACTAAAAACAACAATGCAGATAAGGGAAATGTCTATTCACATCTTAATGTCTATGTCATCAAAGTGGTGCACCACAATTTACTCTACAAAAAAATATACCAAGTACTTGAAAAGAAAATTATGTATGCAGTTACTGTTATTAGTCCCTTCTTATTGTTCTTTCCTTTCCAAGTGCTCATTTTTCGAAGAATGTAGATCATAAAATTATTATTTAATAGATCTGTTGACAGAAAGTGTTCACATTAGCAAATGCATTTAATTTCATTTTATGAAACCAATGCTGCAACACAACTGGAAACCAGTTATCAAATGAAATAAGCACCTACGTAAAGCAAAGCATACAAATATCATTCAATAGTCATGTGGTATTTCATAAGTTAGCAGAAATTCTCTCAAATATCGTAGAAAGAAACTTGTCATAATCAGGTGTGCAGGTGTAAGAATATTTCCCATCAGTTTATAAGCATTTCAGTAAGTAGCACAAAGTATGTGCTCCACAATATAATCATATGTTTCCAAGTAATGAGCGTGTCATATTTGCGATGCTTAATGTAAAGGAATGTCAATAGCGAGGTTAATGGCCTCTTTTTTCTCCACCTAATAGCTTTTTCTCCAGGCGACTAGCACAGCTGGGTGCCCACAACGCATTTTGTCAAGGTCACTTAGCTTTCTTACCGAAATATTTACGACAGCAGTTTGCACTACAGTGACAGTCTGATATAAAAAAATTTCACAGGTCGAGAATTTGCGTTACAATTGTGTAGTAACAAAATCCTATAAATATAACGGTCTCCAAAAATATTTTTGGTGGCATTATGATACATTCACGCATGTACACACATTTCATAACTCTTAAAGTACGATTCTTGGTTTACAACATCCTTTTTCACATATCACAGACTCTAATCACTATTCATTACTCCTTACCTTATTACACATATACATATTCATCGACACTTCTTCAATATTTCATCATAATAAATACGTAGCATAATCAAATTCCTCATGGAGCATTAGCTTATTGATCATAAACATACCGCAACAGCATAATACACATCCTCATCGTAATAATATCATAACACCTCAGTCAAATCTAAAAAAAATCGTGGCTTTCTGCAATAATTTCAAAACCTAAAAAGAATTCTCTGCTCATTTCAATAGTATCATCTACCTCAAACGTACTTTAAAAATCATGATCCCATACCAAATACATCATTCAAAGCTCTCATAGTATCACAATGGTTCTGACAAAAATATGAACAGTTCACAAAGTACAGGCAAAATACAATTACATAAGTGTGAAGTTATCCAACTGTGTAATTGCATAAACATGTGTCACTGACGTAGTAAAAAAATGTTTGTTTCTCTGTTAAATAATCAGATAGCTGTGTAATTCTGTGTTACAGAAATATGGTACCGATGTGTAAAGTTGTATAAGCAAATACCAAATTAGCTAGGACTCCTAGCGCTCGCCATGCTTAGTACACAAAGTGGGCGTGTACCCCCCTGAGGATTAATGTAATTATATACTCAGGTGTTACAGATTACAGCAATGGAATGAAATGTATCACGGAAAACCTTTGTATCTTTGTAATTGAAAAATCTTTAAAAATAAATGTTTTAAGTACAAAATTAATCACTCAAATACGTGTACTGCAGCGCTTAACTGTGCGTCTTGTTGTAACATAATCTGTGTCATTATTTAAGGGTAAAAAATGTGCCAAGTGTCGTAATTATCGTCGTCCGTAAGCAAAGTTCTGTGGAAGTCAATGTACTTACCTCATAATAAACAAAAGCGAAATGCTATGGGTATAGATATCGTAGTTATTACGTACAGCACCGTGATCAAGAAAATGGTTCAAATGGCTCTGAGCACTATGCGACTTAACTTCTGAGGTCATCAGTCGCCTAGAACTTAGAACTAATTAAACCCAACTAACCTAAGGACATCACACACATCCATGCCCGAGGCAGGATTCGAACCTGCGACCGTAACGGTCACGCGGTTCCAGACTGAAGCGCCTTTAACCACACGGCCATACCGGCCGGCTCGTGATCAAGAAAATACTATACTGTAACTTATTGTTGTGCTATGAAAAAGGCTGTCTCATTGTAGCTATACCACAAAAGTTACTACTAAAACATGTTTTACTTTCCAGAAGAATTCAGAGAAACTGTGCAGATATAAGACAGATACAGCGCAAAAGCAATAATATAAATTGTGTCACTCATTAGTATCGTCGTGATATAATCGTGTAGCTGTCAAATAAACTAACCACTGAGTCATCTGATATCTCTCAGAAAGCACTTTAGATCCATAATGTATTTTCAAGTAAACCAAAATGTTGCATTAAAATCTCATTAGCAGTACCGATATATGTTTTAGGTATGTGAGCCTTATAGTCGTTACGTACTCGTGCAACTAACAAGCAAGAATGTACACACACAATAACACTGTGTCGTCTGTTCACTGTAACAATGTATTCGTAATTACCGTCTAAATATGTTCCCTAGGTTCTACACTGGACAGTTAACTTCAAAACATTGTTGCATGTTAACAGTTTCTAAGTGTGACAAAGCGTACTAGTAGCGTGAAGTGAAAAATTTTATGGCAAAGAATAAGTTGAAAAGCAGATTATATTTCAATAAACGGTTTTACACGTGAAATGTTGTGCATTTCCTAGTACGCAGAGTTTCAACTTCAACGCAATTATGATGTGGTATACGTCGGATTCTGTAAGGTCCATTGTAAATCAGAAAGAATTTGTGGCTCAAGTGTTTCTTCTTATGTGACAATGAATGAGCTTTAATGAGAACTTTCTGACCAATAGATAATTTCTTTGCATTTGCTTTACCGTGTAGTTTTCTCCTTTTGTCTGCTGCAGATTTTATATTTTTAATAGCCAACTCAATTATGTCTTTAAGTCGAAATTTACGTGTACTCGGAAAAGGTACAAGCTCTCTGATTCTGTTCGGTGGTTCTTCATTCTTCAGTACAAGAATAGGTGGGAAAGCAGTGGAGCCATGAGGCATTTCATTCAACACGTTTTGAAATAAGTGTAAATATCTGTCCCAATGCTGATGCTTTCTGTGACAATAAAGTCTGCAAAGCTTTTTGATTTCTTTCTTAATCCGTTCAGACGGGTTACAATGTGGTGAGTACAATGAAATAGAAACAGATTTGATTTTATGGTTCTGAAGCATGCGTGACCAAACAGCAGATCTGAATTGCGGTCCGCTATCTGAAATGACTTTACTAACGTGTGCAACTTCACGTAAGAAATTTTTAACAAAGGCATTGGATACAGACCGTCCAGTGACTTTACGTAACGGAGTGAAAGAAACAAATTTTGAAGTAAGTTCAACAGCGACTAGAACGTACGAAAATCCATTCGATGATCTGACAAGGCGTCCCAAGAGATCAACAGCAGCAAATTCTTTTAATTTAGATGGAATGATAGGAAACAACGGAGCACGATGTGAGATAGTAGATGGTTTAGCCTGTTGACAAAGTTTACAAATAGACAAGACTCTTCGAATTCTCTTTTCCATACTGTTAAAATAACAAGTCGTTCGAAGAATATGATACCATTTTCGTGGACCAAAATGTGCGTAGCTGAAATGAATGTACCAAATGAGCTTATTAACAAAATCCTCTGGAATGCAAAGTACCCAAAGCTTGTCATCAACAGTGCAGCGTTTGAAGAGTGTGTTGTTTCTAACCAGATAATAATGCCGAATCTGAGTGTGTGTCTTTTCATGCCATTTACTTTTGATGTCTTTCCAAATCGGATCTTTATCTTGTTCATGAGCAATGTCCTTTAAAGATGTGGTGATGAAGTTTTCAAAGGCGACTTTCTGAATGTAAAGAATACTGAAATTTTTCTCGAGGTTGCCTTCTGTATTACTTTTCTCAAGCTCAGCCGGTGCGCGTGACACTGCGTCCGCAACAATGTTCTCCTTGCCGGGAATGTAGACTATTGTGAAGTGGAATTCTTGAGGAAACAATGCCCAACGTTTTAACCTGTCATGATTTAATTTTGAAGACATACGAAATTGTAATGCACGATGATCACTGTATACTTTTACATGCTTACCAGAAAGAAAGAAGCGGAATTTGTTAAATGCCCAAACAATAGCTAAAGCTTCTAAATCAGTAACGGGATAATTTTTTTCAGATTTTATTGGCACTCGGCTAGCAAAAGCAATGGTTTTCTGAACAGTAGTGTCATTTTCTATGGCTTCTTGAAATAAATGGGTACCAAGACCGACTTTAGAAGAATCCGTGCTAAGGCAGAAATCTTGTGACAGATCTGGATGAGCTAGTTAAGTAGCGATTATTTCAAAGAATTGAATTCCAACTGTGCTTGTTCGTCCCAGTTCCAAATAGTATTTTTTCCAGTGAGAGAACAAAGTTTTGGTGTAACTAGAATTTGCATATTCAGAAAACGACGGTAAAAATTTATGAGACCTAGAAAACTGCGGACTTGTTTTTTTGTGGATGGAACTGGAATGGCTCTGATTGATTCCAACTTTTCAGGATCCGGCTGAATGCCTTCGGAAGAAATAATATGTCCCAAAAACCTCACCTTTGACCTACCGAATTCAGACTTTTCCAAGTAAACTGTAATTCCAGATTCAGCAAAAATACGTAACAAACTGTTGAGGATGCGATTATGTTGTTCCCATGAATCTTCTGCTATTAGAGTATCATCCACATATAAGGTGATGCGACGTTTTAAGAAATCGGGTAATATGGAATTTAGCCCGCGAATGAACGCTGCGGAAGAAATGCTCAAACCAAAAGGAAGTTTCCGAAATTGATAACAAACGCCGAAACAAAGAAAAGCTGTGTATTTTCTACATTCTGGATGAAGTGCGATCTGATAAAAGCTGGATCTGAGATCAATAGAAGACAACACTTACGCACCGTTAAAATTTTGAAGAAGTTCTTCCATCATTTGCGGCCTGTCTGTTTCAGGAATGATGATAGTATTGATTTGTCTCGAATCCAAGACAATCCTGATCGATCCATTTTTCTTCTCAACAATATGTAATGGATTGTTGTATGAGCTTACTGGAGGCTCAATAATGCCCTCGTCAAGCATATATTGTATTTCTGTTCTAACACGGTCCCTATAATGTGCTGGAATTACGTATGGTCTAACACAAAATTTAGTATGCTCACGAACACGAAATTGGTATTGAAATCCCTTGATTGTTCCTGTTTTGTGAGTAAAAACAGTGGAATCTGCTCGTAAAATCTCAAACAGGTCCTGCCTATCAGTGTCAGTACAATTCTAAATTGTTTGAATTTTATTCTGAATTAACTCATTAGTATCAAATATGTCGTCGATATCATCCCTATCAGTACTTGCAGAGTGATTGTTAGTGTCTAGTTCCGTCGAAAATTCCAAACTGTTGTCTAACAGAAAGTAAACCCGATTAATTTCCTCATCATGGTTTGAGAGCCAATCTTCAAATTTCAAAGCTATTGACTAACCTTCTTTCTCTAAACTTATTTCAGCATCGTGAAAGCTTAAGATTGCTTTGTATTCATTCAAAAAGTCTACTCCCAATATAATTTCCGTCGACAATAATGGAACAGTAAGAAAGTTCATAGAGAAGCAGTGGCTTTGACAAAATAATTCTAAGTTGGTTTGTTGGCGTACATCTACACTTTTTCCAACGATTGCACCTTGTAATTTAATCTTACGTAACGGAAGTGTGGGGGAATCGTTCGATTTGTTGCATTTTCTAAAGGCTGTTTCAATAATTACTGAAATGGGACTACCAGAGTCAAGTACTACCGTAAATTTTACGTCATTTACTGTGATGTGAATCACAGGATATGCAATGTTATCTTTCACGTCGTGTTCCTGGAGTAAGATGTCCCTAATGTCCTTCCATTTTAACGTAATTACTAACCACGGCAGCTACGTCGTCAGCTTCGCAAGTACGTTTTGTGGCTGCCAGCGGTGTGAGTCATTGCTTATTGTCTCTTTGTTGCCGCGCGTCGTTATTCGGATTTGGAGATCTGACTTCTACAAATTCACCTTGTCGAGTGGGCCCTGCCGTGTTTGAATCCCGCCAGTTCTGATGAAATTCAGGTATGTCGTTTTGTCGGTAGTTTACATAGTTTCTTTTTTGTCAGTCATGTGGTGGAGAATTTCTCCCGGAATCGTAACTGCGCGGTGGACCGTTACGTCTGACGCTATTGTCTCCCTTGATAATAATTATTTTGGTTCCCATATTGTCTGTTTCTCTGATTGTCTCTGTGTTAGTCATACCGCGGAGAGGTGATCTTTCCCTGTAATTATTACTACTCTGACAACGGTTGTCATACGGGTGGTGTCTGTTTTGGTCACGTTTTATGTTGTAAGAATAGCCTTGTCGTGTCCAGTTATTATTTCTTTTATTGAGGAATTGTGACGGATGTGACCTGTAATTGTTGTGTTCCTGTTTTCGCCTCCCGCGATTGTCAGTGTCAATTTCCAATTCTTATAACAGTCCCTGAAAAGCTTCAATGTCGTCTTTGCAAAATAATATGTCGTAAATGTTCAGGCAATTTGATTAAGCAAATGCGGATGAGTTTTGACAGGCTGTATGGGTTTGACAGGTACTGATTCGTGTGCAACATGTCTTCAAAGTATTTCACAAGACTGGAAAATTCAGATTATTCGAAATGTTTCATCATTATAATGCTATGTTTTACTCGGTCTTGAGTAGCTTGAGACCAATATACTGAGAGGAAGGCATGATAAAATTCTCCTTCACTGTGGCAATCGTGAATGACCGATCGCATTCTTACAGCTGGTTCATTCTCTAAATAGCCACACGTAAATTCTAATCTGTGCTCCAATGACCATTTGGGAGGAAAACAATGAGAGAATTGGTGAATGTTGTGGATGAATGTCGTTGCCAGAATTCTTAAATGTTTTAAATTTACGTGTAGTAATAAACAGCTTATAGTCAAAATCATCGTGTCGGCGAGTCGCATGTCGGTCATTGTTACGTCGTTTCGGCGGTTCCATCTCAAAATTAGGTGTACCTTGCCAATTTATTTCATAATTTCCGATGTGCCCTGTGTTATTATTTTGTGGCTGTTCCGTATTTATATGTCCCTCTTCCCATACTGGAGCGCGAGTGTCCTCTGAAATATGTAATTCTTGTATTACTTGCGTCAACTGATCTTGTACTTCCCGGATTTCTCTTTGGTGTTGCGTATTAATTTGATTCTGATTTTGTTTGAATTTCCTAATTTGTTCATACTCTTCTGTGTCATTAAAGACTAACGGTCTTGTGTCATTCAGATTATCATCTACCTTCGTAGATAAATTATTTAACTGATCTGAAAGTTCTACTACTTTCTCTGACAATGAACTAATTTCCTCCATGTGTCTTTCTGAACCAATTTTCAGAGTATCTATTGTGTCCTTTAAGTTTTCCTGAGTTTTTGCAAGTTGCGTAACCGAATCGGTAGATGCAACTGAGTCAATTTTAGCCCGCAGGGTCTCGTGATTTTCATGAACAATAGTTTTCAGTTCTTTTATGGCTGCTTCGTGATTCTGTAATGCATTTTCATGACGCGAAAAAAATAGGTTGAAAATGCTCACAAATTTGTCTTTTTACGTCATTACAGACTTTTTGACATTTCGATTCGATGTTATGTAACTCAGTAGTTAAATCTTCATGTGTTTGTTCAAGCGTGGTGTCTAACGTTTGAAAATTTTGTTACATTGTGTCTAACTTTTGAAGCTTTTGTCCAATTTGTTGTATTAATTGTAATAACAATGCACTGGTGTCTGAAACATGTTCCTGAGTGCTATTCGGTAGGGCATTTGAACCGGCAATATTCGCATTTTGAAAACAAGAAAATGTGTCTTGACTTGTTTGAGAAAATGGTGAGGACGCAAATCCTGAATCTACAGTATTTGCAAGATTGTGTCCTGTCGTTTCGGACTCCTGAGGCGAGCTGTTGCCGACCGATCGAACGATAATGCTCCCCTGTTCACTAATTGTTTCACTGTCTACACCATTATTTGCCGCTCACTCCATTTCCGTATGCACAGTTACCAAATTACTACTTTGAATGTCTGTTAATTCATTACACTGTGGTGCTGATAAGCTACGCTCGTCGTCACTATCATTTCTCAATTTACTTTGGAGCCTAGTGTTACGTTTTTCACACGCCATAATTATCACGTACGAGGTGCATTCAAGTTCTAAGGCCTCCGATTTTTTTTCTCCGGACTGGAAAGAGATAGAAACATGTGCATTGTTTTAAATTGAGGCCGCGTTCATTGTCAATATGTCCCAGAGAGGGCAGCACCGTACGGCAGATGGAATTTTACCACCAGCGGCGAGAATGAGAACTGTTTTAAATACTTAAAATGGCGACGTTTTCCTTACTTGAACAGCGTGCAATCATTCGTTTTCTGAATTTGCGTGGTGTGAAACCAATTGAAATTCATCGACAGTTGAAGGAGACATGTGGTGATGGAGTTATGGATGTGTTGAAAGTGCGTTCATGGGTGCGACAGTTTAATGAAGGCAGAACATCGTGTGACAACAAACCGAAACAACCTCGGGCTCACACAAGCCGGTCTGACGACATGATCGAGAAAGTGGAGAGAATTGTTTTGGGGGATCGCCGAATGACTGTTGAACAGATCACCTCCAGAGTTGGCATTCTGTGGGTTCTGTGCACACAATCCTGCATGACGACCTGAAAATGCGAAAAGTGTCATCCAGGTGGGTGCCACGAATGCTGACGGACGACCACATGGCTGCCCGTGTGGCATGTTGCCAAGCAATGTTGGCGCGTAACGACAGCATGAATGGGACTTTCTTTTCGTCGGTTGTCACAATGGATGAGACGTGGATGTCATTTCTCATTCCAGAAACAAAGCGCCAGTCAGCTCAATGGAAGCGCACAGATTCAGCGCCACCAAAAAAATTTCGGGTAACCACCAGTGCTGAAAAAATGATGGTGTCCATGTTCTGGGACAGCGAGGGCGTAATCCTTACCCATTGCGTTCCAAAGGGCACTACGTTAACAGGTGCATCCTACGAAAATGTTTTGAAGAACAAATTCCTTCCTGCACTGCAACAAAAACGTCCGCGAAGGGCTGCGCGTGTGCTGTTTCACCAAGACAACGCACCCGCACATCGAGCTAACGTTACGCAACAGTTTCTTCGTGATAACAACTTTGAAGTGATTCCTCATGCTCCCTACTCACCTGACCTGGCTCCTAGTGACTTTTGGCTTTTTCCAACAATGAAAGACACTCTCCGTGGCCGCACATCCACCAGCCGTGCTGCTATTGCCTCAGCGATTTTCCAGTGGTCAAAACAGACTCCTAAAGAAGCCTTCGCCGCTGCCATGGAATCATGGCGTCAGCGTTGTGAAAAATGTGTACGTCTGCAGGGCGATTACGTCGAGAACTAACGCCAGTTTCATCGTTTTCGGGTGAGTAGTTAATTAGAAAAAAAATCGGAGGCCTTAGAACTTGAATGCACCTCGTATTTCATACGATAACAAGAAAAGCACAATTTGAAGAGCAAAAACAAGAAAACAGATTAGCATAGCACTGAAAATAATATCTCGTTAATTGCAAGCGCAGCTGCGAAATACTTGGTGCAAATCTAAATGCATACCACAACTATTTTACTGTACAACAATGAAAAACTACAACTACAAAGGAAATTCTCTCTAGAATTACGCGCTAGCAATAAACAATAGCTACACTAATTACATAAACTACAAGAAATAATCAGAAGATTCCAGTGAGGTATATTCGGCTAAGGGTCGACATATGACACATCCCCTTAGAAAAATTAATGAATTACTGTGCTGGTAAACCCCTTACGTTATTTGATTTTCAAACAGCTGAGCAAAACTGAACGTACTCAGACATTTCTCTCTTTACTTATTCTGATCATCACTAAACTGACACATAATATTTTTAGCGCAACGCAGTCTGACTTTCAATAATCTCTACAAAAGAATGGCCCTGACTAACAATAACCTTTCATGAATCACTTACCTCACAAAAATCTTCGTTACTCGAACTACTGCAATACAGCGAGCGCCAATACTGCCAGCTAAATAAAGGATCCTAGTTAATGAAGGCACTAACTACTGATAGGTATAGTTAGCAAATGAAAGATTTTGATAGAGAACAAACAATGTATTTACCTTAATAGTGTTCAAAAACCATTATATATATATATATATATATATATATATATATATATATATATATATATATATATATATATATATATGACTGTAGCGCCTAGAACCGCACGGCCACTACGGCCGGCCCGCGGCCCATTCTTGGAACGTAATTGATTTACTTAATGTCTTGTGCTAGACAACATATGTATGGCGTTCCCCACCATACGCATATTAGCAACATACAGAGCTACTTCTTCTGACCAGCCATGTGCTTCCGCAGCGTACCTAATATCCTTAACGAAAACAGCCACATCCTCCATTGCCTTGCCCGAGAAGGGATTAATCAGTGCGACCACTGCCGGGTCATATGAACCAGAAGGCACTATCAATCCAGACTTGCGTTCCCGAGACTCCGATTGCGACTGATCGTTACTCTCTTTACGAACCTCTAACTCACGATTGAGTTCGAAATTTCTCTCCTTTATGTTCTCGGACTGCTCTGTTAACGCTTGGACTTGCCGGGTTTAAGCAGCAATTGCACCTGCGGTAGTAGCACGTTTTTTCACCATTTTGCGTACTCTGATACCATCTCAATGCAACCAATTTTTTTTAAACGAGACATAAAACACCAACTCCCATTCAACTCTACAAAAAAAATAAAATAAAATAAAATAAAAATAAAAAAAAAACTAATTCTTCTGGTGAAGCATCGCCATCTACACTCAGTGGGACTACTAGACAGATGACCAATACCCCTACATACAGAACAAACAGCTGCTACAACTCTGGTACACGACGATTCCGGTAAATTTTAAAAATGGGCACCTCACTGACAATAAATTATCACGCCCACCATTACCTCTAAAATGGTTCAAATGGCTCTGAGCACTATGGGACTTAACAGAGGAGGTCATCAGTCCCCTAGAACGTAGAAATACTTAAACCTAACTAATCTAAGGACATCACACACATCCATGCCCGATGCAGGATTCGAACCTGCGACCGTAGCGATCGCGCGGTTCCAGACTGAAGCGCCTGGAAGCTCTCGACCACTCCGGCCGGCTTACCTCTAAACAAAGATAAGTCCACAGGTACTTGTGGCTTCACAAAAGGAGCTCTAAGGATCTTGTACCCTAGCTCACACAACTAACTCTGACAGTGAGAGCAAACATATAAAATGATACAAACAAAACTTACTGTCACCGCACCACATTGTGCCGGGTTGGTATCTACGGCAACTGGCACTGCCTGACTTACCAAAACCAACTCCCCCACCAAAACGTAGAGCTGGATGTGGACGAACATTTTTCGGCGCAACGTATTGTGTTGCAAAGCGAAACGTCCACTTCCTGACACCAGATTTTTATAACTCCCCCAGCTCAGGAGTTGTAGTATGTCAGAACGATCGAGACGTATGGTTTGGGAGAGAGGGATCACACACGCTGAACCGTGGAGAGAAACACAGGCAAGTGTGTCATTGATTTTATTACATCGAAGATACACAGCGAGCCTTCTCCTGAACTCGGTGATGGCGCCGCAACACCGAGTCAATGCAGGAATCTGCAACGTAGGCGCCCGATCGCCCAGCCTTGGGGACGTAGCGCTCCTCTTCACGCCACGGCTAGGTGGCCGCTGCGTGAGTTAGCTGTGGCCGATAGCCCGGAACATTGCTGACTGTTTCCTCTAGTGCGACTCGTGGACTCCATGTAGAGCGCCGAAGGGAAGCAGCCGACCGCCGTCGTTGCCGTGAGCACCAGCAGCCGCGGCTGTCCGCCCAGGGCAGCTCGTTCAGTGCCCGCAGGCAGCTCTGCACCCAGGAGGCCAAGAGTTCGCGCCTCGACCCCGTTCCTACGGACGGCAGCTTGCAATTCGCCAGACGATATTATCCAGAGAGCAGAGGCCAGCAGCCCTCTCGCTCCTCGTACCAGTGCAGCTCCAAGGAGCGACGCTCCCCGTCACAGCAATGGCGCGTCCGTTCAGCGGAGGCTGGACGTAGCTTCAGCAGGCCGATTGGACTGTTGGATAGGATGGATGTAAATCTTTATTTTGTATACATTGATCCCCTCTGCTCCCCTCCCCAATCAGGAAATTGGTGGGAAAAGGACGCAGTCTGTTCTGGGGTGCTAAATGGGATGGATGTGTTGTTTATTTAAACGATTTGAGTTGTCACAGGCAGTAGCACCGTCCAGTATGTACACCATGAGGTCCGAGTCCAACTCACCTAGTTCACAACATCGCTACCAGAGGGTGCTGTCGTCCCTCTCCTCCCATGGCGTAATCCAAAATGGCGGTCTGGGGGAAATGGCAGGAAAAGGACTCGGTCTACGTCTAGCTGCTGTACTGAAAGTATGGATGTAATTGTGTGCTTTCTTCAGTGGACGAGATGTCTGTGCTGGAGAAGACTATATTAGCCTCTGAGGACTGTGTTGAGAGCAATGATAATTGGTGAAGTGAATACGCCTCATGAAATAATGAAGATGGGGCTAAGTTATGTGGCAACTCATGCTGATAAATGCGGGTGCTGTAACTGTAGATCATTTTATAAAAGTCCAGTCAGTCAGTCTTCCAGAGCGCAAGAGGCAAGACGTTCACCCCAGAGTCTCTGCGCCCCACTGGAAGAGAGGCAACGTGCTGGCTTACGGTATGGACAGGGAGTACACCGGCTTATGGCATGGTCACGTGGAAGCTGCTAAGCACTTCCTGTCACTTTGTAAATACCCGTGACCTTCCTCCTTCCCGTCCTCAGCGCAGGGGTACCCATTGTCATTTAAGAGGAACTGCTTCAGGAGCTATCACATCTCGTGTTGCGGAATATTGTCACATGCATAACTTCAAGATATCAAGGGAACTAAATGAACCACTGCACAGAGAGAGAGAGAGAGAGAGAGAGAGAGAGAGAGAGACAGACAGAGAGAGAGATTTGCAGATGAAGCGAGAGTATTTAAAGAATTAAACGTTTTATTCCGAGGAATACCGCCGCCGCCACACTCGAACGCGGACTCTAAAAGAAAAAGATCGTGACACAGTTGTGAGATCGTCCCTGAGACACTTCGTGTGCTTTTGTGGGAAATACACTTGTCTTTGAGCACGAGTTTCTTCAGGAGTTACTAAATCCAACTGAATACATTTGTAAATACACTTTCAAAAAGAACGCTGCACAGTCATTTGACGCAGTTTTGCGGTGTATACCACACGCTTTGAATACAGACTCTAAAAAAAATTTGTGATACACTTGTGAAACCATCCCTGAGACGCTTCACTCGCTTTTGTGGGAAATACTCGTATCGTTGAGCATGAGCTGCTTCAGGAGTTACTAAATCCAACTGAATATGTCTCTAAATGCATTTCTAAAAACTCGCTGCACAGTAGTTTGCTTTAATTCTCTTCCGCATTTCGGCGTATTTCTCCCTCAATTAATACGAATTTTCTGTCAATTTTTTCGTAATTTTATTTCACTTATGCCGACGCCATCATGACACCACTTCGCACCATGTATTCTAAAACTGCTTGTAAATGTGGTAGTACAGTCATCAACAAGTAGCGCAAATGCAGTATTTCTCGAGAGGCAGGATGTGTGCCCAGGATTACTGCCACCAGAGCGCGCGCCCTGACCGGAGTCGCGTGGCCCGGCAAAAGACGCGTGTTGCAGGCCGGCAGATGGCGCGGGATGCTATGTGTCCTGGGGTGACTGCAATATACAACTACAGAATGAACCCTGTGTTTGACCCTGTGCAGGACTGATTAGGTAATTTTAAACTCTAACAAACAGTATTCATAATGGGCTTGTCTGTACTCTCCGCCAATCACAACCTTGCAGTGTCAGATAGCAGACACTTGATGTATGGCAACATTTCACTGTATTTATGTTGAGATAACAGCGAAACACGCGAGTTGTCTGCTGTCTTTGATGCTTTTCTGGACAAAAGAGAGCCATCTGCCTCTAAAGTTATTTGCACCTGCGTTGTAGGATGAAAGAAAGTGGATGGAGTGACAGGTTGAGAAGAAGTTGTAATGAGGTATGATTTAATTGTAGACTGATGATGCATTCTAGAGAGAGAGGAAGATGTTGCTGCAGGTCATTTAACCATTTTTTCCATTGTTCGGGAAAATTTCGAAATTTGTGCTAAGGTCTTATGGGACCAAACTACTTAGGTCATCGGTCCCTAAGCCTACACCCTTCTTAATCTAACTTAAACTAACTTACGCTGTGGACAACACACACACCCATGCCCGAGGAAGGACTCGAACCTCCGACGGGGGGGCGCCGCACGGAGCGGACAAGGCGCTTCAAACTGCGTGGCTACCCCAAACGGCTCCATTGTTCTGTTGGGTGCATCAGTTGTGTGGCATAACCGGCGTTCGACTCATATACAACTGCGTGTTCTGTGTGTGACTTGACCACTATCTACTCGCGATCGTTAACAGCAATCCTCTCAGTCATCAGAGGACTTCCATCTCAAGTGTGATGATGATAAAACATGTCCATCCTGTTTTGGCACTTTCCTCTAAACGAACGAAATTTATGCGACGTTCTCCATTCCCCTGCCACATCTTCTGTTTAAAATCGAGTCTTCAGTTTCATACCTACAATGATTCTAAGTTAGTGACGGGTGTTTGTGAGGTAAATGGTTCAAATGGCTCTGAGCACTATGGGACTTAACTGCTGAGGTCATCAGTCTCCTAGAACTTAGAACTACTTAAACCTAACTCCTTGGACATGCTATAGCAGAAAAAAACAATGTTACAAACAACCACACAGGTCCACAGGGACCTTCTCTTGTGACATATAGTACAGACTGTGGGTTATGGTCCTCCTCCTACAGTACAAAAGTGACACTTTATACTGGTCTGTGCAGGCGACCGAGTGGATCAATACCTACATATTTAATGGGGGTCAGCGTGTATGTTTGATGCCAGCACATAGATGGTATTTGTTTTTGATATATAAATATTGAGTTCTCTGTTGGACGAAGTTAGCGGAGTTTCTATATTTTGTAGTTTTTTTTAATTCTCTTTTGGGTGGTACATGATAGACAGAATGTTTGGGCGACAGACGCGGATGCACCCTGAGACACGAAAATCTCCTTCAGACTGCAGTGCCTGTATGTAGTTTAGAGATGCATGGCAATGCAGTAGTAAAATCCTTGTCCCTCACCCAGTTCCTGTAACTGCTTGTACTGTCTTTTATACTACCTTGTGTTGCAGGAGCAGGCTTCGTTTGACGCTGACCTTACACATCGTACACTGTTGGCGGAGCAACGGCAACATGTTCCCATTCCCACTAAGTGATCAAGACACAGCTACGTCACATTAACTCAGCTCATCTTGTTTCTGCACAGTTGCAGAAGGTGGTAGATATAGCACTCTCCCACTTCTGCTCAGTTCCGATTTAAATTGGAACGATAACATGCACAAAGCTACAAGGATGGTGGGACAGAGTCTGAGGAACAATTATAAGATGCATACAGACTATCAAAAACCATGTTGGAATTTTACTGTAGCACATAGGTTCGAAAATGATGAATCGTTTCGAGATATGAGAGTGCCACGAATATGATTTACTAGTAACTGTAATCATTAAAAGACATCTCTGTAGGACCCAACAGGCTGTGGTTGAATGGAAAAACTTGATTCAAAATCGCAGATAGCATTTCTACCAGAAAGCGTAACACTATAGATCTGAAAAGCAAGTGTATTTTGTACATTTGTTACAACTCAATCTAGCGTTGCATTTTTTCAAAGTGATTCGTCACATAGCATGCCATTTACTGTATGTGATCATTCTCAATCAACCATCGCCTATAGCCCAATGGATGTATCGCAGAACCTCTGTCATGGCACCAAGACAGAATGTGTTACAAATACTGGAGAAATATCTAGAGGCGGTATGAGGAAGATGCAAATACTGGTTCCATACCACATACCTTAGACAGATCACTAGCTAAATTTTATTACGAGCTCACACCACCAGCGACGTGTACCCACACTGTTGGTCTTTTAATACACACACCGGCGATCAGCAACTATATTCAGTGTCGCGGTATTTGTGTGGAAAACCACTTCATTCGGAGGTAATGCCATACCTCAATTTATAAAGCTTGTCTATTTTTTTACATGGGTATTGTTAGCGATATGTGTGTGCTCCTGTAGAACCAAAACCACTTGTGACAGTAACATAGCCTTTGCGATGGTGTTTTTAACATTTGGTGGCTTATAAGACGATTACGTTTCTCTTTCTAAGGCACAGTGATACTATCTGCAGGAAAAACTTATGAGAAATATCCAGCTATTGTGGATTTTCGCTCAGTACTCTTGGGTGTCACCACCATGTACTTAGTCGTATTTATTTACTTAATCGTGTCTGACCTACATCTATAATTAATTAATAGGCTATATAAACTAGGTTATAAATACAACTAAATAACAGTTATACATTCATATATGGGGCCAGCAAGGATAGACAGGTCAGTAGGTGTGTCATCGTTTGTTTTCCTCCACACTGGCAGGACTCTTCTTCGGTGTATCCCCACTTGAACTGGTTATCCTTCGATCTTCCAATTTGACACCTAAGTCTATTTAGACTCTTCCAGACTCTCCATTCCAACTGTGATCCAGCAGGAAGTTTCTATTTAATGTTCCAACTTTTCAGGCTGCCTTTATGCAATTTCTGTTTCCACATTGATTCTCTGGTTGTAAATTGACTTTCATTTAGTGGACGTTCAACCTTTATGAAATATTACCTAGATTTAAGTCTTGCCACTGCTCTTGCTGATGTGTGTACAGGGAATATCTTCTGTCTTCCCACTGCCTGCTTCGTTCAACCATCGCCAACGTTTGCTGTCTGATCTGTCGCGGGGGGTGTATTCCAGAACACATATAAAGGAGATCACAGTTTGTAGGCTTCAGGCATCCTGTAATTAATCGACATGAGTCATTCAGTGCTGTATCTAGCTTATGGGCATGTTTCGATCTCCTCCCTGTGGGGCATGCATATTTAGCTGGAGCAAAGTAAAATGCCAGGGATGATGCATGTAGAATTTCAGGATTTGCTCCCCAGTGTGAGTTGTTAAGTTTGCGAATTATACCGTTCCGTGTGTTGACTTTCGCTATAGTTTTCCCTACATGTTTCTTGTACGACAAGGTTCGATGTAACGTGACTCCAAGATAAACTGGGTTTGAGCAGTGCTTAAGTTTAACTGAGTTCCATTCCAATTGTAATTCCCTGTTTGCTTCCTTATTGTTCAGAGGAAATAAACAAATCTGCGTCTTTACTGGATTCGATTGAAGCTGATTCCCATTGTAATATTCAGTTAGTACTTCTAAGGCGTCTGTTTGGCTTGTCTCAATCTGTTTGACTGATCTGGATTGCCAGACAATGGCTACATCATCAGCATAGATAAAACTTCTTATCGTTGCTCCAACTAGCTGGTCGTTTGTATACAGATTCAAAAGTAGAGGGGACAAAACACTACCTTGTGGTAGCCCACTCTTCTGGTTCCTCCAGCGCCTTCTTTGCTCTTGAAGTTTCACATAGTATCTTCTACCTATCAGTGATCTCACAACTTCAGGAAGATGCTAGTTTCTCGTCATTTTGAAAAATTTTCCCAAGAGAATTTTGTGGTTTATCGTGTCGTATGCTGCTGATAAGTCGACAAACAACACACCAGTTTTTTCTCCATTCTCAAAACTGTCCTCTATGTTTTGTGTCAGGCAGAGGACCTGGCCAGTGCAAGAATTATTGGGAATGAGTGATACATTTGCTGTGATCAGCGGGTTTATAGTGTGTGTTCCGACATGTGCAAAGAAAATGACTATGTCCTGTCATAAGGAAGGTATGGATTTGACGTGGAAAACTGCGATAGCCATAACCTGAGTGAAAAATTGTTTTACTTGGAAAATTAAGTAGAGTCATACGAATGGTATAGATATTGATATTTCCAGAGGAGCCGTCAGGAGGAGGCATTTCCGATACTTCGCTCATTGTTGAATGTCAGCAGAATGAGGATGCAATGGTAATATTTAATTGTAAGTACAGTGATCAAATATATGTTGCTGGTTTCCTAGGACGATTCTTTTTGAGGTGTGGGGCGCTCGGCGGCAGTGGCCTGTCACCGCAACGATTGACACTTCCGGCTTATGGTGGGACGCGTCCGGACTGGAGAAGCCAACGGGGGTGCAGGAATGTAGCTGACCTAACCCTGTCGGATGAATAACAAAGTAGTACTCAGTATATGTTGGGCAGCCTTTGTGATTGCGTGTATTCTCCGTGGAAATTTGAGAAGATTCAATATGGACGTGTGTTTGCGCTGGACCATTATTCCCTCCCATGTAAACTGTCCAGTTGACTGCTTCTACATATTTCCAGTCTTTATTTTGTTGGCAGATCATCGATTGTGGCGTGTGCTCTGTGCATCTAGATGGTTAGCGATAGGTGGAAGAGAAGTTGGCTGGTTCTCTAGACATGACAAACACGTTAGTTGTCTTTTTAAAGAAGAAGGATGATTTTGAATCTATTATATCACTGATATCGGTATTCGCTAGTGGAACTACCAGTTTCCTCTATTTTTTCGAGTTTTTACGTAAAAATCTTCGCAGACGAGATAGTTTCTAGTTTCTCGGTGAATTACAGCACATTCCACTTCGCGGCACCTCGCCGAAGTTTCGGGTTTCTAGAGAAATAATTTCCACTCTTTATCTTCGTAATTATACTGTGCAAGCGATCGGTAGCATACTGCTATGTGCTTGATATCGAGAACCATCGCGTAAATGGTATGATACCACGTGAAAATACATGTGTTCTTGTCATCCCAGAATATTTAGGTGGGTGTAGGAAGCAAGCAGTTTTGTACAACAGTTCCAAGAGTGACCGAGGTCCACTGAGGGCGCTCTGGTCGTACGTCGGGAAAGCGTGTGTACCAGGACAGTTGACTTGTGACCGTTAGCTGCACTGGATGACCTACCGACCTCGCGGGAAATATCTAGTGCTGCGAGGTCTATATACGGTGCATCTGTTTATGCTGTCAGTCTTCGCGGTCTGGTGGTCGATAGCAATATGCAGGCCGCAGACGTGATGATTTTGTATGGTGGAGGATATGAATTGTGTTTACTACTACATCGATATAGTACGTGGTGTTATAGCCCGGTTGGAGACGGGTTTCACACTGAAAAAAATTCAAGCTTTCCTCGGCAGTAGCAGAGCAGTGTAATTGAGGAAGTGTCTTTTGCTATAATTTCCATATTTTATGATCTGTAAGAGCACTTTTGCAGGGTTTAACTGTCTGTGCACTATGACTGCTGAATGTTTTTTCTTTTCGATTTGTACAAAATACTTTTTCCGCTGAAGGCCTCGTCCGCAGAAAATGGCTGACAGTGCTCCCACACTGGCAGCAGAAGCAGTTTCGTGGGCAAATTCTGTAAGAGCCAATCAGAATGCTCCATTCACAAGACATCCTTTATGTGGGGCACAGGAGCCTCTACAGACTGGTTCGAACAAGATGGGGGAAAGGTATCTACAGAAAGTTCTGTGAGTCACGTCGTGTCTTCTTCGTTCGAGTGTTAGACTAGTCCAAGCAGACCATCAACCTCTGGCGGGATGCTGTCCCTCACCTGCCATATATGGCTTTAGAGCATCTCCAGACCAGCAGTTGTAGGACGCTGAAAATTCATCGAAAATTTCCACCATTTTTCTCTTCTGTAGGACAGTGCTTCGAATACTGTTTGCGTAATTGTTTCGATTTTCTCGTCTGAGCTTAGACAGTGCTTCGAGAAGTGAGGAAAATAACGTCCCTGACTCCAGCAGCAGCAAATATAAAACTAAGCCCACTCACCGTTTCAGAAAAGTGATGAACACCACAGCAGCTGTAGGACTCAGGAAGTTTTCTCTCTCTCTGGAAGTGCCTTCAGACAAGCAGCTAAAACTCAAAAAGTGATGAGCGCCCTGTTTTCAGAGTTACGAATATATTCATATCGATTACTAAATATCATCGTTTGGCATGTAAAATCAGATGTTGTATCTAATATCGGTTTCGGGATCTGTTTCCCACGAAAGTGTGTGAAGTGTCTCAGGGAGGTTTCACAAGTTTGTAGCAATCTTTTTTTAGATTACATGTTCGAGTGTGGCAGTATACATCGCAAAACTGAAATAAACTCCTGTGCAGCGATCATTTTGAAAATGGATTTAGAGACAAATTCAGTTGCTTTTAGTATCTCCTGAAGCAGCTCGTGCTCAAAGACCAGGGCACTTCCCACAAAAGCGACGAAATGTTTCTGGGATGGATTCACAACTGTGTCGCGATCTTTCTGTCCACGTTCAAGTGTGGCGGAGGTGGTACTCCTCGGAATAAAACGTGTAATTCTTTGAATATTCTCGCGTCATCTGCAAAGCCCTCTCTCTCTCTCCGTTTGTGCAGTGATGCATTTAGTTCCTGTGATATCTTCAAGTTATGTGTGTGACAGTACTCTGCAACAACAGATGTGATAACTCCGGAAGTAGTTCGTGTTCAATGACAGACTATCTGTGCGGTGGGGATGGGAAGGAGGAAGGCTGTGGATATTTCCAACGTGACAGGAAGTGCTTAGTGCCCACCAAGTGACCGTGCCATAACCCAGCATGGTCCCTTGTTGTGCCATAAGCTGGGCTGTCACGTTGCCTCTCTTCCAGCGGAGCGCGGAGACTCTGGGGTGAACGTCTTTCCTATTGCACTCTGTAAGACTGACTGACTGACTGGACTTTCATCGAATGATCTACAGTTCAGCACAGGCATTTATCAGCACGAGTTGCGAGGCATAACTTAGCGCCATGTTCATTATTTCATGCAGCGTATTCGTCTTCACCAAATATCATTGCCATCAGCAAAGTCCTCAGAGGCTATTATACTCCTTCTTCTCCAGCACAGACAAATCGTCCACTGACCACAGTACACAATTACGTCCGTCCTCCCAGTCCAGCAGCTAGACACAGACTGAGTCCTTATCCCACCATTTTCCCCCTGCCATCTGGGATTACATCATGGGAGCCGGCCGGAGTGGCCGAGCGGGTAAAGGCGCTACAGTCTGGAACCGCACGACCGCTACGGTCGCAGGTTCGAATCCTGCCTCGGGCATGGATGTGTGTGATGTCCTTAGGTTAGTTAGGTTTAAGTAGTTCTAAGTTCTAGGGGACTTATGACCACAGCAGTTGAGTCCCATAGTGCTCAGAGCCATACATCATGGGAGGGAATAGGGGGGGAGGGACGAGAGTGCCCTCTGGTGGCGGTGTTGTGAACTAGGTCAGTTAGGCTCGGCATCTCATGGTGATCATACTGGATGGAACTACTGCCTATGACAACTCAAATTGTTTAATAAACAATGCATTCTTACGTCCATCCTATCCGGCAGCTTATCACAGACTGAGTCCTCTTCCCGCCAATTTCCTGGTGGGCAGGGGAGGGGAGTAATGCATACAAAATAAAGACTTACATCCATCCTATCGGGAAGCCCAGCACTGGCTGAGTCCTTTTCCCACCAATTTCCAGATGGGTGAGGGAAGGGGTGAGGAAGGGGGAGAGGGGTGGGGAGGGGTTAGGTTAATGGAGATGTCCCAATTGACCTATTTTCACTCCAAAATTTGAAGTTCCTGCCATGACGTCACTGGAAGGTTGCCATCATCTTGCATCCGCCATCTTGAATAAATTTGGCAACAATGCAATGTGGGGTAGCACCCTGTTGCTTTTCTACTAACTACTACCTTCTAGCCATAGCTGCACGAAATTTAGAAGAATTTCTCAAATCAACACCTGTACTTACTAGTGGCACAAAAAAATGAAGGCATCTGACTGTAATGTTGTGATGGGTAAAAGGGCACTAGTCCCACAGAAAACGCTGTTCTGAGAGAAACAGCACTAGTCATAGACAAATGCTGCTTTTGCGAATGGTGCTGCAATACAGTGGTAGGAACATAAACACGTGCACTCCTAAGGCTACAAGGTTCTGCGCGTAAAACACACTATAATGTTAGATTGTTGCAGTTTCCGACCTATTAGTTATATGGAATGTAACGCTGTTACTATCCAAATGTAAGAAATACATTTCCAGCGCATGACATACATTCTCCTTGCCGGTTTCTCTACGATAAACTATGGCGACAAACTGTAAAATGAAAAACTTGCTTAAAACAACGATTCCTTGTGATACATGTACAATATAGTTTTCCAGAGGTGTATAGCCCCCACTGTTCACAACCGATCACGGTTCAGAAATTATACTATTCTCGCATCAGTTTTATATAAGATAATCGTTAGTAACGGAGAATGCCTCTTACAAAGAAAGAGCAAATGGATAGCAGTGTTGTTTCACATGTGGAATTACACGTCATGCCGCCACTAACTCCGTAAACAGGACATCTGTCAAGCAGATGTAAATATGGGGATTGTAGTACCTTACAAACACCCGTCGCTAACTTACAATCACTGCAGTTATGAAGCTGAAGACTCGATTTTTATGCCCAAGATGCGGCAGGAGGATGGAGTACGTCGCATAAATCTTCGTTCGTCTAGAGTAATGTGTCTAAACAGGATGGAAGTCCTGTGATGACCGAGAGGTTTGCTGTTAACGATTGCAAGTAGATAGTGCTCTAAGTCACACACAGAACACGCAGTTGTATGCGAGTCGAACGCAGGTTATGTCACACAACTGATGCATCCCAACAGAACAACGGAAAAAAGGTCAGTTGACCTACAACGACATGTCAGCATGTGCTAGATAGAAAGCAGAATGTGCTAGATATAGCTGTCTCCAGCTTCTGGGTAAAATCGATCTCGCTATAAACTGTGGTGTGTATTACGGTACATCATTCCATATCAGTGGCGTCTTTCTCATCCTGACCGTCCACTGGGTACACTGATGATTACTGCATAATGATTGACTGACACCACTCGGCTGAGATGCAGGGAGCCTTGGTGGAACACCGGATATATCCTACTTGTCGCTGTGGAGCATGGGACTAAATGTAGAGGTCATCACCTCCATACAGTTGTTTGGTAGCGTTCCTCAATGCTACAGACTGGTTCTATTTCCATATGCTGCGATGCCCTCCACATGTTTTTATTTTTTTTCGCACCAATAAGGTTACAGTACCTCTTTATTTGTACTACTCCACACGTGTTGTGAACAGCACCTTCTGGTGATGGTCAACACTGGAACAGTAATCATGTACATGACTACAAAATGAAGGAACAATGATTTTCGAAATGGAACACCGAGACATCCGCTGCCCTGTCGATGGGGAAGATGAGATTAACTGTACAGGTCATCACCTTCAAATTGCTGTTGGAAGCGCTCTACAATACCGCAAACTCTTCCAGTTTCCATATGTTGCGATGTCTTCCATATTTTTCTTAATGAGAAATGTCGCCTCTGTGTTTTATCTCTACCAGCCTGTGTTTTGGTAACTGTACAGTTTATGCCATGTGATGTTCGGCTTTCTGTGAGAGCCAGTGGATCGAAATGTGTTAATGTCAGTTTAGCAGCAGCTGGCAAGGATCACTAACTCACAGTAGAAAAAACAAAGTGAGTCATGGTGTACACTGATTGGTTGTGTTACAACTGAAAAAACGATGTATTATACTCCTTATGAAGGAACAATGCAGGAACCCTCTCGTGTGATTGATAGTCTGTTGGATATGATCACCCTACAGTACATATGATGAAACTTTACACAGGTCTGTGGAAGCAACTGCGATCACGACCCAGATGCAGAGGGACCGTGTAAAAAATAGCGCTTGAGTTTCTACTGTATGGTAACCTTAGCAGATGGGTTCGAAAAACATGACTCGTTTTGAGACTTGAGAATGGTATGAGTATGATTCACCAGTGGCTGTTATCATTAAAAGAAGTCTCTGCAAGAATACAGTGCAAGTATGTGGTAGAATGGATATATTTGATTCCAAATCGCAGACAGCCATTTCTATCCGAAAGCATAACACTATCAGCGACTTGTGTGTGTGCCTGTAGGCTCAAGACCACTTTTTATGCAGAGTGACGGTAACATAGTCACTACGATCGTGTTTTTAATAGCTCAGTTCTTACGCGAAATGCATGGTGTGGGCGGTAGAATCCCTCTGCGGTCAGCTTCAAATGTTGGTTCTCAATAGTGTTCCTCGAAAGGATCATCGTCTTCCCTCCAGCGATTCCCATTTGACCTGCCTGGTGAGTGTAATCCAACTAGTGCAGAAAAAAAAAAAAGAAAATTACTCGCCATGCAAACTGACTCTCATGATCAATTTCATTACATAGCCTATCAAATTGATATCAATGACGTGCCACCTGGTGCGTGGAAGAGATGGCTAGGGCAGCACGGAATAATTCTTGAGCGGCGTTACTTTTTTTCGTTGCGGTGATATAGTTTAACGAAATTTCAATCTCCCACCTACACAGGGCGAGACAGGCTCTCACGGTTTGATTCGTAAACGATAGTATGATATATCATCGCATTGGTAAAAGGGGACCTGCCATAGTGTACAAAACAGCTATGTTCTCTTGATTTATAGCTTGTTGTTGTCAAACGTAAAATGAACGTATTTTTTTTCACCATGTGAGCCAGTGGCGTGGAAGATTGTCTGAAATATTTGTAATACACAGGTGCGTGACAGTTTATTTACAGACACTGAATCCGAGAGACGCTCTCCATTGATCGTGACCGGGCCAAATACCTCACGAAATAAGCGTCAAACGAAAAAACTACAAAGAACGAAACTCGTCTAGCTTGAAGGGGGAAATCAGATGGCGTTATGGTTGGCCCTCTAGATCGCGCTACCAGAGGTCAAACGGATATCAACAGCGTTTTTTAAAATAGGAACCCCAATTTTGATTACATATTCGTGTAGTACGTAAAGAAATATTAAAGTTTTAGTTGGACCACTTTTTTTCGCTTTGTGGTAGATGGCGCTGTAATAGTCACAAACGTATAAGTACGTGGTATCACGTAACATTCCGCCAGTGCGGACGGTATTTGGTTCGTGATACGTTACCCGTGTTAAAATGGACCGTTTACCAATTGTGGAAAAGGTCGATATCGTGTTGATGTATGGCTATTGTGATCAAAATGCCCAATGGGTGTGTGCTATGTATGCTGCTCGGTATCCTGGACGACATCATCCAAGTGTCCGGACCGTTCGCCGGATAGTTACGTTAGTTAAGGAAACAGGAAGTGCCGGCCGGGGTGGCCAAGCGGTTCTAGGCGCTACAGTCTGGAACCGCGTGGCCGCTACGGTCGCAGGTTCGAATCCTGCCTCGGGCATGGATGTGCGTAATGTCCTTAAGTTAGTTAGGTTTAAGTAGTTCTAAGTTCTAGGGGACTGATGACCTCAAATGTTAAGTCCCATAGTGCTCAGAGCCATTTGAACAATTTTTTTTTTTTTTTTTTTGAAACAGGAAGAGTTCAGCTACATGTGAAACGTCAACAACGACCGGCAACAAATGATGATGGCCAAGTAGGTGTTTTAGCTGTGTCACGGCTAATTCGCGCATCAGTAGCAGACAAATTGCACGAGAATCGGGAATCTAAAAAACGTCGGTGTTGAGAACGCTACATCGACATCGATTGCACCCGTACCATATTTCTGCGCACCAGGAATTGCATGGGTACGACTTTGAGCGTCGTGTACAGTTCTGCCACTGGGCACAAGATAAATTACGGGACGATGACAGATTTTTTGCACGCGTTCTATTTAGCGACGAAGCGTCGTTCACCAACAGAGGTAACGTAAACCGGCATAGTATGCACTATTGGGCAACAGAAAACCCACGATGGCTGCGAAAAGGGGAACATCAGCGACCTTGACAGGTTAATGTATGGTGTGGCATTATGGGGGATTATTAGCCCCCATCTTATCGATGGCAGTCTAAATGGTGCAATGTATGCTTATATCCTACGTAATGTTCTACCGATGTTACTGCAAGATGTTTCACTGCATGACGGAATGGCGATGTAAATGTTCAAATGGCTCTGAGCACTATACGACTTAACTTCTGAGGTCATCAGTCGCCTAGAACTTATAACTAATTAAACCTAACTAACTTAAGGACATCACACACATCCGTGCCCGAGGCAGGATTCGAACCTGCGACCGTAGCGGTCGCTCGGCTCCAGACAGTAGCGCCTAGAACCGCACGGCCACTCCGGCCGGCAATGGCGATGTACTTCCAACATGATGGATGTCCGGCACATAGCTCGTGTGCGGTTGAAGCGGTATTGAATAGCATATTTCATGACAGGTGGATTGGTCGCACGTTCACCGGATCTGACGTCCCCGGATTTCTTTCTGTGGGGAAAGCTGAAAGATTTTTGCTATCGTGATCCACCAACAACGCCTGACAACATGCGTCAGCGCGTTGTCAATGCATGTGCGAACATTACGGAAGGCGAACTACTCGCTGTTGAGAGGAATGTGGTTATACGTATTGCCAAATGCATTGAGGTTGACGGACATCATTTTGAGCATTTGTTGCATTAATGTGGTATTTACAGGTAACCACGCTGTAACAGCATGCGTCCTCAAAAATGATAAGTTCACAAAGGTACATGTGTCACAATGGAACAACCGAAATAAAATGTTCAAACGTACCTATTTTCTGTATATGAATTTAAAAAACCTACCTGTTACCGACTGTTCGTCTAAAATTGTGACCCATATGTTTGTGACTATTACAGCGCCATCTATCACAAAGCGAAAAAAGTGGTCCAACTAAAACATTCATATTTCTTTACGTACTACACGAATATGTAATAAAAAATGGGG
Organism: Schistocerca americana; assembly: GCF_021461395.2. Lineage (NCBI taxonomy): Eukaryota > Metazoa > Arthropoda > Insecta > Orthoptera > Acrididae > Schistocerca > Schistocerca americana. The sequence goes on along the minus strand of NC_060130.1, from coordinate 808,432,388 downwards.
GTTCCTGCTTAAAGAAAACGCAGTTGATATCCGTTTGACCTGTGGCAGCGCCATCTAGCGGGCCAACCGTAGCGCCATCTGGTTTCCCCCTTCAAGCTAGATGAGTTTCGTTCTTTGTAGTTTTTTCGTTTGACGCTTATTTCGTGAGTTAGTTGGCCCGTCATGATCAATGGACCACCCTGTATAAGTAAAACCAAGAGTAATTCCCCTCTGCAACGGAAGTGGTTCGGCGCGAGCGAAAAGGTGGTATTAGTGTCCAGCCTGAGCAGCAAACGAGAGAGCACAGTAGTCAGTCAGTAACCGATGAGTGAATAGCGCAGTTGCCGAGCGAGGCTTACAGTACTGCAACTGAGATGGAATGGCCTCGGATGTAATTTGTGGCTGAAAATGGTGCTCTCGCTTTGGGAAACGTTCTAAAAATGATATTAACGACGCCAAGAAGAAGTAAATAGAGCTTATTAATGCCAACGGTGATACCACGTAACCGCCACATGCTCATCATCACGATTGCGCAACCACTTCATCATGCCGCGTCCACACACTTGGCGCTTGCCCCAAACTCCAAGCCTCTACAAGCGTTTGTCTACGGTTGCGTAACTATCCACACGCTCGCGAGTGCGCTTGTTTGTTCTGGAGAAGCAAGCATGACGGACGTACAGGTTGTGTCGTCTATAACCTTTGACTTAACCTACCTTTATTTAAAAAATAGGAAAGAAACGAAAATTACGGCAAAGAAGTTGGTGGATGTTAAAAATTCATAGAAACCGTACCAGGTAATTGTTAAATTATTACAGTATAGCTTCATTCATGTACCTATGATCATTATATAGTTACTTATGTGTATTTAATTTAATATAATTAGGCCTATGAAAAATTATTGATTTACAATTTGTGACTGCAGAGAATTCATATAAGAAAAATGTAATGAGCTTCTTGATGAACCATATGGACAGTTTGATAACTTCTGCAGGATGAGCTACGCTGATTTTGAATATTTGCTGAATGAAATTTCACCTATGATTTCGAAGAAAAATACAGACTTCAGAGAAGCTATACCAGCTAAATATCGTCTGGCAATAACACTAATATATTTAGCATCTGGAGACAGTTACGAAAGTCTACAATATTTGTTTAAAGTATCCACCCAGGCACTATCACAAAATTATACCTGAAGTCTTCAGAGCTATTAATAACATTCTGAAAGATGAAATAAAGGTAATGTGAAACATGTTTGATATTTTGTTTTAATATTTTTTATTAGATTGAAGAGCTAGGTGTAAAAATATTAGTCTTCTGTACAATTGTTATTACTTATGCACTAGTATCATACTGCTCAAAATCTTCGTAAGCTTTCTGGAATACTTCGTTAATAATGTTTTGTCTCTGAGGCACGATTATTTCATGAGATACCGGTACTGGTATTACTGTAATTGTAGAGGTGGGCTTTGAAGGGTGGGATTCGGTTGAGTAAATAGTTACATCGTCATCTCTATTTCGAGGATGTGGTGGTGGTAACGGAGTGGAGGATCTTTCAAAATTGGAGATGGGATTTGGTAGAGAATGGGTCATAATTTGGGCTAGAAGTTTCAGAAAATGACGTTTGAACACGTGCTGAGCGGTTTGGTACTAAAATATATCCACTTGACACTGATGATGGTTTAGAATATTGAAATGAATTATGAGGGGATGGTGTTTCACACGAAAATGACCTCTGTTTAATGCTTTTGATAAATAAATCATCTGTTTCATTCATCATTAATTTTCTGTCGTCTTCAGGAAGTTCCCGCATCTTTTTGGCTAATAGCTTAGCATACAGATCACACTCATCATCTTCAGCATTTGCACATGATGGACGTTGACTAAGTACATTCGTTAATTGACCATATGCTGTGGCCATTTGCTGTTCCGCTATATTCGAAGCAGCACGACGACGAGATTTCTCCTTTGATTTACTTGTAGATGGTGAAGAAACCGTAGATGTAGGAGTCGGGGAACCCGCCACGCTGTTATAATTTTCTGTCTCCTCGGCTTCACCCACCGTTTCTTCGACAGCTGTGTCTGATGATCTTGATTGCTGCAAAAATTAGATTTTATTGAAAAATTCAAAATTAAAAAATTATTTAAATTTTTAATTATTATTTTAATATTGTCTTTTCAGATGCCCTCTACAGCGGAAGATTGGATTAATATAGAAAGGGGATACAACAGTAAATTCCCGCATTGTGTGGGATCGTTGGATGCCAAACATTTAGTTATCGAGTGTCCGCCTCATAGTGGAACTGAATATTTCAACTACAAAAAACTACCAGTATAGTGCTTTTGGAATTAGTCGATAACAATTACAACTTTATATTTGTTGACATAGGATGTCAAGGGAAGATTAGCAATGGTGGTGTTTTTAACAATTCATTATTATGCCAAAGAATCTGCAGAAACGAAATTAACTTCCCCACACCATACCCACTTCCTGGATCGAATACTAACGTAAACGTGCCATACGTATTTTTAGCAGATGGTGCCTTTGCACTCAGTACGCATGTTATGAAGCCTTACCATGGACATCATGAGATTGGATCGCCAAAAAGAATATTTAACGAACAATTGTCTAGAACCCGGGTTGGAGTGGAGAATACTTTTGGCATTTTAACTTCAGTGTTCAGAATTTTTCGAAGACCTATTAGTGTGCTACTTCTCAACTTTCTCAGAAAAAGTAGATCTTCTTCAGAAAGATATATTCCCCTAGGAACTTTGGATGTATGGGATAGTAATGGGAATCTGATAACACCTGGTGCATGGTGGAATATAAAAGAATATAATGCAATACAAAATTTGCCACTTATACCTCGAAGATCACCGCTAAATACCGTCAAGGTTAGGGACGAACCTACTTCATACTTTTGTAGGAGTATGAATGCTTCATGAGGAGTTCTGACTTCTTAATTTTAGAGCATGTACTTAATATTACAGAAACAGTAAAAATCAAAAATGATAGATTCCAAAATACTGAAGTGTTTTTGCTTACCGTATCTGAGATCAAACCAACCTTGTTGGTATATATTGGCAGAAGAAATGATTCCATAAGCTGATATGCAAACCAAACTGGTTCGCAAATATCTTTGACTCCTGAGGTAAAATTATTATTACTTATTATTTACGTTATATACACTCCTGGAAATTGAAATAAGAACACCGTGAATTCATTGTCCCAGGAAGGGGAAACTTTATTGACACATTCCTGGGGTCAGATACATCACATGATCACACTGACAGAACCACAGGCACATAGACACAGGCAACAGAGCATGCACAATGTCGGCACTAGTACAGTGTATATCCACCTTTCGCAGCAATGCAGGCTGCTATTCTCCCATGGAGACGATCGTAGAGATGCTGGATGTAGTCCTGTGGAACGGCTTGCCATGCCATTTCCACCTGGCGCCTCAGTTGGACCAGCGTTCGTGCTGGACGTGCAGACCGCGTGAGACGACGCTTCATCCAGTCCCAAACATGCTCAATGGGGGACAGATCCGGAGATCTTGCTGGCCAAGGTAGTTGACTTACACCTTCTAGAGCACGTTGGGTGGCACGGGATACATGCGGACGTGCATTGTCCTGTTGGAACAGCAAGTTCCCTTGCCGGTCTAGGAATGGTAGAACGATGGGTTCGATGACGGTTTGGATGTACCGTGCACTATTCAGTGTCCCCTCGACGATCACCACTGGTGTACGGCCAGTGTAGGAGATCGCTCCCCACACCATGATTCCCGGTGTTGGCCCTGTGTGCCTCGGTCGTATGCAGTCCTGATTGTGGCGCTCACCTGCACGGCGCCAAACACGCATACGACCATCGTTGGCACCAAGGCAGAAGCGACTCTCATCGCTGAAGACGACACGTCTCCATTCGTCCTTCCATTCACGCCTGTCGCGACACCACTGGAGGCGGGCTGCACGATGTTGGGGCGTGAGCGGAAGACGGCCTAACGGTGTGCGGGACCGTAGCCCAGCTTCATGGAGACGGTTGCGAATGGTCCTCGCCGATACCCCAGGAGCAACAGTGTCCCTAATTTGCTGGGAAGTGGCTGTGCGGTCCCCTACGGCACTGCGTAGTATCCTACGGTCTTGGCGTGCATCCGTGCGTCGCTGCGGTCCGGTCCCAGGTCGACGGGCACGTGCACCTTCCGCCGACCACTGGCGACAACATCGATGTACTGTGGAGACCTCACGCCCCACGTGTTGAGCAATTCGGCGGTACGTCCACCCGGCCTCCCGCATGCCCACTATACGCCCTCGCTCAAAGTCCGTCAACTGCACATACGGTTCACGTCCACGCTGTCGCGGCATGCTACCAGTGTTAAAGACTGCGATGGAGCTCCGTATGCCACGGCAAACTGGCTGACACTGACGGCGGCGGTGCACAAATGCTGCGCAGCTAGCGCCATTCGACGGCCAACACCGCGGTTCCTGGTGTGTCCGCTGTGCCGTGCGTGTGATCATTGCTTGTACAGCCCTCTCGCAGTGTCCGGAGCAAGTATGGTGGGTCTGACACACCGGTGTCAATGTGTTCTTTTTTCCATTTCCAGGAGTGTACATACTTATTTGGTTAGTAAGACAACTATTTTAGTAAAAATAAATATAGAACTTTGAAAAATGTACACTTTGTTCCAATCATCTATTTATCAAATTTATTGTATACATCCTGTAAATATTAATAAATAAATAAATTTTTACCTCAGCCAGAACGAATAGAATCTTGTTTTTTTTTTAAATGTTTACGAAATGTGAGCATAATGATTTCCTTTTTGTTTTTAATCTCCATGACAGGTTTCTTTAAAACCTCACTGAGACGGCTCTAGGCACCAGCCACTTTTTTTTATCTTTATGGTCTGTATTCCTCGTGTCCCAAATGCAGGGTTCTGCTTGATAACATTCGATGAATTGTAGTATTTCCTCGTTGGACCAGTTACCAGTATGCATTTTCCCTGCTGTAGCCTACTTCTATACAAAGAGGAACGCACTTCTGTCCGTCGCCAGTGCACAAAGAATACTAAGGCCACAACAAACGTGCGGCAAGCGCTTGGCGCAAACCTCCTTTGATTTGTGCCAAAACACCGACACTCAACCGGATCGGCCACAAGCGCTAGCAAGCCTACGCAAGTCAAGGCAAACGCCCTGTGCACATGTTTGAATTTGTGATGGCTTGTCGAGGTTTGGCAAGCGTGTGGATGCAGCATCACACATACGAGAGGTTAGAACTGTATGAATCAGTAATTTTGTGTTTGGCTTTGTGAAATTATAACTCTAATATTGAAAAACTGTGTTTGAACAATGAGTGTGCCCTGTGCACTTATCCAACTAGGACCATCTCCTTGTAAATGATGAAATCCGAGTATCCTTTGTAAAAAGAACTGGTTAAATTCTTGATTTATCCAAGAGTGCCTGAAATTCAATGAGAAATTAATAATATGTCGTTGATTATTTAGAAACAGATTAAATGTCTTTTGAAGAATTTAAACAGAAATTTATCAAAGAATATTGGTCCGAACAGAAACAAGACTATTTGTGGCGTGAATTTATTATGGCCAGGTTATATGGTATTAGAGGCAGGAATTCCATGAAAGAATTTTGTGAGACATGGTTCCAAAAGTTAATCCATTTAAGAGCTAGGCGGACAGAGTCCGAAATAGTATGGGAACTGTGGAAGAAGCTCCCGGAAGACTCAGAGAGATATGTGGGAAGCAATCATTAAAGCTTGTCATCATTCTTAGAGCGAGTTGAAGACGAAGATCACTGGAAAGGAAACCGTGACTATCATCCAACCAATAACAACCGAATGAGACGAAACCCTGGTCAAAATGAACAAACTGAAAATGAAAGATATCGCATAAATATGGTATAGTGAGGAAGAGGTAGAGGACGCGGAAACATTGCAACTCGCGGTAGGGGATTTACGCAATGAAATTATCAAAACAGAGACGATGCGATAAACTAGTTCCCGTGTGTATTACGGGCCAGATCTCCACGGATAGTGACATGAGGCCCAAACGAAGGAAATCGTACCAAAATAACAAAAGTAATGAAAGCAGACAGCGAGTCAACTATAAGAACGCATCATTGGTAGACGCGAGCAGAATAACAAATGGCAAATGTATGAGTCATACGCGGGAGAGAAAGGTACAGGCAGGCGCTCCCGCTCTGAGCGGCAGAACCCAATGAACTTTGATAGGCAGGCTGCTGGCTGCTGTGCGGTCGACATAGATGCTGCGAAAGGCGAGCATGGAATTGGACACATCAGTAGACAAGTTTAGGCAGTTAATGACACTAAAACCAGTCAAATGTCGAGCATATCGATCAATAGCAACATTAAAGGAGAGATATTGTGCAAGAAAAAGTTGTCAAAGGGCAAAAATGAGCAGAATAAAATAATTAAAATTGAGAGGATTTATACGGCCAATGATATTACAAGGCTAGAAGTAGTAGAAGAACAGGTGGAATCTATAGGTCGAGAGAAGGTGGAAGTAGGAACTGCCACACAAAGTAAGCGTGCCGCAAATATTAAGGAGGTAAATGTTGGAAAAGAAGGCACCGCGGAAAGTACGTGAGCTGCTGTTATTAGTGAAAATAAAGGGAAAGTAATGGAATGCCTCATATAAATAAAAATAGATTGGAGGATGAGGACCTCTATAGAGCAGATGAAGTTGGAAGTGACAGTAATCTTGCACAATTGTCTGGTAGCGACAGTGAGGAAGAGAAAGAGTGAGAACACAGCATGCGAATTACTAAAGTGATGAAGATTATACTAAATATGAAGTAAAAGTTGAGGTAACCTGTAACCAAAGATCTAGTGCATTATGTAAAAGATAGTCAGAACCCGAAATTTATGAAACATCAAATGATGATCTGCCTCATTGCTTATTAAAATTTGCTTTCTTACTTGAGTCACAGAGTGAAGATGAAATTAGTGATAGTTTGGATGAGGATGAATTCTTAGGAGTAGACAAGAATGGATACACGTTTACAGAAAGAGGGTATGAAAGAATAAGTGAAGTCATGTCAAAATAAAATCCAGAAATTGAAACTGAACCAAAGACAAAAGAGCCACTGGATAATACAGGGGTGAGGCACGAATTAAGAGAGCCTCCAGATGATACTATACTGGGGCAAGCTCTACTTACTGTCATGAAGGAATCTGAAATTCCGTAACCAAAAGAACCTCCTGAGCCGGCCGCGGTGGCCGTGCGGTTCTGGCGCTGCAGTCTGGAACCGCGGGACTGCTACGGTCGCAGGTTCTAATCCTGCCTCGGGCATGGATGTGTGCGATGTCCTTAGGTTAGTTAGGTTTAAGTAGTTCTAAGTTCTAGGGGACTTATGACCTAAGATGTTGAGTCCCATAGTGCTCAGAGCCATTTGAACCATTTTTGAACCTCCTGACGAGATGATAGTGGGAAAGGAATTACTAAGGATCACTAAAGAGATAGAAATCAAAAAACCGAGAGAGCCTCTGGACATACCGAAATGTCAGTGGGTAACATTTCTTGGGAATATCCAATGCTCGAACGAGATTTGTTATGGGAAGAACAGGTAGGGACGGAACATAGAACAGTTAAACAAACCAATATCCCAATTAATATCTATGGTATTGAATTACAAGTGCTTTTGGATACAGGATCCCAAATCAGTGCTATATCAGAATCATTTTCCTAGCATATCTCGGATGAACCTGAATTAGTTATGATGTCCGTAAGTGGAGTGAAGATTGTAGGAGCAACTGGCAAGTCCAGTAAGCCTATCTGTAAGCAAGTACTGATTGATTCTGAGACCAAAAATCGAAAATTCGAACACGACTTCTTAGTCGAACCTGAATTAAGTGCAGAAATGATTTTGGGCATTGACTGGGTGGACAAAGAAAAAGTGATTTTAGTTTTCAGGAACGGAATTGTAAAAATTAATAAGGAATCCAGTGTTTTAGAAATTAAATTTGAAGAAAATGAAACCTTACGTGAAGCTTATGTTGAATCGCTAATGTTAAAATTGGATCCGAGAAATGATGGTTTGTCTAAGCTGTATGAAATTTATCACATAAAAGGTATAATGACTAATGACACTAAAAATGAAACTTTCAAAGCAATTGTCGACGAAATCCAAGAATCTGAACAAAAGGCTGATTAATCTAATATTTTAAAAGTAAATGAGAAAGTATTCTCTGATAAACTAGGTATGGTTAAGAAATTTGAATACCGTATCGATGCAACTGAACATCAACCGTTTTTCGTAAAACTGTATCCTTTACCGCTAGCAAAGAAAAATGCAGTACAGGCTGAAATTGACAAAATGGTAGAATGGGGAGTAATAGAAAGGAGTAACAGCGAGTATAACAGCCCATTCACTATAGTAAACAAAAAGGATGGCGGCGTGCGAGTTGTTATTGACACACGAACTCTGAACAAAATTGTTAGGAGAGAAGTAGACCGACCATTGCAAAAATTCCATAACGTGAAGTATTTAACTATCCTTGACCTCACTGCGGGATACTGGCAAATCCCACTACACGAAGAATCCCGAAAATATACAGCTTTCTTATTTGCAGGGAAGTGTTATCAGTATAAAGTTATGCCTTTTGGTTCAAACACTTCTGTTTCAGTTTTTATAAAAGCATTGGAATATGTGTTAGGGAAAGAACTTTGTCTAGGTTAACTATCTATGTAGATGATTTGTTGATTGATGCGGAAAATTGGACAGAACATTGTGAACTATTGAACAAAACCTTCGTTGCTCTTCAAGCAGGCGGAATGACTCTGAAATTGAAGAAGTGTGAATTCGTAAAGCAAGAGATAAAGTTTTTAGGTAACGTTATAACTACGTCTGGGGTTGGAAAGGACCTAGAAAAGCTGAACGGAATAGAAAGATGTCCCCTACCTAAGAACCGAAAACAGTTGAAATAATTTCTCGGACTTTGTGGGTTTTATCGCAAATTTGCGAAGGGGCAAGCTTTTAACAGTCCACATTTGAATGGGTTACTAAAGAAAAACAGCACGTACATTTGGACGCCCGAATGTCAGAGAGATTTTGAGGAACTGGAAAATGAATTAATCAGAAAAAATGTTTTGCATGACCAGATTTTGAGTGAACCATTGCATATGATTTCAGACAGTAGTGCACATGGGATCGGTATTGAAATTTTCCAGGAAAGTACGGAATCAAGGGAATCAAAACACAGAACGATAGGTTTTGCTAGTCGGACCCTAACAAAATATGAGAGAAATTACACTATTTTGGAGAAAGAAGCATTGGCTATTATCTAGGGCTTGAAGAAATTTCAAAATTTACTGGGGCACAAAACCATTATCCATGCAGATCATAGAGCATTGACCTTTTTGAAAGACTGTCGCCCGTTTACCGGTAGATTAAGTCACTGGGCTCTATTTTACAGCAATTTGATTATGAAATTTTATATATTACAGGCAATGATAATTATGTGGCAGATGCTTTGTTCCGATTACCTGAGGACATGAGTAATTTACCAGAGGAAAGCAACGAAGATGGTAAATTCCATACGCAGTATATTAAAGAGGTTCAAGGTAGAAAGAAAATCGAACAGATTTGCGGAAGTATGCGTTTCTATCAAAATGAAGACGAAATTTGGAAATCTGTGAAAACTAATTTCAGTAACCTCAAGTTTCCGCAAATCAGTAAAATCAGTAAAGTCTATAAGATCTTTAATGGAATTTTGTACAGAAGAAGAAATGCAAATGTATGAAAGTGGAAAGTTTGTTGGCCATCTCGGTTCGAAACCGAGGTTATTGACTATTTCCACCTTGCTTTAGGACATTGTGGGCCTAAGAAATGCATTAAAAAATTAAATAATGTGGGTTCCAGGAAGAAAATTACTGATAGAATTAAATCATGTGATGTCTGTCAGAGAGCAAAAGTTGCTAACCGAATGAATCAAGATTATATGCAAAATACAGTACTGGAAGATACTTTGGAATTGTTATCAGTAGATTTGTGTGGACCTCTCCCAAAAAAAGTTAGGAAATTGTTCATATATTGTGGTAGTTTTGGAAGTCTTCTCTAAATTCATTAAGTTATATCCTATTAGAAATGGTACAGCAAAAGCAGTCTTTAGCAAAATGACTGAATAGTTTAACACAATTGGTAAACCTAAGGCAGTACTGTCTGACAAAAGTCCTCAGTTCATCTCCAAAATATGGAAGGGAGGCAAGAGGCAAAATGGTATACAAATTAAATATACTTTGGCGTACCACCCAGCAAGTAACCCTGTGGCAAGATACATGCATGAGTTAGGCACCCTAGGTAGAACCTACTGCCACCATAATCACATGGCTTGGGGTAGGTCTGTTAGATTTTGAGATCATTATGAATATCTTCTATCATGAAACCACAGGTTTTACACTGGAAGAGATTCAGCTGAATCATAAAAGTAAAAGTGTTATTGAAGAGGCTATGCAAGTTCCACCTATTGCAGGGATTGACTTGAATGAGAAAAAAGAGTTAGTTAGGAAAAGAATGAAAGAGAAACCGGCCGCCAGGTCTAAAAGGCATGACAAGGGCCTTAAAACAACTAAATTCAAAATTGGTGATTATTTTTTAGTGAAAATGCATGAAAAATCTAGCAAAATTAACAATGAAATTTCAAAATTGAAATATATTTACAATGGTCCATTTGAAGTGCAAGGAACTCCACATATCAATGTTTATTTTATTGTATACCCAAACTCAAGAAAGGTTCACAATATTGTTGACCTAAAACTGTATGTCCACAGAAATGAATAATATAATGTAGCCGCATGGGACGTGTGTTCTTTGCGTCATCAGGTGCTTGAAGAGCACCAGGCATCCCGAGTTGTTCTACTTCCTTTTCATTTCGTGTTGTCAACCTAACTCTTTATCATTCAGAATTATTGATTATCATCTTTGCGTCTTCCCTATCATAATAAAGAGGAGTGGGACATATGAAACCTCCAAATCTCTTCTAACAATCTCTTAATAATGCCTGTCAGAGTAGGGGTTTGTAAGTAAGGTAAAAGACGGACAAACAAGGAAAATAGACGACTAAAACACTAATCAGAAAGCATGAAAGATGTTTGTAAAGTAAGACAAAAAGAATACTATAATGTGACTAATTTCCCGAAGTTTTGTATGAAACAGGTAAAGTGGCGCTGAAAATTGTTTGTGTCAGAGGCAGAGGAAATGTGCCGCTAAATGTGTATAAATGGATATGATGTGTTACAGAGCCACAGAAGTTGGCACGAGTAAATTTCAGTGGTTTTAATAAGGTTGCATTTATCTTGATATTGTAACGTCTATGCTCGGGTGTACGTTAACTCTTTAAAGCCTGTACTATGGTAAGTTGACGGGCTTCACCTTATAAGAAAAGGTTTTAGTAAATATGTTGACCGCGTGTACCTGAATGGAGGCAAAATCAGACTTACACCCACTCAGTAACAACAATGATACGTCAAGCAAGTCTAAAGTGCAACTACACGTTAGGACGCGCAAGAAACATACGCAGCAGATGCTACCAATTGTTAATAATACGGTCGCCAGCCTGATTAGGCATTAAGTGAGTTTTTTCCTTGTACAAGTGGATGTACGTACAAGCATAACAACACGTAGTAATACTGCATGATATGGTAAATTTTAGAACCAGAAAAATCTACTGAACTAATATTTTCCCTTTCTATACTCATTTGGACAAGCTATAAATACACAACATTACACTATAATGATTACTACAAGCTGCGTTTTGTCTACTGATCCGACTGAAATCGGGCATAGGTTACCCTATAAATAGCACTTTTGAAACACACATACAATGTCAATTTTAAGAAGGGTAAAACATTGATAAATTTAGTTTTTATATTGACTTTAACTTTGCTGGTCAAATCAGTTCAGTAAACTTCAGAATTTAAATGAATAGAAAATAAAAGGGGGTTTGGGGGGGGGGGGGCCCTGAAACTGTAATTGTCACTGTATTGAAATTCTTTGACTATTGAACTCATTAAGCACTCAAGGTTTCCAATATATGAATTACTACTCTTTTTGTCTTATTTCTTGCTTATTTAACTACCATTATTTTTGTCTCAAATTAATTATACTTCATTACTAAACCAATTGCAACATTATCTTCCAACTTTGTCAGAGCTATGTTCTTTACTTGTATATTCATTAACAATAAAGTTCCTTAAACATCATTCTAACATAGATAGGTCTGCAGGTAATTCTTATTAACATAAACTTTAGATCTTCATTTCGGGACACTCGGATTGCACAACATGTGGAAAGGACCCTGTCTAAGTTAGTGATGAGGATAATTAAATGATAGGACAATTCTGGTAAAAGTTAAGTTGTTATTGAACAGTCAGGAACAAAAGTAACACCGGTCCACACGAATACAGTACTAAATGTTTCAACCTGTTCGTGTCGATGCGGCGGTTGGCGGGCGGCGAGATGGCGAGGCGCACAGCACACGTACAATCACAGCTATGGCTCTTGATGTATCGGCATTTTGCTTCTTCTTGGCGTCGCAATCCTTTTCCACTTAGTGCCTATGGAATATAGCCATGCTGTATAGTCGTCAGAAACAGCACATCCGAGGCTCAATGAAATCACGTTTTCCAGGAGAGCCTCCTCGATCCAGAGCGTGTTTCTCAGACCGATGCCCAACTCCGACTACCACTGCTGAGCCCGTTATGCCGTGCCACGCCCGTGTGCATTTTCCCGCGCTCGCCTGCCATCCACCTTTTACCGCTCCCCTACAGACAGGGTATTCACCAAAGGTTTTGCATTCTACATATCCTAATACATTGCCTATGTATGGACCAGGCGCACAATTACAACTTTAACATCTTACAACAGTTTCAACATTTCTTACATTTCCATTTTGTTATAATATTGCTTGCAATTTGACATAAACATTAATATTCACATCGAAAATTGTTTACAGTGTCTTTAACATAATGACATGAAAAGAAAAAAGAAATAAAATCAGAACATCGCTTACACTAATTTATCGAAAATCAGAAGTAAAAATTATTATATGTACAGTTGTTGTTGTTACAATATATGTAACAGCTTATCTTTGTGTAAAGCCATGAAGTTTAAATAGTAACTGTAGAGGATAAATTTGCTGAGAGAGAGAGGAATAGGAGAAAATTATGAAATTGGAAATATTCATATATATATATATATTGACTTTTCGAATAATTTCTTGACAATGCCTGTCTGCACGAAAATGCATGTTCTTATTCATAATGTTACAAAGTGTTGTTGTGTTCTTTGTTACCAAGTGTCTAATACCTGTCTGTAAATCTCAGATTCTGTGTAACAAAATAATGCAATATATTGTACAAAATGTGTAAAATAACTGGATGTGCCAGAATGTGGACTACAATAATGAAAATAATACAATATGACAAAATGAACTGCCTGAAAAATCTGTTGTCAGGCAGTTAAGTAATAATGAAGAAAATGTTTAAAGACTGCCTTGAAATACAATGCAGGCAGTAACAGAAGACTGCCTAAACTACTAAGTGGGCGGTAAAAAGGACTTGCCAACATGGGGCAAGGATGTAAAAGGGTCAAGTAAACTGCCATACATCAAGAATGGGCAGTGTGTGAATTTGTAATGGTTTCTTGAGTATTATTTTTTATTTGTTTGTGTGTGTCTAAATGTTTACTAACATAGGCTGCCAAATGCTACTGAAGGCAGCAAAATAATCCGAATTTTCATGAATAATGCTGTGTATGCTGTAATTATGATTCGCAAAACTGGACTGACTATTTCTATTAATGTCAGTGAAAAAATATTAAATTTAATGTGACTATATGTATGTCTATGCAATTAACCAAAACATGAATTGTCTATTTTAAATTGATGACAGTAAAAACCAATACTAGGTTCGTGATAAATGTTTTTGTTTACATATGTGATTGACAAAAATTTGGATCGCTATTAATGAACTGTACAGTAAGATGTTTTTTGTTCTAAATTTGTTTGTATATATTTGCATATGTGGAGCTAATTTTTTTGAGTATTACACCATTCCCTGAATATTATGAAATGTTTTGTGCTTTTGTGTATGCATATTTACTTTTCTCTAGAATGCTATACCATTCTCTCAAGCTATGTAGGTTATATTGTATACTGTTTGTTTATTAATTTGTAGAGTAAGGGTGAATGGGACTGCATATACATGAAATGACTATGTTGGTTGATGTCTTGTTTAGTGATGCACTTATTGTTTCATAGAGTGAGAATGGGTTATCATATGTGAATGGGAGTGAAAATTACTGTAGGTGTCTTATTTTGAAAGTGTTGTGTATAAAATGTTTACGTTCTTAGTGTGCTTATTGTGTGCTCGTAACATGTATTTTTTTCCCCAACTGAGGCTGAATGGATTAATTTTTTTTCAGCCGACTCTGCTAAGGCGTTATGAATGTTTCATTGATGTATCCCTGATGGGGAAGCTCAATAAAACATAGGGCATTTGTAACACTACAATCAATATTGTAAATAATTTGTACTTATTAATTCTGAGTAACGTAAAATGTATATTCTTTATTATGAAATATCTTTGATCTACTGTAAGAATTGTGTGAAATGTTTACTCTTTGTGAGTTAAGATCTTTGTATTGTTTGGAGGGAAATAGCATTTAATTATGTACACTCCTGGAAATGGAAAAAAGAACACATTGACACCGGTGTGTCAGACCCACCATACTTGCTCCGGACACTGCGAGAGGGCTGTACAAGCAATGATCACACGCACGGCACAGCGGACACACCAGGAACCGCGGTGTTGGCCGTCGAATGGCGCTAGCTGCGCAGCATTTGTGCACCGCCGCCGCCAGTGTCAGCCAGTTTGCCGTGGCATACGGAGCTCCATCGCAGTCTTTAACACTGGTAGCATGCCGCGACAGCGTGGACGTGAACCGTATGTGCAGTTGACGGACTTTGAGCGAGGGCGTATAGTGGGCATGCGGGAGGCCGGGTGGACGTACCGCCGAATTGCTCAACACGTGGGGCGTGAGGTCTCCACAGTACATCGATGTTGTCGCCAGTGGTCGGCGGAAGGTGCACGTGCCCGTCAACCTGGGACCGGACCGCAGCGACGCACGGATGCACGCCAAGACCGTAGGATACTACGCAGTGCCGTAGGGGACCGCACCGCCACTTCCCAGCAAATTAGGGACACTGTTGCTCCTGGGGTATCGGCGAGGACCATTCGCAACCGTCTCCACGAAGCTGGGCTACGGTCCCGCACACCGTTAGGCCGTCTTCCGCTCACGCCCCAACATCGTGCAGCCCGCCTCCAGTGGTGTCGCGACAGGCGTGAATGGAGGGACGAATGGAGACGTGTCGTCTTCAGCGATGAGAGTCGCTTCTGCCTTGGTGCCAACGATGGTCGTATGCGTGTTTGGTGCCGTGCAGGTGAGCGCCACAATCAGGACTGCATACGACCGAGGCACACAGGGCCAACACCGGGAATCATGGTGTGGGGAGCGATCTCCTACACTGGCCGTACACCAGTGGTGATCGTCGAGGGGACACTGAATAGTGCACGGTACATCCAAACCGTCATCGAACCCATCGTTCTACCATTCCTAGACCGGCAAGGGAACTTGCTGTTCCAACAGGACAATGCACGTCCGCATGTATCCCGTGCCACCCAACGTGCTCTAGAAGGTGTAAGTCAACTACCCTGGCCAGCAAGATCTCCGGATCTGTCCCCCATTGAGCATGTTTGGGACTGGATGAAGCGTCGTCTCACGCGGTCTGCACGTCCAGCACGAACGCTGGTCCAACTGAGGCGCCAGGTGGAAATGGCATGGCAAGCCGTTCCACAGGACTACATCCAGCATCTCTACGATCGTCTCCATGGGAGAATAGCAGCCTGCATTGCTGCGAAAGGTGGATATACACTGTACTAGTGCCGACATTGTGCATGCTCTGTTGCCTGTGTCTATGTGCCTGTGGTTCTGTCAGTGTGATCATGTGATGTATCTGACCCCAGGAATGTGTCAATAAAGTTTCCCCTTCCTGGGACAATGAATTCACGGTGTTCTTATTTCAATTTCCAGGAGTGTATATTTTGTGGTGACTCTTTAATATGTTTAAATGATGAGATTTTTAAAAATATGTTTGTTTGTAACTAAGTAATAACTGGTTCATACCTAGGGACTTTGCATTATATAAAGTAAAACCAAGAGTAATCCCCCTCTGCGACGAAAGTGGTTCGACGAGAACGAAAAGATTATATTGGCGCTCAGTCTGGGCGGCAAACGAGAAGCACAGTATTCAGTCAGCACCCAGTAACCAGTGAGTGTACAGCACGGGTGCTGAGCGAGGCTTACAGTATTGCAATTGAGATGGAATGGCCTCGCATGTAATTTATGGTTGAAAATGGTGCTCTCGCTTTGGGAAAGGCTCTAAAAATGATATTAACGACGCCAAGAAGAAGTAAATAGAGCATATTAATGCCAACGGCGAGACCACGTAACCGTCACGTGCTAGCCTCCACGATTGCGCAACCACTTCAACACACATACGAGAGGTTAGAACTGTGCAACTGTATGAACCAGTAATTTTGTGTTTGGTTTTGTGAAATTATAATTCTAATATTGAAAAACTGTGTTTGGACAATGAGTATGCCCTGTGCACTTATCCAGGTAGGATTCTCTCGTTGTAAATGATGTTTTATGCTAGTGCAATTAATGTGCTTGGTAAAAGTTACTTGTTTTATATGCATATAGAAGGAGACTCATTATGTCTGATAATTCTGAATCTTAACTGTAAATTGAACTTAAATATGAAATCAGGCAAGAGTATTACCTGGGTAAAAGTGTTTTAATGTTCATTTGCTTTAAAAAGTGTCAGTAAAATTCACTTGCTTCACAAGTGGTGTCAAAAAGCAATTAGTTTCGATGGTGTTTGAAGTTGAACTCTTACTTGAAGTCATGTTTAAAGTAGAGAGTATTGTCAATGCCAGTAGTGTTGAAACATTGCAAAATTAAAGATCTCAAATGGGGGAGTGATCTGACTTTTACCATAACACCGCATAATTCTGAAAGTGTGTATAATTTTGCTTTTATAATGAAGGGATACCTTGTATGACCACATTACATTCTTTTAGATCAGAAAGAGAAGTCAGAATAACTGTTTGCTAACCAAAGGAACTTAAAGTGATTATAGAAAAAGTGAATCAAGAAGGTTTGTATACAGTGTTACTTTATTGTTGTGTACTGTCAATGTGTGTTATTTGAACTTGACTATTATCATGTGCTACACTGTCTGATGTGGGTTGTGAAAAACCAGTTTAGAAAACTAGTTAAAGGCAGAAGTAATGATTAAGATGAATAAGGGAAAGGCCTCATTTGCAATCCTGTAAGTGCTCACCTGTAAAAGTGATAACTTCTACTACCTACTGTGGTTCGTCCAGTTGTGTGTATTCATTCCACTTCACTAATCAGTAATTAATGAAAATCCCTCTTGCAATAATAAGAATAGATTCTTTCTGAATAAAGTTTTCACATTATTATGCCTAATTAGACTGACGACCGTATTGTTATTTCATTCACCAGTAATCTGTTACTGAAATTTCTTGCCAAATTAGTCTTTCTGCAATTTGCCAATTACTATCATTACGAAGTTAATGTTTGATGTCCTATTTCTGTTAGGAAAAAAACGGTCAAAACCAAAACTCCTCTCATAGGGTAACATTTACTGTGCGTAGTAAACCATATTTGGTATTTAATAGCACAAAGAAGCCAGTAGTTGTTATAAACACTTCGGCACCCTACCTCCACTCTGGCCGTCCGTCCGTCTGCCATCCCGCTGCATTCTAATCGGCGCTCGCTTAATTAAAAAGACGTAGCACTAGTGTGTGGTCATTCGTGCGCAGCACATTTCCACATTTCAACCCGCCTCCATTGTTTGTGTAAAATAAGCTTGCCTTTTTCAAAAACAGTAGACATAGATATGTTACCTCTGCAGCGCTTTAAAATTATGCCTTTATGATTACCCATTTTCAATCTTTCACTCCTTTACAAAATTGTTAAGGCTTTCGTGGCCACTTGTTGACAAACTGCCTATTGGCTTCTGTCTCGGGTTCTTCGGCCGACGTTCATCTAATGATTTTTCTGACGTTTCGCCAGCGCGAGTGGCTGGCATTGTCAAAGCTTCACCCTCCATTGCCAGTGGTGAACTGGAGCCGAGCTCGCGGCCGCAGACTATATGTACCTGGCGCGCCAACGTCCGAGGGCTTCTCCGCGGTCATTTCCGGTGCGGTTCTCCTCTTGCTACCTGCGACGGTCGTTCGCTGCAGTACGGGAAGCCAGGATCCGTTTACCTTAAGGTTTTCCTCTTTCTTGTTGAACCTGTTCGCGTGTTTGGGTATTTCTACAGCTTCTCTAAACAAGCGCGTGTGATAGTGCTTCTCTACAGCCAGAACTTCCGTGTCGGCGAATTTTATTACGTGCTCGGTCTCATTCAGTGCGTGCTCTGCCACGGCCGATTTCTCCACCTGCCCCAACCTGCAATGTCGCTTATGCTCTTTGATCCTGGTGTTAATGGATCGTCCAGTCATCCCGACATAAACTTTTCCGCATGTGCATGGTATACGGTATATTCCCGACTTTGCAAGTGGGTCTCTTTTCTCCTTCGCCGATCTAAGACACTCTTTGATCTTCCTTGTCGGTTTGAAAATCGTCTTTACGCCATGTTTGCGCAATATACGGCCGATTCTGTCCGTCACTCTGGGAATGTATGGCAGAAAGGCCTACCCGACATTTCTTTTTCTGGTTCCTTACTTCGCCGAGTGTTTGGCTCTGTTACACTTCTAATGTAATTTGTGGAGTACCCATTGTTGTTCATATGTGTTCTGTTTAATCAAAGGAGCAGGAATGTGACGTTTGCTTGCTTATTTGTCAATGGGTGGTTCGACAGGTTTTGAATGGTGGTGCTTGTAGTTGTCGGTGCCCTGAATATTGTGAAGTATTGTGTGTTGTTTGTTTTATGTATGGTGAGATCTAGAAAGTTTAGTGTGTTGTAAGTTTCTATTTCTAATGTGAAGTTAATTTTTGGGTGTAAGTTGTTTATTTGATTGTGTAGCAGTTCTATGTGTCTATATGGTTGATCAGGCATATTATGTCATCGATATAATGGTACCAGTATTTAACTTTGTAGTTTTTTGGTTTTACTATGTGTCTGCAAATCATGTTCTCCAGGATTTTCATAAATATGTTAGCTAGGAGGCCACTAATTGGTGATCCGATTGCCAGTCCTTCATGTTGAGGATAAAATTCTTTGTTGGACACAAAATAATTTTGTGATGTCATGGTCTTGAGTATGGTTGTTATTTCATTGATGTGTGTGTCTGATGTGTTTCCTTGTTGTTTTAATCTTTGTGTGATGATGCTGAATGTTTCATTTATTGGAATATAATTGTACATTGATGTGATGTCAAATGATATGAGGGTTGCTGTGTCTGGTATGTGTATGTTCTTGATTCTGTTGATTAATTCCTTTGAGTTTTCCAGGTTCCTGTTGTTATCAAAAGTGTATAATTTTTTTAGTAGTGTGTATGTCTGTAGGGCTAGGTGATAGGATGGAGCATTTTGGAAGTTAATGATAGGCCTTAATGGGATATTATCATTGCGAACTTTGAGTAGGGAATTTAATATGGGTGCTTTTGGATTTTTCTGTGTCATCTTCTTTACCTGGCCTTTTGAGATTGTATTTTTGATGTTTTTCAGTGTCTGTTGATTGTTTTTCTGGTACCTTGCTGTTGGGTCACTGGTCAGTTTTGTGATGTTGTTGTCTTTGAGAAACTCTGTGTATTCTTTTTCATCCATAATTGCAGTAATATTCCCTTTGTGTGCTCTTGTTACTGTGGCACTGTTCTGATTTAATTTTTGTTTTAGTTTGTTGGCTGTGAATTGCTCTGATGTTCTATGATTAGAAATAATTGTGGATTTGTGTGTTCAGATTATCTGTGTTATTTCTGGAGCTACTAACTCTCTTATCAAGTTTGCATTAAAATTTGGTGTGCTCAGTCTTTCGTGTTCCTTTATAATGTCTTCTGATTCCCGTATGAGGTTTTCTATTGTTTTGTGTGATATGTTTGTGTTAATGTTGTGTTTTACTCCTTTTTCTAGTACGTTCTTATCTTGTTTGATAAGATTTATGTCAGTTAGGTAAGTGGTTCTGCCATGTAATTTATATTGTTGGTTGTGATTGTTTTTAGAGGGTGTGTTTGTCCTGTTAATTATTCTTTTGGGTTTTCTGTTTTGTTTCTCCTGTTTTTCTAGCATTACTTTCTGTATGAATGCCTTTTCTTTCTCTGTCATTTCCTCAAAGTGACCTGCTACTGTAAATATGTTGGCCAATTCTAAATGTCTTTGGTAAAGTTTAATGTTGAGCGATTGCTTTTTAGCATATAATTCCCTAATTTCTTGCTTTAGCCACAAAATCTCCATTTTGTTTTTCACTTTCTTTGAAACAGATGACACATTACTCACAGAGTTTTTCATATAGTCTGGAATTACATTATTAACTACGCAATTTTTATTACATTGTATACTGAGAGTTGTCTTCTGAAGCTTCATTAAGGTGTTCCTGTATTTGTTGTAGAGCTTGCTGGGGAATGCCTGGCTGGACGACGAGATATTCATCATTTCGATTTGCAGATCCTTGTGTTTACCGTGTTTGCAGTTAAAATTGTAGGATGTGAGGTCCGCCAGTTATGCAAAATACCATTTTTCCCAAGTACCCAAACATGTTTCACCCAACACAGAACAAAAAACATCACAAACAGCGACCACACACAAGACACAACTTGCCACAACACATAAACAAAACGAAATGGCACCTACCCACCTACAATAACAAGATTGTTCACAGAATAGGCAACACATTAAAGTAACAGGGACTCCGAATAGGATAGAGGACAGAGAACACAACACAGAAAAAGATCAGGACACAAGAAATACCTACAAATAAATTTAACAGATCCGGAATATATGAACTCACATGCAACACTTGCCGGTCAGTGTAAGTAGGACAAACATGCAGAAATTTCAAAACCAGATATTCAGAACATCTCAGAGCTTTAAAAAGCAGTAGTTTCCATAGCACATTTGCTGACCACCTATAAGGTCGTCAGCACCCATCTACAATAGAAACAAACTTAAGAACACTAAAACCCAGCCACAGCCTATACCGCAATCTGACTATTGAGGAAAACTTCCACATACAGATGGCAATAGCAGAAGGAAAATAGGTTATAAATGAATACACCACACTCTGCAAGGGCACACTATTTAACACATTAAAGGAACTTTACAAAATGACAACACAAACAGATTAAGTCTACCCACACACATAGGCACACACACACACACACCCACCCACCCACCCACCCACACACACACACACACACACACACACACAAACGCACACGAAAAATGGATACACTACACTCTGCAAAGACTCACCATTTACACACAGAAGCAACACCATGTAAAAAAGAACACAGACACTTAAGAAGCGTACAGAAAATACACACACACACACACACACACACACACACACACAAAGATAAAATGTAAACAAAATTCAAATTTGGCGCTGATCTCTCTGATGAACAAATGAACACTGCCTGGATTGGGACACACAACAACCACAATTACACTGTGTTTTAGTGAAGTGCAAAGTGCTTTTACGGCCTTATTTATGAAACTAAGTGTTATATTTATGTGTGCATCACGGCGCCTCAACATGACGCTGAGAACAAAAGGGCTTGCCACACAAAAACGTAAGTAAAAACGAATATAGGTGCGAGATATTGCGACAAACTAAATTACCTTTAGGTGATAGGTTAACTCACAAGAAAACCTCTCATCAACATCGTTTGGTTGCAGATGACAAGCTACCTGTAATAAATAATACACAAGTGGTCCTGAAAAATCATGTACAGCAAGTGTAAAGGTATTAACAAAAAGAAACGAACTATTGTTTGAACTAAATATCCACACAATTTTGTAATTATTTAGTAAAAATCTTCACTTTACGGATTAAATAAAACGGAAAACCATTAATGATGGCACAGTGGTACTGAAACATGTTTGGGTACTTGAAAAAAAAACGATGTTTTGCATAACTGGCGGTCCTCACATCCTGGTACATGGCTCTTACAAAAACACACAGAAATGTTAAGACCAAATGTAAGACGCAAAATTGATAATAGATTCCTTTATGCAGGAATGCTGTATATTCCCTAGATTGTTGTGCTAACCTTATGTTCCATAACCACAGGTCGCATCCATGGATGAAAAAAACTTTTTATTCCATGCAACTTCTGGAAAAGTTCGTCTATCGATATTGGCCTGTCGGTCTCTCGTTCCACAATTTTATTCAGTCTCCTTGTATCCAAGACAAATCGCACACTTCCATCCTTCTTGGGTACTACAAACAACGGATTGATATATGCACTACTTGCTCTTTCAATTACGCACTATGGCAACATGAGGTCTATCTCCTCTTGTACGGCTTTTCTTCGGGCAAAGGGAATTACATGAGTCATGGGAGCAAAGACCTCATGTGGCTTAATAGTTAAACTGCACTCGAAATTCTGTACCTCGCCTGGTGCATCAGAAAAGGACTCCACGATTCCGTTTTAAAATTTCACTCAGTTTCCTTTTCTGTGGTTCAGACAAACCCCCCAACTCTGAAACCCTCTCTCGCATTTTCTCTTGAATCGTCTCCACCACATCTTTACCCCGACTCAAGCTATGTATCGTTACTAATTTCACCTCTGCTGTGACGCCTCCCTCTCCTTCCTACTGTGCTTCCTTACGACTACTAAATACTTCTGTTCTCTTAACAAAGGGGAACAATAGTTTTCTACCTCTTACTTGTAATCTCAACTCACAGTTTCCAAAATTTAGTTCACCTTTGAACGCATTCAGGAAATAGACGCCCACTAATAACTCTACATTCAAACCGGGAACGAGAAGAAAGGAATTTTCTGCCATTACTCCCCCTAACTGCACAGGCATCACTACTTCCTGTCGAATAGCATTTGACAACTTTCCAGTAGCACCAAATATTTTCACTGGGGACACTGGCCACACTGCCATATCTTCTCTTTCTGGCAAACTCGCAAAATATTCTTCCGAAATTTCGGAAACTTCCGATCCGCTGTCCACTAACACATGATATATCACTCCCCAAACCTGCACCTCGACAATAGGCTCGCTATCTGCGACCGTGGAAATGCCTTCCTCCTCTGCTAACAAATCGGCAGTAATCTCAAATTCTGGAACAGCTGTAATATTTCCGGATTGAAATTTACCTATCTTCCAACCCGAAGAACCTACAAGCAATCTGTCGTGAAGCGACAGTTCGCACAAACGCTCAACTTCTGCCCATTCAGCGCGAGAATCGAGGAGCTCAACTTCTCCGTCGTTTAACCTTAAGGGTTGTCCATGTTGCTTATCAAACATGAACTCAAAAACAACGTCACTCTCTCACTCTTCACTGCTGGCACCTTCCTCTAATGGTTCCGCTATTGCAACATTAACATTCCTATCCGTACTTACAGATTCCATATTTACTCTTGCATCCCATAGTAACTAAACGAGATGTTACTATTTTTCTTGCCCTCAGGTTTGGGTGCCGTCTCTTCAAACTATCGAGCTATTCCGTAAGGTCGCCCGCTTCCTGCCTTTAACGCCGTGTTTTCATTATCTCCGGTGCGCTCATAGCGCTGCCGATTGCTTGTCAGCTCCTCGCATTCTGCCCTACGCGCGTGACCCCCTACCACCGATCTTCTCTCCCTCTCTCCTTCTATATTCGCTGCGCGTGCATCCGCTGCCACCTGTGTTCCGCCAGCACCAGCTGACTCTCTTTCCTCCAGTACATCTCTCCAAACGTCAAGGCCATCTCTTACGGCCTCCTTGCTGTTTCCTTTCACTTTCTCCCCCCGCCGGATTGGTCCTGAACGTCTGTTTCTATATGGACCCTTCGTGTAAGCTGCCTGTAGTCGGCCCATCACTGAGACACTATTTAGTTTGAACTCTCTGCTCTTTAAGGGGCTCCGGAACGCCCTATACTTGCAATGTTAAAATAACGCTTATAAATACATCTTTCCTCACAAAGTATTTGAGGTAGGAAGTTGAACTTTTTACAGATTATTTATTGGAATATGGGCTACAACTTAACACAGGGATTTTACAAAATTTTAGTTCAGTTATTAAAGATGATTTTTTTCAATTGTAATGAAAATTCACAACATTTTTTTGCAATTTTTTATTTATATATTCAAAATATACAGTTTTTTGCAAAAAGGCTGTGTTAAATTATGCAGAAGGTACTGTGTAACATTTACTGAAAGTTTGAAACAAATATGTTTGGAAGATCCTTAGAAAACATGTAATTAGTATGAGAAAATAAAAGTTTTGGGAATCGAGTGACAAAGATTGGATTAACTTTTTAGTGCATTCCAGGTCCATAGGATGGATTATCATCATCCTCTGCAAACTCCTCCACCAGCTTCCTCTTGTTCCTCCTCCTGTTTACTCTTGCTTGTATTTCTAGACTCTTTACAGCCCTGTCTGCAGCCCGAAGGCGTTCCTTGTCTAAAGCAAGCATCGCTCGTTGTTGTGTTCGTAGATTTTGCTACCATTTTCTTCAGTTGCAGTTACTGCAACACTGTTCCAAAAGGTGGTCATGTATGAACACTTATCACATTTCAGTTGTATTTCACTAGCAAGTCCTATGTGCTTTATTATGGAGAGTTCCAGACCAACTTCACTACAATGAATACATCTTACACAGTTTGAAAAAATTCCTTTGAGAACCGACATATCAAATATTTCATTCACATCCGATTCGCCCAAAAACATTCATAGCTTTCACTCATTGAACCAAGCTTTTTCTGTGAAGTATTTTCTTTCCCACTTTGACTGCTATGGGCAGGTGTACTTGAGAGGTTAGGTTCACTCACTTGGTTATCGTCTTTATTGTTTACAGTAATAACACATACCTTTGGCTTTCCAACATTTCTCCTTTTCTTAAAAGGCTTCAGAGGATTTCTAATAACTTTACTTTTACTCATTATTATACTTCAACAAAACAGAGACTCAAGAAACAGAATTAATTACGAATATTTTCGAGATAACGACAGAGTAAATAAACATGCAACAATCGACAATCACACCAGCGATATATATTGAACCATCACAGGTTAGCCACAACACATACTTTATCTCACATCACTAAAATGTACCTGATGAACACGGACATTAATAATAACACCATTTGACAGCAGTTTAACAGCGCCACAGTGGGTCACGCCCATGTAGAACACATTTCAAAAAAAGTTTAAAAATAGTTGTAGTATTCGGAATTTACTAAATTATATATCTATTAAAAGGTAATAGTCTGCAGATTCAGAAAACCCAAAAAAGTAAAAATTGAATGATTTTGAGCCTTTCCGGAGCCCCTTTAATCCCTACGCCTGTCTCTCGCATTCTGGACACGAACGCCTCTTGGGTCAAATGGCTCTGAGCACTATGGGACTTAACATCAGAGGTTATCAGCCCCCTAGAACTTAAAACTACTTAAACCTAACTAACCTAAGGACATCACACACATCCATGCCCGAGGCAGGATTCGAACCTGCGACCGTAGCAGTCGCGCGGTTCCGGACTGAAGCGCCTGGAACCGCTCGGCCACCGCGGCCGGCCGAGCGCCTCTCCTTACAAATCTTACCGGCTGTACATCTTCTCGCATCAAAGGCCACTGTGGCTGATTACCGTCGCCCAAATGTAAACGCTCGAGTCTGTCTAAGAAACTCACATGTTTTTCGTAGCTGTCCTGTGGTACTGCTACCAGCTCCTTCTTAACATAAAAAGGCAACATCCGCTCTATCCCAGCGGCAAACAACTCGACCGCCGTACATGCATCTACATGCTTTAAGCGGCGCCACCACCAATCACAAAACTGTTTCATATTGCCACATTTTGCTTGGTACTTCCTGCCTCCCCAAAAATCCACTAACAATTGTTGCTGAATTTCTCCAGACCAATATTCTTTTAAAAACATTTTCTTAAAATCTGTGAAATCTTTGCAGTCAATAACCACCTCATTAGCCCACTGAAAGACATCACCCTGTAAGTGCCCCACTACATAGGAAATTCACTCTCATTTTGTCCAGTACTCTGGCATTACCACATCACATTCCTTAAGGAATACTTCAGGATTTAGGGTTCCCTCTGGCTCAAAGGTATTAATCCTACGATACTGAATAAACGCTGCTTCTGGTGAATTGCTCGACGAACCCTGGCCTACCCTTGTGGCTAGTTTAGCAATTGCTTGCTCATTTTGCAATATTCTAGCTTCCATCTGCTGATTATGGGCCTCTTTATGTTTCTCAAACGAGTCACACATTGCTCGACTAGCGGCCAACGCCTGAATCGTATTCTTAACATGCAACTTAAAACGAGTATCTTGTTCAGATCTTATCTTACCACTTATATTACCTACTTCAGTATTTATTCTAGTTTCAAAATCCCTCTGTTTCACTTCCAATTCAGTTGTGAAGTTGTGATATGCAGTAGCATGCTCATCCATTACTTTAGTTACTTTATCTAACCCCCTCTTGTGCCCTTTAGCACATTCCCTCTTCACTTGGTCCAGGTCAGTACCCATTTTGTATACTACTTGTTGTAGTTTAATGTCTACTTGCTGCTCCAATAGCAACTTACACTGGGTGAACTGCTCCACGATGTCTTTCTTCACCTCCTCATACAAATTCGACACTTCCACTGCAATACTGGAGCTTACTTGTTCATTACCTTGCTTAATATCTTTACTGATTTCTTCCCGAAATTGCATCAAAGTTGCAAGAAGTGACAGCAAGAAAACAGTTTTCTCTTCGCCTGGTCTGGCAACGGCCTTGTCGCAGTGGATACACCGGTTCCCGTGAGGTCACCGAAGTTAAGCGATGTCGGGCGTGGTCGGCACTTGGATGGGTGACCATCCAGGTCGCCATGCGCTGTTGCCATTTTTCGGGGTGCACTCAGCCTCGTGATGCCAATTGAGGAGCTACTCGACCGAATAGTAGCGGCTTCGGTCAAGAATACCATCATAACGACCGGGAGAGCGGTGTGCTGACCTCACGCCCCTCCTATCTGCATCCTCATTGAGGATGACACGGCGGTCGGGCGGTCCCGTGCTTCCCCTGGTACTGCCGAAATCATTTGGTCTACTACTGATTCAGGCCTGCCTTGAGTAGCCTCAACCCCTTCAGAGATTGGAGTTTAGTGGCACCTCTTTTTGTTTGTTCAGTCTCTACTTTGCTGTCAACTGTCTATAAAATTCCCTTTGAATGCAGATCTGGGCTAAACACCTCTGCACTGTCTAATTCCCTTGTTATACTACCCATTTTAATAACCTCCTCAATATCACCTTTGTCTTTCCTGTTATGCTACGTTTACCCTGCTCAGCCATTCTCTTTTCTAAAGTTAAACCGCTGTTCAACAGTTGGTACAGAATTCGGTTTCTTAGTTTTCGACTACTTTCTGACGAACTGCCCCTTTGCTGCGTGTCCCACCTTGGTCTGCTAGCGCCGTCCTCTTTGTGCGCAGCCTCTGCACTGGCCCCCTCCTCACGTTGTCTGCTGTCCTTTGGTGGTCTGCTACCAACCGCGCCCTAGCGCCGTTCCTTTCTGTGCGGCCTTTCGTCGCGCGCAGCAGAGCTTGCCCCACTGCGGCGCTCGCTTACGCAACGCTCTCACGATTCAAGGCTACCACGCAGCCCTTTTCGACCGGTACCGCCTCCACGTAGTAAGCACGCAAGCCAAACTACTGAGCCGCTCTGCAGCTGCAATTACTGAAGCCTAGTTTACACGACGACACTAGGTTGCAGGCAACTACACTACCGGCCACTGCCCATGCGCGCAGCGCGTTTGCGCAACTCGTTGGTGCAACTAAGCACTATCGGCGTGTTTCAACTTTGACGACACTAGCTGCATGAGTTTTGAGGTTATGTGCGTTCATAGAGTGTAGACAAACTGAAATATGAAGTGGAGAACGGAGAATAATGTTCGCTTTCCGGTATCTATGCTTTGCATAGGTGTTTGTGATATTTCAGTGAGGCTGATTACAAAAATAAGCAACATATTGCTGCCGCTGAGACCGTCATGTGCGGTCATAACATAGATGGTTTGACAATATCTGAGCTGGAGGGCAAAATATATTGAGTTAGGAGCACATATACAACTGCATTAAGAAAAATACAAGCAAGTGTAATTCTAGCTGTGGCAATGCTCTCGTCTACAAGACTAAAATCCCATCGTTCGAGTTGGCCAACTCTTTGTTAAGGAATATTGTTGACGGGAGGTAAGGCTATACAAATTCAAGCAGATGCATTCTTTATTCAATATTCATCTATTTAAAACGTCGCAGCAGTTCTCTCCATTCACTTATGTTAGAATTTTGAAACACTGCCACTGTAAAGATCTATCTTCAAGAGAGTAGCCGGCCGCGGTGGCCGAGCGCTTCTAGGCGCTCAGTCCGGAACCGTGCGACTGCTACGGTCGCAGGTTCGAATCCTGCCTCGGGCATGGATGTGTGTGATGTCCTTAGGTTAGTTAGGTTTAAGTAGTTCTAAGTTCTAGGGGACTGGTGACCATAGATGTTAAGTCCCATAGTGCTCAGAGCCATTTGAACTATCAAGAGAGTAGTTTGCGAACCATTCTCTTCTTAATGCGGCCTGCTTCGAGTAATTATTGTTGCTAATGTTAATAATTATTACTGTTAATGTTAATAATTATTGGTGTTAATGAAATAGCGCCATCCCCAACTAAAACCGCGTCTTATAGCATGCCGAGTGTTCTCGATTGTAATGCACGCAATATGATATGTAATTTCAGTTCTGGCGACAGTGCTTCACGCATTACAGTACCATTATTCCTTATCGCATAATTTACTCTATTAAGAAGAAACGTGAACACTTCTGCTGACATTCTAAGATAATTAAAAGAACTTGGATCTTCCGTTATAAATTATTTTCACCAAGGATGCTGAGCAACCGAGCTGACGTCTTTTCTTCATCCAGTCACGAATCGAAACACGTTTCTAATTTTTTTTCTTATGCAGCGATACCACGCAACAAGCTTTAACTCCATCAAAACTCGTGCGACGTGCAGCTGCCAAAACTTTCATTTGAGACACGGCTCAGGGACCCACAAAATGATGAAACTGAAGTGTATACTGGTGTCGCCGTGTCTACAGTCATATATGAAACCACTTGCGTGCAACTCATTCCACGCAACGAGTGGCGCAACCCAATGTCGTCGTGTTAACTAGGCTTTACAGTGCACTGTCCTACTATAACACTTATCCATTTGCATTAATCTACTGAGCGCGGTGGCACAGTGGTTAGCACACTGGATTCGCATTTGGGAGACGACAGTTCAAACCCGTCTCCGTGCATCCTGATTTAGGTTTTCCGTGATTTCCCTAACTCGTTTCTGGCAAATGCCGGGATGGTTCCTCTGAAAGGGCACGGCCGATTTCCTTCCCCATCCTTCCCTAATGCGAGCTTGCGCTCCGTCTGTAATGACCTCGTTGTCGACGGGACGTTAAACACTAATCTCCTCCTCCTTTGCATTCATTAGTTCGTACTACTCTGTGATGCATCTCTGTTTACTGGTTTCATGCGCAATTGCACTATTTTGTAACATTCCCTTGCCCGATGTACTACTTTGTAACATCCTCTCTGCGGAATGACAAACCCTAACTTGTACCATACAGAACCCTTTGGACTGTGTGGTACGGTAAGAGGCAGATTTACAGGGGTGCACGGCAGGTCCTCTTTGTGACTTACCTGCGCGCTGACAGCGCAGTCATCCTGCACATTTCCTCGGCCTGTTATCTTACCTGCCCTTACCTGCAGTTCAGCTGCTCATACGTTATTCCACACCCTGTGGATTCGGGACTTCGTAAATATGTAAAACTAAGGTTTTGGAGAGGAATTCTGGTGAAACTAAATACTGCAACGCACCTCTGACGCAAGCAATTATATCAGCTTCAAAATCCTCTGACACCATTTATTACAAGTATGTTGCAAAATCGTGGTTTGCACGCTAGAATCCAGCAAAATAGCGGTCAGGCGGATATGCCCCTCTAAGTAGGATTAAGACCACAGTCGGATACCGATTGCATTTTGTTGTCGTCTCAATCAGGCTAATCCCAATTGTGATCATATTAATATAAATCACTCAGCCTGCCATGGGGGTCTTTTAGTGCACAAGGACAGGATCTTGTATTAACGGATGGAACTCAGTCTTTACTTACACTTGATAGCCCACATAAAAATATGCATGATCATAATCAACTGGTCATAATTATCATTGTCAGAACATAAGAATAGAATTGCAACAGCAGGAGCGAACACAGCAGCTGACTTACCGTGTACAATAACTGTCGTGAAGTTGCCTGCACTCAGCTTTGCTCAATTAACTATTTGCGTCTGAAAATCGCCAGAAGACTATAATGTACAATACCATTCTCAAGGCGCTCTTTGTTGGTCATTACCACGCACAACAGATTTGTTTTCGAAGGGTAGCTTGTTCCCTCACAGCGCTGTTCTAAGGAAAACAGCAACATATATTTTGAGGGATGCAGCTAGCATTGGGCATGACAGACTATCAATATGTCTCAGAATGAACAAAAGGTGTTTTTCTAAAGATAACAGATGTGTACAATTTTCCATCCACTTGCTGGCAAACAAATGATGTTTTCAGAAAGGGGCCTCTACTTGCTTCACAGAATATTTTGTCTCCCACAGAAACTGCCTGCCTGAAGAAGAGAAAGAAAGCAGGTTAGTGTCCTCACCCCACAGCTATACCATGACTAACAACAACATGAATTTCGAAGGGTGCAGCTAATGTCAGAAATATCAAGCTATCTGTTTTCTTCAGAACGAACAAAGAGTGTTTTTCTAAAGCTAGCAGCTGCGTCCAATATTCCAACCACCTGCAAGCAAACAAAGGCTGTTTGTCTCCGATCTTTTTTTCCTCCCCCCACAGTTGTGATATTTTCCTCAAACAGCTGCACCAAGCCTGGTTGAAGAAAAAAGAAGGGAAGTTATAACTTGCTGGTATGGCACTCTGAGTTCCTATTGATGCTCTGCAAAATAGAGGGTGCACTCTGAAGTTATATAAGGCCCAACCGCCACCACAATCATTATGTCTTTGACAGCTCCTAGTTGTGTCAGTGTGATTCCTGCAACATGAAACGGTCAGCCAGCAGTCCTGCTAGCGGTAGTGGTGGTGGGAAATGACCAAGCTTGGGTCAATTACCATGTAAGTGTCTATAAATAAAATTATGAGTTCAATCTGCGACAGTTACAAAATTTCTTAGCAAAGTGTTCAAATTTTCCGAGATTGTGATACATTTTCGTAACAAGTGGTTATAAAAGTTCTTCTTTCTTACTATTACAGCATTCATTCCCGAAATGTTGATGGAAGTAGAACGCCAGCTGGAAGTTGAAAGTCTCCTACAAGCGGAAGACTTTGTGCTACCATCATGTAAGTACGTCTCAAAATTCTGCGAGTGATAGTTTATATGTTCAGAAAGCATCTCTTAAAGTGTTCAAATAGTAGCAAGTGCTTATAACATTTCTACTGTTGCTATAGCATTAGAGCAGCAGCAGCTGGAAACTGAAAGTCCCCATCATGTGGAAGAGCTTGTGCTACCATCATGTAAGTACATATCCAAATTCTGTGTGCTAGTTTACATGTTCTCAAAACAGTTCTTGATGTATTCAGATCGTAACAAGTGTTTATAAAACCTTTAATCCCGCTGTTGCAGCATTAGGACAGCAGCTGATGGATACTGAGCTGCTGCTGGAGTCGGAAATGCATCAAGAAAGTAAGTACAGTTGTAATATATTACTGTTAGATTTTTTTCATTGCATACAGTTGTGGCAGGTATTTATTATTTATTGTTTTATATGTTGCTACAGATCAAGAGGAAAATGAGATTGTAGTAGGGGTATGCGTCGGGAATGATGATCAGGAGTCATCACTTTCATCTGCTATGATCTTTTTGCTTATTTATTTAATTTTTTCGTGGTTATGTACAATCAATATATCACTATAGTCACGTTCAGTACAAATTTTTTGTTGTTGGGAGATGCTTGAGTGGGAACGTGAGATGGTGGCTGCTGAAAGGTGGTGCGATCTATCCCTCCTGAAACAGGAGATGGCGATATTTGACTGGATGGGAGAGCTATCAGAAAGATCGACTGAACTGCTGAATCCTGGGACCCAGAGTGTAAAAGGTGATTATAATGTGATCATCGTCGTTGAAGTGTATTGTTGTTATTCTGGAATGCTAATGTACCGAATTATAGTTGTTTGTTTACAGCATGTATTTTTTAAAAATCGTGAGAGTTGTGCTTCATTTTTTTTCTGTTATTTATATGTTACAGAGATGACACCAACACCACCATGACAAGAACTTGCTGTAGCCCTTGCACCTAGAGTGATGGTAGTGGATGCAGCTGTCAAACACACACCATAGCGGCTTGCAGCGCCATGCAAACCGTTACTCATTGTCACGTGAGAGGGGGCCGCGGCTGCTGCAGTGCCCGCTCCCAAACCAATGCATACCATCTGGCAACCGTGGGTGGTTCAGTCAGAGGAGCGATCTCCCACCCCCAGGGCTGGTGATGATGAAGGCTCGAATATGCAGCAGTATCAACGAGCGCGCTCGTCACAGCCTGGATGCTCACACGGGTCACTGCCACCACCTCCTCCAATTCATGCTCTCGCTACTCGCCCTCGCTGGCAACGAAAGTTATGTGTGCCTCGTCGCATAGCCCTCCCCCCTGAAAGCGCCCTCATCCACCAGCTGGGCGCTGTTGTCTCCTAGCTGTAGCATTAATGATAATAATCCTGTAGCTAGCGGTAGTGCTCAGTCCTGTCCTGATAGTGAAGGCCATCAAATTAAGTGGTGTCATGACCACTCTAGAATACTCGGCAGTTACTAGGGCCTTTGAGGGGCCTATTTCGTTCACTACAATTGATGATCTGGCTGAGGGCTATCGTGACCCAGTCAGGTTTCTATAAGCGTGCCTCCTGGTACTAGAGGCAGTGCTCCTGAAAGCCGTAGACGATCCGGTATATAATGCCATTAAATGTAATGCAGTGCTCTGCTTGGAGTTGACTCAACCATCCAAACAGGAGGATGCTGCTGAGGTGAAAACTTCACACTAAATCTGGAATGATAATGGCGTTATATCTCGAAGCACATCAATCGCCGAGTGGTTTCGTGAATCCACCTTGGTTGCTATACTGGCCCGATTTTCCGAGATGGAAGTAAGAGGGTCAGCTAAAGCACTCAGCCAAATACCACACCTCAACATCCATATTCTTCATGTCTATGATCCATGAAATGGAGGGTGCAGTTATATCAAATTGCCTGAGGATATTAAAAATAAGTAGGCTTGCATTAACCTTTAAAATGAAAAGGATAACGCTTGTTTTGCATGGTAAATTCTGGCTTGTGAGAGAAATTGCCATTAGAGATACCATCCTGAGCTCACAATAACATACAACGTACGAAAGAATAAAATCCTCGGAGGTTATAAATTTGATGGTATCGAGTTCCCTGTAAAGATTCAGAACATACCAAAATTTGAGGCACAAAATCCCGGAATATCGGTTCACGTTTATGGCCTGAATAAGAAGCAGAAAAGCAAACCAGATGAGCAGGACAAGCATACTATAGTGGAACCATTCCATTTCTCGAAATATGCAGGTGTGCGTGATCTCCATGTAAGCATGCTGCTCTTCTCCGAAGGTGATAATCAGCATTATGTATGGATCAAAGAGATGTCTCGGCTCCTTTGCAGCCAACTGTCGAAACATAAAAATAAGAAACACATTTGCTTCAGTTGTCTAAATAACGATTCAGAAGAAAAGTATTTAAAAAGACATCTGACGGACTGTCAGTCCAAGGAAGCGGTATGTGTTGTTATGCCTACAAAAGAAAACAAGTTCATGAAATTCAATGATGTCCATTTGTTGTATACACAAACTTCGAATGTCTCCTTGTCCCTATCACCTGCTGTGAAGGGAACCCCTTAGCCGCACATACCACCTTCACGCAAAATCACGAACCGTATGCTGTGGCATACCAACTTGCTTGTTCATATGATTCAAGTCTTAACCGCTATGTCGGGGATAATCCTGCGGTTTCGTTGCTCACTGAGCTTGACAAACTATCATGGGATGTTGATAGGCTTTACAGCAGCAACGTCCCCTTTGACCGAACCGGAGGAGGATAAAAAATTATACAGTGATGTGGTTAACTGTCATATTTGTGGCCTGCAGTTAGATAGAAAAGCTGAAACTACAAATAGATATCATTGTCATCTTACGGGAAGTTCTGCGGTGCAACTCTCAATGCATGCAATTTGAAGTATTAGTTACCACGAAACATACCCGTTTTCTTCCATAATTTAAGTAAGTATGACGCTCACATTCTAGTTGAGCAATTGGTTGGGAGAAAAATCAGGTAAAGAAGGGTGAATTTAGCAAATGATTCCACCGTATTTGACAACTGTAATGTAACTAATGCCAGAGTCTACCTGAATTCCGAATTCTATCCGTATGACAATTTTCTGCTGTAGTGGGAATGGAATGTATACAGTCTAGCATTTCTTCTTCCTATGAAGGTGTTGAAGAGGAAGGATGCCTACTCAGTACATGGAAATTCAGGGAGCTGGCACCAATCGTTGTAATAGACTGTTCAAAGCAGAGTGAGGTAATTAAATCAGGACCAATCGATGTACAAATCGGATCTTAATCCTCGTCAAGTTTCTCAGAATACACTGCAGCGCATGCTCTAGTTCTAAATGACTGTGTGATTAACTATTGCCCACTTACTGGTGTTGTGCAGCGTGCTGTGAAAATGATCTAGTGCTGTGGCATGCCCAGAGCATTTCACAATGACAGCTTGCAGTGTGAACGTCGTTGCTGACAGCCAAGGTTTCTACGATGATGAGTGTAGACAATTCACATTTAAAGATGTTGCACTCATAGCATACACAGAAGATGCTGGTATAATATAGACATTTTCAGCAAGAATTGCATCACCAAAGCCTTTCAAGGATGTGAACTGGGCTGAAACATGAAGGAGTGCAAAGTGGCTAACACGTTTCTTTCATGGACTCCACTGGGAAGATCCTGATACACCTTGTAAAGAAACGATGACGTCACTTCGAATATTCGATCATCCTAGACCATTATCTACGTCAAAGTCGAGGAGAAGATCACATGCATGTCACGAATCTTTTTGCATCTATTCAAGACCTGGAATTCCATGGGTGTCCTACTATCCATAAGTTCAAGATGAACAAGATGTGTGAAAATAGTGTTGTGTCTGCTTATGAAAATGTAAAATTACTTTTCTAGTTGAATTAATGAAAACAGATGAATTTTTTACCTCACATTCTGTGTTTTTCTTTCTTTCTACCTAGCTCCTACTTAGATAGTATGTATCTTTGCCCAGATCCTATATCTGTGACTTTGTTCAGGCACAGGAGGTGTAATTTCAGGCATGTCTTTCGAAGCAGATACGATCACGTGCCACCTGTTCCCAAAAACCTATACATGCAGCACGATAGGCGAAATACCATGCATTTGTTTTCCTCCATCTTAAACGTCACCTCCCTCATGCTTTAAACTAATATCTTGTGCATCTTGCTCAGCCTTTATATACATATGTAAGGAACGAATAACAGCTTTTTATTCGGACATAAATACTCACCGTAATAATACAGCTTCACATCCACAAATCTTGTTATTTTTACAATACACAGAGTAATACTGCTTTCAAATTCACTGTTCTTGTTAGTGTTTGAAATTTTTTTATTTACAGTTCTTGGTTTTAAAAAATAGTAGTACTCATTGAAAAAACTTTCTTGAACTTTACATTGCAGTACTGTTTGCAGCTATTGCAGAGGTATAGCTTCTCTTACACTAATACTATTACTAGTGAAATTCCACCCAAACAGAAGACTTAATTTATACTTTGAACTGGGTGGCTCTAAACATTTTCCACCTCAAGCAGCTGAAAATAATACAATGAAGCGGACAGCCCTAAAATGTTCATCACAAACAGCTGCACTAAAATGAACCTGGTGGAACTCTCATTTGAAACTAATATGACTTGGATAGCTACTGGTAGGTGAAACTTCAAAATTAATCTAATTACACATGCACTCATACAATCACAAACACACACGAAGTGCAAAAGCGAAAAATACGGCAAACTATTTTTTTCCTTCATTTACAATTTTTTAACTTCTTTGGTGATTTTAGTTCAATTTTTTAATCTTTTATAAATATACAGCACATTTTTAATACTTTTTATAATTTTTCCCAGACATAATGCTTATATATTCGTGCCTAGATATTATGCTACTTGTTTAGAAAAAAAATGGAATATATTTACACACAGGCATACATACTTACTTGGACATCCACATTCAAACGGACTCACAAGCTCACACAAAGAGACACATAAGCACTCACACATGCAGGCACGCCTTACATCACACATGCAATATTTAAACTACAATAAAAGAGCCATACTGTTAGGTACAAGCTCTCACTCAGCCATTCACTCACTCACTCTCTCTCATGCACACCGCTGGAGTCTCCCACCCCCCTGGCTCTTCAAGTAAATAGTGTGAGTACGGGAGGGTTTCGATCCCGTCGTCACATATGGCTCTTTTATCGTCATGAAGTGACCATCCAGCTTGAGATTGCAGCACAGTATACACCTTGTGACCTCACGATCGAATACTAGTTTCCTGTACCAAATGCGGAGGCTGTGGTGGAGCACCGCAAACGTCACCATACAGGCACTGCAAGTGATCGTCGACCGTGCGGACACGCTGCCCACCCTTAACCAGCCTGTGGGTGGCTCCATCTGTTGTACGACACGCATACATTTTGGTTCTTAGACCCAAAAACTCCAAAATCAGCAATCTAACCGCCTCATCTTTCATTAATAGAAACAATACCATAAGGATTATCGGCTCTGTATCCTGATGTGTCTAATTCGGTACCATGACACCCAATTACTTCATGTGGATTGCAGTTCTTCACCCAGTAGATGAAGCTGTCTGTATCCATATAAAGTAACTCCAGTTCTACGAAATGAGTTTTAGCAAACTCATAGTGGAAGCGGTACATGTGGAGTTTGGAGATGTCCATACCCAAATGGATTGGTTTTGTAAAATCTACTAAAACCTTCGACAGTTCCACAGCAACAAGGTTCTCGTTGAAAATAGTGACCCACTTAAAATTTGATCTGGTGATGCAGTTTCTTATGCTCCAACGCCACCCCATTTGGTCCTACCAAAATATCGAGTTCATTTCTTACATTCTGCGTGTTTACCAAAAGTGGAATTATTCATCAATGTGTAAAAATCTTTTTCGAAATCACTAGTCATACCAGCCCTCTTTTCTGTATTTAATTAAATATACTTCTTCAACCAGGGGAACTGATCGAAGGAGATAGCCCAGGTGATTCTACCTAGTTCCATCCTTAAGCCGAGACACTGCTGGAGATAACAATAATCTATTGCATACCTCTGCTTGTGTCCAACAGTGGTTATCAGTTTAGGAATAGTGCTTCCTCGTGGAACTTGTTGCTCTGGACATAACGCGCAAGTCGCTTGTCATTTCATGCAAACTCCACCATATATCCTAAATCAGAATCAGCCACTAGACCCAATATTTTTCCACCTAATCCCTCTAATTCATTTTCGGGCACCCACTGAAACCTACCAACTGGCAGCGGTTCCATTATGGCGTGCCTGTGTAAGTTATTCACATCCAAATATACAACATAGCTTGAATCGAGGGATGCATTGAACACAGTACCCATATATGGATTATTTGCCTTGGCATGTCTATGGACACACTGGCAAAGAGCTCCACGGATCCCACACTCAAAGAAAAGAAGCATATCGGCATCAGTCGAAAGTTTGATGCTGTGCCTCGTTTTCTTGAGCATTGCATCCCAGGACAACCCAGGTGCCGTGTAATAAAAGGCAGGGTCCATAGAGTATGTGGCCACGCATACACTACGGAACTTTTCAAAAAAATCCGCAAGCAAGGGCATGTCCGTGTCTTGCATATTCACATAAATCTGGAATGTTGAATTCCTGCCAGACATTCGCGGCATGCTCATAATCTGCAATAGTTATGGCATCACCTGTGAGAGTACCGGTAAATGCAGATATGTCAGGTAGCCTGGTTTCGTCGAGTTTCGCCTTACTATCTAG
Organism: Schistocerca americana; assembly: GCF_021461395.2. Classification (NCBI taxonomy): domain Eukaryota; kingdom Metazoa; phylum Arthropoda; class Insecta; order Orthoptera; family Acrididae; genus Schistocerca; species Schistocerca americana. Next base: position 808,393,993 of record NC_060130.1, on the reverse strand, counting down.
ATAATCATAAGGGAAAACTACTTTCCTAGTCACAAGCTGAAACTTTTCCTCATCGGAGATGGGATACATGCATATCCTCCCAAGGCAGAGTTTTGAGTTTCTGGAATGATGCCTGCATAAAACGTAGCTGGTCAAGGAAGGGGAGCATAATTTTAGGCGTCATCCATTTGGAGAACAAAATATACTTCTCAATACTCTCAGGAAGGACAATGACCCGATTTTTCAGGTCATTAAAGAAGTGTTCCTGGCGGATGATTAGCTCATCCTGTTCCAATGGGTGAGATATACTGAGCGACGACGTCATTGCTAGCAACTGATTTAAGAAACTCGTAGTTAGCACGTGTTACCACCTCGCGGCTCTGCTGCGAAGTGCTGTGCTGTGCGCTGTGAGCGCTGGTTTTACACCTTACGCCCATCTTGCCGTAGGTGTAGTCGTGCAATGATTTCCTCACCACGAAAGTCAACAAGTTGGTTATTCTGATCCACAATACGCAGCTCTAGATAGCCCAATGTCTGAACTGTCGCTGGAAGGTATACAACGTTGGTAGGAGTCTCAACAGTCGTATACCCTGTTCCAACTGATGAGAATCCGTAAACTGAATGAACCAATCTATCGTTGAGATATGAGTTCGTTGCAATTTACACTCAACACGGAATATACTGACAGGGAGAATACACACTGTCTGATCAGATTTGTAAAATTTATTGCGATCTGTCTTCAAAACCTGCCCCTTTGTGAAACCCAGTAATGCGCATATTGACCATTTCTGCTTAAAGTCAATCGATGCATTCACCGTCCTTATATCAGATTCGAGTGTACTGAATTTTACATGGAGCTCAATCCCTTTTCCACATTGTTTTAAAACCTCTTTTACAGTCCTCAATATATTATGCACCATATGAAACTTCCTGGCAGATTAAAACTGTGTGTCGGACCGAAAAAAATGTTCAAATGTGTGTGAAATCTTATGAGACTTAACTGCTAAGGTCGTCAGTCCTTAAGCTTACACACTACTTAACCTAAACTATCCTAAGGACAAACACACATACCCATGCCCGAGGGAGGACTCGAACCTCCGCCGGGACTAGCCGCACAGTCCATGACTGCAGCGCCTAGACCGCTCGGCTAATCCAGCACGGCTGTGTCGGACCGAGACTCGAACTCGGGACCTTTGCCTTTCGCGGGCAAGTGCTCTACCAACTGAACTATCCAAGCACGACATTCCTGCCGGATGTGAACGTGCCTGCGAGGACAGGTCGCGAGTCATGTGTGGGTAGCTCAAATGGTAAAGCACTTGCCCACAGAAGGAAAAGGTCCCGAGTTCGAGTATAGGTCCGGCACACAGTTTTAATCTGTCAGGAAGTTTCATATCAGCGCACACTCCGCTGCAGAGTGAAAATCTCATTCTGCTATTATGCAACAGGTTCAATTTCTACAAATTCGTTTTTACCATTAATTTCCAGACGCAGATTATTGTTAGCCTCTGTGATATTTGGGGTGGTGTTGTATGTCTCCAGTCCAATCAGCGCGATGCTCCAATCTCCAATGGTTAAATCAATTGGTGGGAAGTAATTCGCATATAGTACAGACGATCGTTCTTTTAATGTCAGAGTGTACGACATTGCAACTAAACATCGACTGGTGAATAGGTGCTTAATACCCGGCCTTATATATCATTCATAAACGTCAGGAGGAACATGATGCATAGATGACCAGACAGGAATGTGTTAAATTCTTGGCAGCGTCGAAAATTGTACAAGACATGTCATATGACTGTGAAATATCGTTGTAATTCTTCTGGGGGTTGCAGGTCACGGAATGAATCGAAATAGTAGACGTTATTTGTATTTCATTTTTTAACATATGCTACCCAGTGAGTTCCAGGTCCTCCTCTACATCCAGATTCACAATTCCACATTCTTCTGATTTCCACATAGTCTTTGGTAATGCATTCCGCATAAACACACTTCGGAACCTCAGAATGTTGAAGTGCTTCGTAACAAATTTGAGTAGATCTGTATTTGTAAGCGCCCTGTCTGGTAGGACTGCTAGGGGGCTTTTTTTGTTTTTTTGTTTATGAAGAGACCTAGACCTTTCTTGTATGGTTTCAAGTATAGCTCTTTTCCGATGGCTGCTGCCTCCATCATGCGGTTATGTCTAACTGCCTCCTGCAGATACTCTTGAGACCTTTGTGCATTCTTGTCTGTCCTGGCAATAGCCGCAGCACCCCTAGCCAGTGAACCCACCACTGAGAGACCAGCTGCGGCAGGAATAAGAAAGGGAATAATTCCGCACTGCGTCTTGGGTATTGGTAGAACCCTGAGTGGTTTAAACGACCTTTCTTTTCTCACTCCTTTCTGCTTCAGGATGCTTTTAGCTGCATACAACGCTGTCAGGATACAGTTTTTCATGCTCCCTTTGGTTTTCATTTTCTTCCTTAGCGCCCTACATGCAGCGCTCATAACTTGGGTGATCTTCATACCCAAACCCAACTTAATTTTACCACGCATAGTTTTTTCAACTGCAAATACAGAAATGCGTTGACCTGTTCCAATATCCCCTCTCGCACGTATAGCCTTAGCTTTATCAGCTAAAATTCGATCGGCGGTGTGACGATCTTTATTTGCTGCGTAAGCGATGTCGTGTTCCATACACGTTTCGTCTAGTAGATTTATTCCCTTATCACCGCATGCCGATCGTTTTTGAAGTTTTGTTCCAGGTCCACAGTAGTTATATCCAGGAATGTGTAATTCGAGTGGTAGTTTTCCAAGAATACCGCTGTCTCCTCTAATGCGCCTCCAGTCACGCATGTTATGCTACTGAGGTGCTTGTGGTCTGCGTTCCCAATTATATAACAAATCGTCAGCGTCGATCCATCTGTTTTGTGATGCGGGAAAACCAGGCCATTTAACTTACGCACTATTCCCTCGACGCCGTATGACCCTCTCTACTAGATACACATCTGGTTCCGAGCTATTCTGTAACTATTGTGTGTAAAAGTATCCTGCAATATCAGTACCACTGCTGTCCTTTAGCAGGTACTTTCTAGGATTCGTTCTTTGCTCTTTGGAAACTGTGAATATCTCGGTTGACCAGTTTGGCATGTATGACTTCTGAAATGCTGTCTTGTGTTTCGAAATACATATTAAATCACCGTCTGTGCGGATCTAACATTTTAATACGATTGTATAAGGTGTCTAAAGGTCTACTATCACAAACATTGATTTGTCTCATTTTTATTGTGCGATTTTTGGTTCGATTATACTGTGCAATTATTTGCGGAAGGATATCGCCCATTTGTGTGAGCCGCCAAGATTGAATTGTATCCACATCTGGGTCTTCACTGTTCTGTTTAAAAGTTCCACGATACTCGCCTTCAGGTGGGTGAACGTCGAGTAGTGATGTATTCCATACTGCTCCATAACAGTCTTGAACTATCTATTGTAAAACTTGAAAGGGTACAGTACCGCCCGACATTGAAAATAGGTACAACATTCTTCGTTATTCTTGTCAGAACAACATATTTTTTGTAATAATAACTCAATGTCACTTAATACACCGAAGCCGGATACCAGTGTAGGAAAGAAGAACAATTTATTTATTTAATTGATCACATGTGCACTCCCACAAAATAAATCCCTACATCTAATTTGGTGAGATCTGTGAAATGAATGGATGTATGGTCGTCTGCTAACCGCAGACAGTGAATTTGGAATATATATGATCATCTTTGAGACGGTGCTTTGGTTACCTTTGGTGGAACCAAAGAGATGAAATTTACCTGAGCTGTGAGTGCCTGAAATGTGGGTGACCAAAACAGTAGCATGGTGCTCCCTCACCTCGGCGGAGGTGCGAGATGACCTGAAGAACGGCCATGTTTCAGTACTCTGGCACTGGATCTTGTGTTGGTAAAACCTGTCTTAGGTGTGCTCCGTAAAGACAAAAGAGTGGAGAGAGTGGTATGCATGTGTAATACTTAAGAGTAGTTTTGAATAATTATTTCTCTATTTCAGGAACTTTTGGGGGGAGAATTAAGTGACAGGCAGGTAATATTAAGGGGACCGTAGTAATCTTCGGAAGTGACCAACAGTCACAATGAAACCACGTGTAGCAATAAGTTGAAATACTTCCGAGTGCTAAAGTTAAGCTGAATTACTGGCGTGTGTACTATAAGTTGGAAATATTTAAGAAATGGCGTGTGCAGGACTTGAAATTAGAGACGAGCACTTCCACATGGTGAGTACTGTGTGAGTCTCAATCTGTGTATGAGACAAAGGATAAAGAGAAGTACTCGTCCAAGGTATCAGTTGAGGACTCGCGTGTGTAACGAATATGATCTTAACATTACTTTGCGTGTTATGTTTCCATGTGACGCTTGATTCAAACTCTAATACTCTGAGAGAGAAGCAAGGTGAGTCAGCCGTCTATCCAGCAACGCCACTTGGCTTGCATTGCACAGGAAGACGTGCATATATCCTCCAGAGTTCGTGGTAGGAAAGATGAATATGATCTTAATATTACCTTTGCGTGTTATATTTCCGTGTGACGCTAGATTCAAACTCTAATACTCTGAGAGAGAAGCAAGGTGAAAAAAAATGGCTCTGAGCACTATGGGACTCAACTGCTGTGGTCATAGGTCCCCTAGAACTTAGAACTACTTAAACCTAACTAACCTAAGGACATCACAGACATCCATGCCCGAGGCAGGATTCGAACCTGCGACCGTAGCGGTCGTGCGGTTCCACACTGTAGCGCCTTTAACCGCTCGGCCACTCTGGCCGGCGAAGCAAGGTGAGTCAGCCGTCTATCCAGCAACGCCATTTGGCTTGCATTGCACAGGAAGACGTGAATATATCCTCAAGAGTTCGTAGTAGGAAAGAAAAGCTACAAAGTAGGGCAGTGTCGTGTGAAACTGGGATGAATACTAATTTAAGTGGGGAAGCTGAAAGTGAAGTGATTCTAACGTTGTGACTATTCTTTGTGATTGTATTCTATGTTACCAGTGTGATGTATTTCACTTAATTTAATTATGTGTGGTTTCCATGGGAGAGTAGCAAGATAGGTTCAGAGGCAGTGGGTTATGCATGTTCCTTTTTGTACCACTCGGTCTGGAGGAAATTTTCGTGATGATGGGTGTGAGAGTCGAAGTGTGAGATATAGCAAAAAATCACCAATGTAAAGCCATGCCCACTGGGCGGAGTTTCTCATATGTAATTGTTGTATAAAATGTAATGGTGTGTTTAGGTTATCTTTGAGTCATAATAGAATTTATCGGAATAAAAAACATAGTGAAAAGAAAAAGATTGGTAGCCTTGTTCTTCGAGTCGTGTGTAGTCATGATATACAGAATTTATAATGTGTGCGCCATTCATATTCAGTGCGATGGCCACGTGTTGATCAAAGCCGTTGGGTAAGAAAGAAAATGTGGTATTGCCAGTGAGTAGTGAACAATCAGAGTTGTGTAGATTACTAATAGTTAGATGTGCGTTACCCGTTTCCGTTGCGTAATATTCAAACAGGAAAATTATTTATAGCTTAATTGTGAGTACTAGAGCTCATAATCAGTCATTGATGTTACTCGATAAATAAGAATAAATTCACTCGCTTGGCAGACCACTCATCTTGCAGGCCTGACTGCTTGATGCCACAGTATGAGCAAGGCATGTGGGTGCCTCTCAAACTCACCGCCGTGATCTGTTTGAAGGTTGTCTGGATTTCGATTCGTCTCCGTCTGCAGCAATCCATCAAACACATGTGCGACTTTCTTCCCTGTTTTCGCTGTCACGGGTAATGCTCAGGCATATTTAGAATAAGTACGAATGGCCATTAAAATACATTTGAATCCGTTATTCACACGTGAATAATCCCTCATGTCAACAAGATCCGCCTGCCACAGATCGTCCAAAGCTTTAATCATAACATATCTTAGAGGGCATGTTTTGGTGCTGGTTTGTGCAGTTCTCGAACTACAGTCTCCATACTTATTCGATGATGCCTCTCTTTCTAAGCACAGAAATTACTGAAACAACTTCATTCGAATGAGCCGTATGCGGGAGTCGTCGTAATATATATACTGCGGGAGTCGATTGCTCACTCTTTTACGCTGAATGTCAATACCACCACCACGGCTATTTATTTTTACCATCCAAAATAGGTCTTATAATGGATTTGTATTTCACATTGCTTCGACATTTTGCGTTCTTACGCAGATCAGTTAAAAGCCATATTTCACAATACATTTCCAAATCTTTAGGTGAACAATTTACAGTTTTTGTGGGTCTTAGGAAAATAAGTTTCTGTAGACCGGGTGTTCTTTGAAATTGTTTATCGCTGTTCTGTATCGATTTTTCATTTAAAGCTAAAGGCTGTGTGCCGGACATGATTGGTGGTTTCTTACCTCTGACACCGAATATTTTGTCTATCCAAGCGTCGCAGTGACGGTCAATGAAATCGGCAATATCGTCATCGTCGTCGTTGCGGAATTTCGCTGAGATTTCATCGAGAGATTTAGTAACTGGTTTAAAGGTTTCTCGCAGTGTCTGCTCCAACTTCAAATGCCCTAACCTCAGCAACCGTAACTTACCGCGAGCGGCTTCCGTGCCTCGATGACTTTATGCTTAGTCAACATTTCCGTGTTTACTAGTCGGACTCCTGGGCAGCGTGCCGTTTTATATATCCGCGCTTCTTCTTCTTGTTATGGTGCTCTCCCTTCTCGGTAACAGCTATTTCCCTTTCAGTTAATTCGCCTATTTTCTTCTCAATCGCGTTAACCCGTTACTAGAATGTCCCGTTCTCAATAACAGCCATCCGCCCTTCAGTTAAGCCGTTCACTTTCTTCTCGACTGCAGTAACCCGATCATTCAGTGTACTGTTCAGTCTCAGAAGGGTCTGAAAATTCGTCTCTAGTTCCTTGCGTATGCCTCAAACTTTATGTTCGAGACTTTGAATCCAGCATGCATGCAAATTTATCCATGGTGATACGTATACCGATGCACTCATCTCTTTGCATGACTATACAGGGTGTTACAAAAAGGTACGGCCAAACTTTCAGGAAATATTCCTCACACACAAAGAAAGAAAATATGTTATGTGGACATGTGTCCGGAAACGCTTATTTTCCATGTTAGAAATCATTTTATTACTTCTTTTCAAATCACATTAATCATGGAATGGAAACACACTGCAACAGAACGTACCAGCGTGACTTCAAACACTTTGTTACAGGAAATGTTCAAAATGTCCTCCGTTAGCGAGGATACATGCATCAACCCTCCGTCGCATGGAATCCCTGATGCGCTGATGCAGCCCTGGAGAATGGCGTATTGTATCACAGCCGTCCACAATACGAGCACGAAGAGTTTCTACATTTCGTACCGGGGTTGCGTAGACAAGAGCTTTCAAATGCCCCCATAAATGAAAGTCAAGAGGGTTGAGGTCAGGAGAGCGTGGAGGCCATGGAATTGGTCCGCCTCTACCAATCCATCGGTCACCGAATCTGTTGTTGAGAAGCGTACGAACACTTCGACTGAAATGTGCAGGAGCTCCATCGTGCATGAACCACATGTTGTGTCGTACTTGTAAAGGCACATGTTCTAGCAGCACAGGTAGAGTATCCCGTATGAAATCATGATAACGTGCTCCATTGAGCGTAGGTGGAAGAACATGGCGCCCAATCAAGACATCACCAACAATGACTGCCCAAACGTTCACAGAAAATCTGTGTTGATGACGTGATTGCACAATTGTGTGCGGATACTCGTCAGCCCACACTTGCTGAATGTGAAAATTTACAATTTGATCAAGTTGGAATGAAGCCTCATCCGTAAAGAGAACATTTACACTGAAATGAGGATTGACACATTGTTGGATGAACCATTCGCTGAAGTGTACCCGTGGAGGCCAATCAGCTGCTGATAGTGCCTGCACACGCTGTACATGGTACGGAAACAACTGGTTCTCCCGTAGCACTCTCCATACAGTGCCGTGATCAACGTTACCTTGTACAGCACCAACTTCTCTGACGCTGACATTAGGGTTATCGTCAACTGCACGAAGAATTGCCTCGTCCGTTGCAGGTGTCCTCGTCGTTCTAGGTCTTCCCCAGTCGCGAGTCATAGGCTGGAATGTTCCGTGCTCCCTAAGACGCCGATCAATGGCTTCGAACGTCTTTCTGTCGGGTCACCTTCGTTCTGGAAATCTGTCTCCATACAAACATACCGGCCACGGCTATTGCCCCGTGCTAATCCATACATCAAATGGGCATCTGCCAACTCCGCATTTGTAAACATTGCACTGACTGCAAAACCACGTTCGTGATGAACACTAACCTGTTGATGCTACGTACTGATGTGCTTGGTGCTAGTACTGTAGAGCAATGAGTCGCATGTCAACACAAGCACCGAAGTCAACATTACCTTCCTGCAATTGGGCCAACTGGCGGTGATTCGAGGAAGTACAGTACATACTGACGAAACTAAAATGAGCTCTAACATGGAAATTAAGCGTTTCCGGACACATGTCCACATAACATCTTTTCTTTATTTGTGTGTGAGGAATGTTTCCTGATAGTTTGGCCGTACCTTTTTGTAACACCCTGTATATAGGGTGGTCCATTGATAGTGACCGGGCCACATGTCTCACAAAACAATCATCAAACGAAAAAACTACAAAGAACGAAATTCTTCTAGCTTGAAGGGGGAAACCAGATGGCGCTATGATTGGCCCGCTAGATGGCGCTGCCATAGGTCAAACGGATATGAACTGCGTTTTTTAAAATAGGAATCCCCATTTTTTATAACATATTCGTGTAGTACGTAAAGAAATATTAATGTTTTAGTTGGACCACTTTTTTCGCTTTGTGATAGATGGCGCTGTAATAGTCACAAGGTGGTATCACGTAACATTCCGCCAGTGCGGACGGTATTTTCTTCGCGACACATTACCCGCGTTACAATGGACCGTTTACCAACTGCGGAAAAGGTCGATATCGTGTTGATGTACGGCTATTGTGGTCAAAATGCCTAACGGGCGTGTGCTATGTATGCTGCTTGGTATCCTGGACGGCATCATCCAAGCGTCCGGACCGTTCGCCGGATAGTTACGTTATTTAAGGAAACAGGAAGTGTTAAGCCGCATGTGAAACGTCAACTACGACCTGCAACAAATGATGATGCCCAATTAGGTGTTTTAGCTGCTGTCGCGGATAATCCGCACATCAGTATGTAACGCCGGAAATGCATATCCTCCTATTTCCATCTATTGTACTATTTTTTTTTCCTTGTTTTGTTACCTCAAGATATGACATTTCTGTCTCTTTATATATTGTAATTGTTTTACTGTTTGTATATATATATTTATGCACTTATGTCGATGTATAATTGGTTTGTTTCGTAAATATTATTTGTATTTTTACGCTGGGTCTTGCCTAGGGAAAACTGCTATCGAACGATTACATCGATGAGTCGTGTGAAGAATCAAAGTGTGTAGGATCTTTGGGAGTGAACTCTGCCGCGTGGGGCGCGGGCAGAGAGAGTCTGGCGGGAGTAGCGAGTGGAGCAGGTGTTGTGTGACGCTCCCGCGAGTTGCCGCGCTTTCGGGGTTTGGCAGCATGTAATTGCGCTCGACTCGCGATGATAGTTTCTGACATGGTGTCGCGGACGGGAAGCATTAGCTGGCGCACATCAAGAGCCCGTTTCGCCTGGTGACCGTGTCGAGAAGAAGGCGCGCCAACATCCAGCTTCTGCAACAGCGACGGCCGACAATGAGTGACTGTCGCCACCTCCTCGATCGACGGCTTCAAACCTTCAATCAACCAACAAGGAAGACTAAAAGCACGTAAAGTTTCAGAACTGTATGGCAGACCTCAGCTTTTCAAATTGTTCCATTTGCCTCGCAAAATTACAGCAACTTAGCATGAACCTTTGTTGCTCATTGTCCCAATTGCATTGCCAAGCAGGGTCCCTTCCTTTTCCGAAATGAACCCGAGTGTCGTTGAAATTCAAACGCCAGCATTAAAATAATATAATTAGATTTCACTGCTTTAATTTCAAAGTTCAGTAGCTGGCTACAATATTTAGGTTACACGAGCACAAATTTAGAGTGCGAGTTTTGTTAGCATATTTTAGCTTACCTGTGACTGCAGCTCAGCTTGGTACGTACTAAATTTTACTGTTGTTAATAGTTCAGAATCATTTAATTCAAGTTCAAAGTTAAATCTCTTGTTTCTAAATTGCGTAGAGTCAAGTTGCTTTTGAAATGATTGTTGAGTTAGTCCAAGACTAACCGTATTTTACTGGATTTCGATGTGCTTCAGAAAGAAAGCTCACTATTAACTTCAGTCACTAAATTAACTTTCGATTTTCCGGTTTTATTAATTCTTTTGCTAAATTAAGTCAGAGTGTAGCGAAATTTATTACTTCTGACAAACTTTCAGTTTTCACACTACACGTGTCAACCTTCAGTTGCCACGCTTCTAGTGTTAATTATATGTGTAATAACCTTTCTTTTTCAGTTACTATAGTAATTGTCCTTAGGACTGGCGACCGTGATTTCCCCCAAATCTCAAATATCTAATTACCGCTAGTTAATTGTTAACGTAACGGCCGCACATTTACCTTCTTTATTAACTTTACCCCTTTTCAAAATTAATTTCCACCAGTTTCATTTGCATTTTTCCTTTCATTTAGATGTAACCCTTTCCTCCCTCTTTACCGATAGATTAACTTCGGTGACGATTGCTTTTCCCAAATTTCCATTAGGTACACGCGGTTTAATTTTTCACTGTCATTAAGGTCGATAAGTGAGGGGGGAGGTTACACGTGGCGACCTGGTGACAGGACAATCTTCAGATTTGAGGTTGTTCTGGACACGAATTTTGCATTGTGCAAATCTCGTAACAAAGTACTGGTTACGAAATGGTCGTTACGTCAGCGAGAATAAGTAGTGGGAGTAATCCTAATTATATTTGAGATTTGGCATTTATATTGAAAATTATTAAAATGAGTGAAGGCAACAATTGCCAAAATTTGGTAGACTTGGATACGGAACAATCGGTCGAACAGTGGGAAACGCGCACCGCGGTACCCATTGTTCAGGGGCAGGCGGCTAGCATGAAAGACGCGACCGCCGAAACGCGACAAAGAGCAGAAATGGAATTCCAAACTTTAGAAAATGTTTCGCAATCGGAAGTAAAACCGGTAGTTTCCGGGAATTTAACTGATTTATTGAATGTTTTGATTAACGAAATCAAGAGTCAATCGGCCAAGCAAGAAGATCAGGCTGCCAAACAAGAAGCTCAGGCTGCCAAGCAAGAAGCTCAGTCTGAAAAATTTGAACGGATGCTAGACAATCAGAACAAAGCTATTAACGTTGTTATCAACAATGTTGGAGTTGTTAACACAAAAGTTGATAAAATCAAAGAAGATATTGTTGTAATTAATACCGAAATCGGTAATCTTAAACAGGAAATGATAGGCGTTCAGGCGGAAATTGCGAGCATAAATACTCGTTTTGATTCCGAAATTAGCAGAATCGAGAAAAGTGTAGGAGACGCAGTTGCTCCGATCATCGAGAATAAGGTGACGGAACAAATTCAATTAGTGAGAAAAGAGGATCATCAGAAGGTGGAAACTTTAAAGGCTTTAGTATCCGAAGTAGATACCAAAGTGACGAAGCAGGCTAATACCTGCGAAGTGAAAAAGAGGGAAGTGGAAACGCTTGCGACAACCACTTGCCAAGTGATTACGAGGGTGTCGGAATTAGAAAAGAAACTTGACGAAAAACAGAGCTATGTGCCAATCTATGCACATAGTTTGGAATTGTTGACGAAAGAGGAGCGGTTCGACCCCTTGAAAAAAGGCGGTATACACGGGACGGATTTCATTAAGAATTGTGAAAGAGTTTTACCCAGATCATGGACTAATGAGAGAAAAATTAATGCGATTATTGATGTGTTGGCTGGTGATGCCAAGCGTTGGGGCTTAAACCTCAACATTACGAACCTGACTTTTGACGAATTTAAAAATTTGTTTCTGGCTGAATACTGGTCAGAGCAAAAACAGCAAAGTGTCTGGCGCGAATTTGTCGTATCGAGGCCTTTCGATGCGAATTCGCGCGGTTCGATGAAGGAGTTTTGTGAGGGCTGGATCCGCAAGTTGGAATATTTGCGTGACCGCCGCTCGGAATCCGAAATAGTCTGGGAACTCTACAAGAAGCTTCCAGATGATACAAAACGATACGTAGGAAGCAATTACAGGACAATCAATGATTTCCTGGAAAGAGTGGAGGACGAGGACAATTGGCGCAATAATCGCGACAGTGGTAGAGGCCGTGGTAACAACAACGGGAACCACAACAACGATAACCATGGGAATAATGCATACCGCAATCTTGGCAGCAATAACAATAATGGTTCGGGCCGTAATGACAATCGGTACAATGCAAATAATAACCGGAATGACGGAAACCAGTATCATACTAGCGTGATACGGGCTTCGCAGAATAGTAATAACGCCAGAGGGTGTGACCAGCCGCCTCAGCAGTATCCGGGGAGCGTATCTGCTGGGACGAGACAGGGAAACCAGTAGCCGCGCCGGTGAGGGGCCGACCGGGCGTGGAGAAATTTTGGCGGCCCAATAACAGGAGAAAACCCAGGTGTCGTCGTTATGAAAATTCCGTATGGAATAATCAACGGCGGGAGAGTGTGCCAGTGTTAAGAGAAAGGAGTGCGCCCACAAGTAGTAGATCAGCTGTATACACGGCAGTAGAAGATACATTCACTGTCAGTGAGAACAATTTAAGTAGTGTTCCGGAAATCGATTATAAGGTGCCTGCTGTAATACCCACAGCGGAACTGGAGATTGAGTTTAAGAATGATTCGCAATTGTTGAGAGAAGATCAGATGTCGGATAACACGTCCGTCATTGAGCGAGGGGATGCAGAGAGGGATGAGGTCTGGTTAAGGCAGTTCGGTCGCTTATACGACGAACTAAGAGATTATAGGGGCCTGTACGGGAGAAGTATTTATGGAGAGCGCGGGCAGAATGTCCCGCGTCTCGTCCCACAGGAAGATAGTATTTGTGAAGTGATGGAAAGTTCTGGCCCTAACCGGCAGACTTTACTAGAAATAGTTATGTTAATGGGGAGCACGAGCAAGATGCGTCGTGTTTCGTCCCGCAGGAGTTGAATGTTGAAGTAGTAACGGAAAGTTCTGGTCCTAACCGGCAGACTTTACCGAAAGTTGTAGTGGTAGAAGTAGCCGACCCATCCGACGCGAACATCCAGTTTAAACATTGCAAGAGTATTAAGGAGAAATATTACGAAAATTTTAGTGATAGCCGGAAACGATTGGTAGAAAAGCACGTAGATTACAGCGTGTATGAGGTTAGAGCTGACGTTATACGGTCAGACGGTAGCAGTGTGGGTTGCGCAGATCCAGAGGAAGTAATTTCAGATGCTACTGGGCACATTCTTCCAGGTAGATTGGCAGATGAGATCAATCTGACCAAAGAGGAATCAACGAAGGTGACAATTAGTGAAGTGATAGCAAAGCAGCACTCACTAGTTGACGAGTTACAGGAAAAGGTTTCGGTATTGGAGGCGACGCTACAGACTAAGCCTCAGGACAAACGTGTTGAAATTAAAACTGTATGTGAACAGAGGCTGAAAAAGCCGCCAGATAAACCGGATTTAGGATCAAAGCCGGATGGTTTTTTCTGGAATGACCTGGATATAGACGAGGATTTACTGTGGGAAAATAAAGAAACAATCGAGGACAAGTGTAGACAGATAGTAGTGTCTGTTAATATGCACGACCTACAACTAAACGTGTTGATTGACACCGGTGCAGAATTGAGTGCTGTATCTGGCAAAATATTTGAGTTACTGAAAGACAGACCTGGCATCGTAGTTATGCCAGTAACAGGAGTGAAAATTATCGGTGCTACTGGGAAGGCCAGTAAACCGGTCACGAAACAAATTTTTGTCAACTTCGAGATTTGTGGGGCACGATTTGAACAAGAGTTTGTCGTCGTGCCAGACTTAACTACGGAAGTAATTATCGGGTTAGATTGGCTATTAAAGTACCGTGCAGTGATTAATTGCGAAAGCAAAACTTTGACATGTACGTCACAAGATAAAGCAATAGTAGTTAGTTTTGACGAGGCAGGAGACGGTGTGCATAGGCAATACCAGCCTATACACATTGTTAACTGGCCGGATGACATTGACGTAGGAATGAATTTGAACTGCCGTAACGTGAGGAATCTCGGCATTGACAAAAGTGTAGAAGGTGAATTGGAAGAGATAATCAAATTCCCTCCACGGATTGACATTAGTATTGGTGTGAAAAAAGATCGTTTGCGAGAAGTAATGAAGCTAAGAGCCGATGCACGCATACGTCGTCATGACGCTAAAGCGCGTTTTGCTAAGTTTGCAATCGGAGACTTAGTACTTGTAAAAGCTCATGAGAAATCGAGCGAGACAGACAATGAAATCTCTAAATTTAAGTTTGTTTATAATGGACCATATAAAGTCATTGGTATACCTCACACAAATGCTTATTGCTTAGAGTATCCAAGCTCTGGAAAACGATTAGGTATACGGGATATAGTAGATTTGAAATTGTACCAACCTAGGATCGATTAATACCACACAATGGGTAATTTATACAGTATGTAAAATAGAGTGTAAGATTTAACGATTTGCTAGATTGCCATGCTTTTGACTGACCAAGGTCATTAAAGAAGTTGTAATTAATAAGTAATTAATTTTGATTAATCAATTTAATTTTAATCAATTTAATCATGATCTAATCAACTGAAAAATCCAAGCTGCTAGTTTAAGTTTTCAGCTGAGTCACAGTAGATTAAGGAATGTAAATATGATTTTATAAATAGCTGTAAGATTTCATAAATATGTGATTTACTAGTCATTGCCGATGTACTTAGACGCTGTTTTAAATTTCAGGCTAGTACATGCGTGTGATGATGGACAGTGTTGAGTTATCCACTGTGATAGTGTTTATGGACTCCTTGAGATTACTCGGGAGTGAGTTTTTCCGAAAGAATTCAGTGAAACGGACGTTCTGGAAACGCCGTCACAAGGGCGAGTGAGATCAAGCGTGCCGCACACGCGGGCGCAACAATACTGGCGAGGCGAGCCGCTGTCGGCTCTTGTGCCGCTGTTGGCTGTTGGGCCACTGTCGGCATTCTTTGTACTTGCGAGTACGGAAGGCGGAATTGTTTTTCTTCCTGGACAGCTGAAAGAATTCTACTGTCAATATTTATGTTTTTTTCGATCTGATGTGTGTTATTTTCTTGTTTAGCGTTTAATGGACTCCCATGACGAGAATATTAATTATGAAAGGGTTATGTAAAAAATGTGTATTCTATGTAATTAATTATTAATTTGCGTATTTTGATCTACCTGTTTTTATGACCATGTACTCTGATTAATTTTGTAAATAGTATTCCATTTCTTGATACTGTTGGGAATTTTGACAATTTTAGAATAGCTAAACCATTTTCTATGTTTTCTATGAATTTTAATATGTTGTCAACCTGTTTTATTTTGTGCAAGATGACAGAGTGGAATAAGATTAGGAGTGTCTCCACTCAATTATTATGGTCTAAAAATTGATTTATGCTTAATTAGACGAATGCTAAATTTTGTTGATGATTTTTTATAACATATTCGTGTAGTACGTAAAGAAATATTAATGTTTTAGTTGGACCACTTTTTTCGCTTTGTGATAGATGGCGCTGTAATAGTCACAAGGTGGTATCACGTAACATTCCGCCAGTGCGGACGGTATTTTCTTCGCGACACATTACCCGCGTTACAATGGACCGTTTACCAACTGCGGAAAAGGTCGATATCGTGTTGATGTACGGCTATTGTGGTCAAAATGCCTAACGGGCGTGTGCTATGTATGCTGCTTGGTATCCTGGACGGCATCATCCAAGCGTCCGGACCGTTCGCCGGATAGTTACGTTATTTAAGGAAACAGGAAGTGTTAAGCCGCATGTGAAACGTCAACTACGACCTGCAACAAATG
This sequence comes from Schistocerca americana, assembly GCF_021461395.2. Taxonomy (NCBI): domain Eukaryota; kingdom Metazoa; phylum Arthropoda; class Insecta; order Orthoptera; family Acrididae; genus Schistocerca; species Schistocerca americana. The sequence continues at coordinate 808,377,938 of NC_060130.1, read as the reverse complement.
ATGATGCCCAATTAGGTGTTTTAGCTGCTGTCGCGGATAATCCGCACATCAGTATGTAACGCCGGAAATGCATATCCTCCTATTTCCATCTATTGTACTATTTTTTTTTCCTTGTTTTGTTACCTCAAGATATGACATTTCTGTCTCTTTATATATTGTAATTGTTTTACTGTTTGTATATATATATTTATGCACTTATGTCGATGTATAATTGGTTTGTTTCGTAAATATTATTTGTATTTTTACGCTGGGTCTTGCCTAGGGAAAACTGCTATCGAACGATTACATCGATGGGTCGTGTGAAGAATCAAAGTGTGTAGGATCTTTGGGAGTGAACTCTGCCGCGTGGGGCGCGGGCAGAGAGAGTCTGGCGGGAGTAGCGAGTGGAGCAGGTGTTGTGTGACGCTCCCGCGAGTTGCCGCGCTTTCGGGGTTTGGCAGCATGTAATTGCGCTCGACTCGCGATGATAGTTTCTGACATGGTGTCGCGGACGGGAAGCATTAGCTGGCGCACATCAAGAGCCCGTTTCGCCTGGTGACCGTGTCGAGAAGAAGGCGCGCCAACATCCAGCTTCTGCAACAGCGACGGCCGACAATGAGTGACTGTCGCCACCTCCTCGATCGACGGCTTCAAACCTTCAATCAACCAACAAGGAAGACTAAAAGCACGTAAAGTTTCAGAACTGTATGGCAGACCTCAGCTTTTCAAATTGTTCCATTTGCCTCGCAAAATTACAGCAACTTAGCATGAACCTTTGTTGCTCATTGTCCCAATTGCATTGCCAAGCAGGGTCCCTTCCTTTTCCGAAATGAACCCGAGTGTCGTTGAAATTCAAACGCCAGCATTAAAATAATATAATTAGATTTCACTGCTTTAATTTCAAAGTTCAGTAGCTGGCTACAATATTTAGGTTACACGAGCACAAATTTAGAGTGCGAGTTTTGTTAGCATATTTTAGCTTACCTGTGACTGCAGCTCAGCTTGGTACGTACTAAATTTTACTGTTGTTAATAGTTCAGAATCATTTAATTCAAGTTCAAAGTTAAATCTCTTGTTTCTAAATTGCGTAGAGTCAAGTTGCTTTTGAAATGATTGTTGAGTTAGTCCAAGACTAACCGTATTTTACTGGATTTCGATGTGCTTCAGAAAGAAAGCTCACTATTAACTTCAGTCACTAAATTAACTTTCGATTTTCCGGTTTTATTAATTCTTTTGCTAAATTAAGTCAGAGTGTAGCGAAATTTATTACTTCTGACAAACTTTCAGTTTTCACACTACACGTGTCAACCTTCAGTTGCCACGCTTCTAGTGTTAATTATATGTGTAATAACCTTTCTTTTTCAGTTACTATAGTAATTGTCCTTAGGACTGGCGACCGTGATTTCCCCCAAATCTCAAATATCTAATTACCGCTAGTTAATTGTTAACGTAACGGCCGCACATTTACCTTCTTTATTAACTTTACCCCTTTTCAAAATTAATTTCCACCAGTTTCATTTGCATTTTTCCTTTCATTTAGATGTAACCCTTTCCTCCCTCTTTACCGATAGATTAACTTCGGTGACGATTGCTTTTCCCAAATTTCCATTAGGTACACGCGGTTTAATTTTTCACTGTCATTAAGGTCGATAAGTGAGGGGGGAGGTTACAAGTAGCAGATAAATTGCGCGAGAACCGGGAATCTCAAAAACGTCGGTGTTGAGAGTGCTACATCAACATCGTTTGCACCCGTACCATATTTCTATGCACCAGGAATTGCATGGCAACGACTTTGAACGTCGTATGCAGTTCTGCCACTGGTCACAAGAGAAATTACGGGTCGATGACAGATTTTATGCACGCGTTCTATTTAGCGACGAAGCATCATGCACCAACAGCGGTATCGTAAACCGGCATCATATGTACTATTGGGCAACGGAATATCCACGATGGCTGCGACAAGTGGAACATCAGCGACCTTGGCGGGTTAATGTACGGTGCGGCATTATTGGAGGAAGGATAATTGGCTCCCATTTTATCGATGGCAATCTAACTGGTGCAAAGTATGCCGATTTCCAACGTAATGTTCTACTGATGTTACTACAAGATGTTTCACTGCATGACAGAATGGCGATGTGCTTCCAACATGATGGATGTGCGGCACATAGCTTGCGTGCGGTTCAAGCGGTATTGAATAGCATATGGCCAAGATAGACACGAAGCCCACGCCTACTACAGTAGTGCAAGTTTATATGCCAACTAGCTCTGCAGATAATGAAGAAATCGATGAAATGTATGATGAGATAAAAGAAATTATTCAGGTAGTGAAGGGAGATGAAAATTTAATAGTCATGGGTGACTCGAATTCGACAGTAGGAAAAGGAAGAGAAGAAAACGTAGTACGTGAATATGGGTTGGGGCTAAGAAATGAAAGAGGAAGCCGCCTGGTAGAATTTTGCACAGAGCATAACTTAATCATAGCTAACACTTGGTTCAAGAATCATGAAAGAAGGTTGTATACATGAAAGAACCCTGGAGATACTAAAAGGTTTCAGACAGATTATATAATGGTTAGACAGAGATTTAGGAACCAGATTATAAATTGTAAGACATTTCCAGGGGCAGATGTGGACTCTGACCACAATCTAGTGTTTATGAACTGTAGATTAAAACTGAAGAAACTGCAAAAAGGTGGGAATTTAAGGAGATGGGACCTGGATAAACTGAAAGAACCAGAGGTTGTACAGAGTTTCAGGGAGAGCATAAGAGAACAATTGACAGGAACGGGGGAAAGAAATACAGTAGAAGAAGAATGGGTAGCTTTGAGGAATGAAATAGTGAAGGCAGCAGAGGTTCAAGTAGGTAAAAAGTCGAGGGCTAGTAGAAATCCTTGGGTAACAGAAGAGATACTGAATTTAGTTGATGAAAGGAGAAAATACAAAAATGCAGCAAGTGAAGCAGGCGAAAAGGAATACAAACGTCTCAAAAATGAGATCGACAGGAAGTGCAAAATGGCTCATCAGGGATGACTAGAGGACAAATGTAAGGATGTAGAGGCTTATCTCATGAGGGGTAAGATAGATACTGCCTACAGGAAAATTAAAGAGACCTTTGGAGAGAAGAGAACCACTTGCATGAATATCAAGAGCTCAGATGGAAACCCAGTTCTAAGCAAAGAAGGGAAAGCAGAAAGGTGGAAGGAGTATATAGAGGGTCTATTCAGGGGCGATGTTCTTGAGGACAATATTATGGAAATTGAAGAGGAGGTAGATGAAGATGAAATGGGAGATACGATACTGCGTGAAGAGTTTGACAGAACACTGAAAGACCTAAGTCGAAAGAAGGCCCCAGGAGTAGATAACATTCCATTAGAAGTACTGACAGCCTTGGGAGAGCCAGTCCTGACAAAACTCTTCCACCTGGTGAGCAAGATGTATGAGACAGGCGAAATTCCCTCAGACTTCAAGAAGAATATCATAATTCCAATCCCAAAGAAAGCAGGTGCTGACAGATGTGAAAATTACCGAACTATCAGTTTAATAAGTCACAGCTGCAAAATACTAACGCGAATTCGTTACAGACGAGTGGAAAAACTGGTAGAAGCTGACCTCGGGGAAGATCAGTTTGGATTCCGTAGAAATGTTGGAACACGTGAGGCAATACTGACCCTACGACGTATCTTAGAAGAAAGATTAAGGAAAGGCAAACCTACGTTTCTAGCATTTGTAGACTTAGAGAAAGCTTTTGACAATGTTAACTGGAATACCCTCTTTCAAATTCTGAAGGTGGCAGGGGTAAAATACAGGGAGCGAAAGGCTATTTACAATTTGTACAGAAAGCAGATGGCAGTTATAAGAGTCGAGGGACATGAAAGGGAAGCAGTAGTTGGGAAGGGAGTGAGAAAGGGTTGTAGCCTCTCCCCGATGCTATTCAATCTGCATATTGAGCAAGCAGTAAAGGAAACGAAAGAAGAGTCGGAGTAGGTATTAAAATCCATGGAGAAGAAATAAAAACTTTGAGGTTCGCCGATGACATTGTAATTCTGTCAGAGACAGCAAAAGGCTTGGAAGAGCAGTTGAATGGAATGGACATTGTCTTGAAAGGAGGGTGTAAGATGAACATCAACAAAAGCAAAACGAGGATAATGGAATGTAGTCGAATTACGTCGGGTGATGCTACGGGAATTAGATTAGGAAATGAGACGCTTAAAGTAGCAAATGAGTTTTGCTATTTGAGGAGGAGTAGAGAGGATATAAAATGTAGACTGGCAATGGCAAGGAAAGCGTTTCTGAAGAAGAGAATTTTGTTTACATCGGGTATTGATTTAAGTGTCAGGAAGTCGTTTCTGAAGGTATTTGTATGCAGTGAAGCCATGTATGGAAGTGAAACATGGACGATAAATAGTTTAGACAAGAAGATAATAGAAGCTTTCGAAATGTGGTGCTACAGAAGAATGCTGAAGACTAGATGGGTACATCACATAACTAATGAGGAGGTATTGAATAGAATTGGGGAGAAGAGAAGTTTGTGGCACAACTTGACTAGAAGAAGGGATAGGTTGGTAGGACATGTTCTGAGGCATCAAGGGATCACCAATTTAGTACTGGAGGGCAGCATGAAGGGTAAAAATCGTAGATGGAGACCAAGAGATGAATACACTAAGCAGATTCAGAAGGATGTAGGCTGCAGTAGGTACTGGGAAATGAAGAGGTTTGCACAGGATAGAGTAGCATGGAGAGCTGCATCAAACCGGTCTCAGGACTGAAGACCTCAACAAAAACAGCATTTCATGACAGGTGGATTGGTCGTCGAAGCACCATACGATGCCCCGCACGTTCACCGGATCTGACGTCCCCGGATTTCTTTCTGGGGGGAAAGTTGAAGGATATTTGCCGACCGTGGTGCCCACGCGGTTCTAGGCCCTGCAGTCAGGAACCGCGCGACTGCTACGGTCGCAGATTCGAATCCCGCCTCGGGCATGGATGTGTGTGATGTCCTTAGGTTAGTTAGGTTTAAGTAGTTCTAAGTTCTACGGGACTGATGACCTCAGATGTTAAGTCCCATAGTGCTCAGAGCCATTGGAACCATTTAGAAGGATATTTGCTATCGTGATCCACCGACAACGCCTGACAACATGCGTCAGCGCATTGTCAACGCATGTGCGGATATTACGGAAGGCGAACTACTCGATGTTGAGAGGAATGTCGTTACACGTATTGCCAAATGCATTGAGGTGGACGGACATCATTTTGAGCATTTATTGCATTAATGTGGTATTTACAGGTAATCATGCTGTAACAGCATGTGTTCTCAGAAATGATAAGTTCACAAAGGTACATGTATCACATTGGAACAACCGAGATAAAATGTTCAAACGTACCTACGTTCGGTATTTTAATTTAAAAAACCTGCCTGTTACCAACTGTTCGTCTAAAACTGTGAGCCAAATGTTTGTGACTTTTACAGCACCATCTATCACAAAGCGAAATAATTGATCCAACTAGAGCATTCATATTTCTTTACGTTCTGCACGAATATGTAATAAAAATGGGGGTTCCTATTTTAAAAAAACGCAGTTGATATTCGCTTGACTTTTGGCAGCGCCATCTAGCTGGCCAACCATAGAGCCATCTGGCTTCCCCTTCAAGTTAGACAAGTTTCGTTGTTTGTAGTTTTTTCGTTTGACGCTAATTTCGTGAGATATTTGTCCCTGTCACTATCAATGGACCACCCTGTATATAGGAACTCCTGGAAGTTTCGTCTATATCTGCGTTCGTTCAGTTTTCTTGTTTTATCAGTAACGATAAACCCATACTGTGATTGATTCCAGCAATCTGCCCATATCTTTACAAAATCCTTGAATGACGTATCGGAGGTTTGTATTATCCCTCGGCAGCTGTTTTGGGATCCTGGAATATGTCAGACTCAGACAAAATACATCAACATCCATATGGCGACCGAAACAGGAATATCGCCTAATTTGATCTTGGTTTTCACTGCAACATCGTCAAATATGAACATTGTGTTTGGCTTTACTGTTTCCGGTAGAGGGATATCACAGCGGCACAGTAAATGTCCAGAGGAGGACGGCGCGGATGATTCTCGGCGATCAACTGCTGCTTGATATACACTTTTGCACGACACAGTTCATAACATTCCACCTCCGAAAACCGCACTTTAACACTTTTAGCGGCATTCTCGATCTCTTTCACAAAACGCCACTCTCTGTCTGTGTTTGCTTCTATACCAATATGTAAATGTTTCGAAGCACTAACAGTTAAATGATACACTGAAGAGAAGAGTAATGGTAGGCAGGGCTTCTTCTCATCCACTACGTACTCACGTTGTCCATGCAGTGTCACTGGAATATTCTGCTATGGCGCGTATGATGGGGCCCAGTACCTACCTGCGTCATGCTGATTACGATTCCCGGTGCACTTCAGAGAGTCAGGGGCTGGCTGCGTGTCTTCAATCGACAATAACAACTGATTGTCCTACTCGATCAAGCTCTCCAGGTGCGCGACAGGATCCCAGAATGCTGCCTCTGCTGCGGGTCCCGACGGGCTGGGACATGTAGCTGCTGCAGACCCCCACAGGCTTGAGGACGTCGCGAAGAAAAACCATTACAAGCGATGACAGAAGCTCAAAGATCCTTACACTTCAGTAAACACAGTCATTAAGCAGGGGGTACTTAATCTTCCGCGGCTTCTTCCTATTCTGTTGCTGCTGTGGCTGGACGGCGCTGGACGATCTCGGCTGGCGCTTCATTCTGAATGACTAACTAACTGCAACTGAGGCTGTAGATCCCACGCCCGGGTTCCCGGGTTCGATTCCCGGCGGGATCAGGGATTTTCCCTGCCTCGTGATGGCTGGGTGTTGTGTGATGTCCTTAGGTTAGTTAGGTTTAAGTAGTTCTAAGTTCTAGGGGACTGATGACCATAGATGTTAAGTCCCATAGTGCTCAGAGCCATTTGAACCATTTTTTGAGGCTGTAGAGTTGCTGGGCTCACATTATATCCCCCTTGTGATCGGATGCTGTGTTCCTATGTCAACTGCGTCCGGTGGTATAATTGTGTTATGAGCAGTGCACTTGGGCTTTCCGTCCTGGAGGGCCAGGGTTAGAGTCGCAGAAAGGGTACTGTCAGTTTTAATTTTCCGCTAAATCCTAACGGGGGGAGGGGTGGGGGGTGGGACGGGATCTCAGCACAGCCCTGGGACAAAGAAATTCCCGCCAAAACTCGAAATTCCTGCCAAAATTCGAAATTCGCGCCAATATGGTAGGTTGGTGGAGGGGGAGGTTGGGAACGGGAAAGGGGCTTGGGCCCACGTGCTTGCCGAGAAAAACGCAGGACTTCATCCGGCGGTGGGGTTGGGCATGTTTGGGGTTGCGGTAGAGGATGATTAATTGATCAATTGAATTAATTTGCATATCAATTTGCTATTAAAATTGGTGTGGTGGACCCACTGCCATACTGCTAAGGTGTTTTGTACTACACCAAATATTTCAGTCCATGTGGAGCGAAATTCGACAGCAAATATGTCCATAATGGGCAAAAGGAGTGGTCGAACTGCTGTTGCAGTTTTGGGATGCATACCAGTAAGTGGCTGCGGTATTATGTGGTAATTGGACCGTCCGTTTTCGAGTCATTATTACTGCGAAATACTGGAGAACGTAATGATTCCTTCAGTTTGTCTGAGATTTTCGAGAGGCAGAATAATCTTCCAACCCGACCATTCACATGTCCACACAACAAACTGTGTAAAGCACTCGTTTCAAATAAACACAGACGTTGAACTGTTCGGCTGGCCTCCCAGAGGTGCTGACCATAGTCTCATAGACCACATATGGACAGAGAGGGAGAAAATTATTAGGTATAGAAGACAAGCACCGATAAATAAGCTAGCGCTGTCTGAAACAGTTCATGACGCCTCCTTCTTATGACTAATAACTCCGATTAACATCTACCTATATCATCCTGCCCCGTAAACTAGCATACACTATGCACAGATGTGTAACTGTGAACATCTGTCCTGACATACTACCTCATGTTACAATGAAAACAAGCAATTAGTGGAGCCAGAATCTCATAACATTAGAAGGGAAACACTTTTGAATCTGCTGTATCTGATACATGTAACAGCTATATCATTAGCACCGAGGAGACACAGAGTTCATTCTTCTGATACACAAATTCCGCAGGTAATTGCTTAACAAGGAGACAGAGAGTTCATTCTTCTGGAAAATACACAAATTCCGCAGGTATTTGCTTAACAAATAACCGTCTCTTGTGCAAGTGAAATCACAGCCACTGCACGGTTCAAATGGCTCTGAGCACTATGGGACTTAACATCTGAGGTCATCAGTCCCCTAGAACTTAGAACTGATTAAACGTAACTAACCTAAGGACATCACATACATCCATGCCCGAGGCAGGATTCGAACCTGCGACCGGAGCGGTCGCCGCGCCTCCAAACTGAAGTGCCTAGAACCGCTCGGCCACACAGGCCGGCCCACTGCACGGGTTCTCTACGTAACAGTTAAGTAATCAGATTGTTGCGATGTTGCTTCTACAGTTCTAAAATATACTAACCATTAATTATTTGAATAAACAGGCACTATACTGTGGGTCACATGTGTCTGACATCCTTTAGCCCCCTCACAGAGCAATGACTAAGCAAAGGATGCTGTTAGAACCCCATTACATAGATAGCAAAACAAATGTTCGCAAATCACTTGTTTTTTCTCAGAAAACAGTTACTTATAAAATGCCATCTGAAAAATGTTCAGCCACTAAGTGACAGTCGACGGACTTCTAGTACTGGAACTAAATTATCCTACTCTGTTCACTGGATATTTACATGTTATTTTGATGAAATTTTCTGAACAATTTGTGTGTAATACGCAACAATTAAATTTTAAGTTTTGGACAGTAAGAAGGTTATTTAATGGGAAAATTACGACGTCTCTCATCAGTTACTTTGTTTAAACCTGCTTCTTTCTTCATTAACTGTTGGTATTCTTAATAAGTATAGGAACCAGAATTCTGTGCGTATCCAAATCAGTATCATATTAAGTGGTGGAACAGTATAATGTTAAAACGCAGCAATAGAGGGACAAAGAGGGGTCTGGGGCATATATGACATCAAATTAGTTATACAAATTAATTAATCGATTAATTAATTACCCTCACCTCCTGATGACGTCATGGGTTTTCCCCAGATGGCCTGTGGGTCACCCCTCAGGGAGATCCAGTTCCCTCCCCTCCCATGATGTAATTCAAGATGGCGACTTGGAAAATAATGGCGGGAATTCGAAATTTTAACGATAAACTCAAATTTATTGGTGGGAATATCAAATTTTGTGTATTCACCTTGAGGTTTGGAGACCAACTGACCTAGTTCACAACACCACCACCACCAGAGCACACTGTTGGCCATTCTCCCAATCCCTTCCTTTCCACTCACCATCCGGAAATTGGTGGGGAAAAGGACTCAGTTTGTGCTGGGCTGTTGGGTAGGATGGACATAAGTCTTTATTATTTTATATGCACTTTCAAATATTGTTTATTTAAACGATTTGAGTTGCTATTGATCGACCACTAGACAGTAGTTCAATCCAGTTTCATCTCTAACTGCTTGGTGTGGAGTGGATATTTTCACTATTAGTCTAGCACTTGACAGTTGCTCCAGCTAGTCTAGCCAATAGTCCCACATGCGAAATAATTATAGGAAAGCAAGGTATCACTGAAGTACAGTTGAGCAGTCTTCTACTGATCCATAAGTGAATAGCTGCTGCTGGGAGGTACATAGGCATAGGTAATAACGATATTAAAACAGTGACCCACTGTTCCACTGCGCCTCTAACATCTTGCACCTATACAGGGTGTTACAAAAAGGTACGTCCAAACTATCAGGAAACATTCCTCACACACAAATAAAGAAAAGATGTTATGTGGACATGTGTCCGGAAACGCTTAATTTCCATGTTAGAGCTCATTTTAGTTTCGTCAGTATGTACTGTACTTCCTCGATTAACCGCCAGTTGGCCCAATTGAAGGAAGGTAATGTTGACTTCGGTGCTTGTGTTGACATGCGACTCATTGCTCTACAGTACTAGCACCAAGCACATCAGTACGTAGCAACAACAGGTTAGTGTTCATCACGAACGTGGTTTTGCAGTCAGTGCAATGTTTACAAATGCGGAGTTGGCAGATGCCCATTTGATGTATGGATTAGCACGGGGCAATAGCCGTGGCGCGGTACGTTTGTATCGAGACAGATTTCCAGAACGAAGGTGTCCCGACAGGAAGACGTTCGAAGCAAGTGATCGGCGTCTTAGGGAGCACGGAACATTCCAGCCTATGACTCGCGACTGGGGAAGACCTAGAACGACGAGGACACCTGCAATGGACGAGGCAATTCTTCGTGCAGTTGACGATAACCCTAATGTCAGCGTCAGAGAAGTTGCTGCTGTACAAGGTAACGTTGATCACGTCACTGTATGGAGAGTGCTACAGGAGAACCAGTTGTTTCCGTACCATGTACAGCGTGTGCAGGCACTATCAGCAGCTGATTGGCCTCCACGGTTACACTTCTGCGAATGGTTCATCCAACAATGTGTCAATCCTCATTTCAGTGCAAATGTTCTGTTTACGGATGAGGCTTCATTCCAACTTGATCAAATTGTAAATTTTCACAATCAACATGTGTGGGCTGACGAGAATCCGCACGCAATTATGCAATCACGTCATCAACACAGATTTTCTGTGAACGTTTGGGCAGGCATTGTTGGTGATGCCTTGATTGGGCCCCATGCTCTTCCACCTACGCTCAATGGAGCACGTTATCATGATTTCGCACGGGATACTCTACCTGTGCTGCTAGAACATGTGCCTTTACAAATACGACACAACATGTGGTTCATGCACGATGGAGCTCCTGCACATTTCAGCCGAAGTGTTCGTACGCTTCTCAACAAAAGATTCGGTGACCGATGGATTGGTAGAGGCGGACCAATTCCATGGCCTCCACGCTCTCCTGACCTCAACCCTCTTGACTTTCATTTATTGGGGCATTTGAATGCTCTTGTCTACGCAACCCCGGTACGAAATGTAGAAACTTTTCGTGCTCGTATTGTGGACGGCTGTGATACAATACGCCATTGTCCAGGGCTGCATCAGCGCATCAGGGATTCCATGCGACGGAGGGTGGATGCATGTATCCTCGCTAACGGAGGACATTTTGAACATTTCCTGTAACAAAGTGTTTGAAGTCACGTTGGTACGTTCTGTTGCAGTGTGTTTCCATTCCATGATTAATGTGATTTGAAGAGAAGTAATAAAATGAGCTCTAACATGGAAAGTAAGCGTTTCCGGACACATGTCCACATAACATATTTTCTTTCTTTGTGTGTGAGGAATATTTCCTGAAAGTTTGGCCGTACCTTTTTGTAACACCCTGTATACGCTTCTGCTGCAGCAACATACTTTGAGAATGAAACACACTTATACCTATTTACAAGTTGCAAGTCACATCCTAGTCAACAGAAATATAGGAAATAACAGAAATATGTTAGTAGACCTCGAATTTCTCACATGAAATATAAATTCCTCCAGTTTATACGAATTAATTTTCGAAGATAGAAGAAATCAGAGCGTGCACACGTTTTTACGTCGCTTAAGTACCGTTACTTGTTGTGAAAATCCTGTACAAGACTACGACATAGGCTATATTTCCTCTATGTATTCTCTCAACAGGTAGAAAAATATCTTTTATTATCTGTTACCTCCTGCATCACACGACTAAAATATTAAACTCATTTTGGTTCATGAAGGTGGGCTAAGAGCATGTTCTACCTCTGTAATGGGATACCTTCTCACTTTCTAGCTCTCTCTCAAAGTAACCGAATGTCTCACCACATTTGAAGTCTCTCAAGGGAATAGCACAAAGAAGTTGGAAACATCTGGTTTATACTAGATGGCACTTTATAAATTCGATGATGTATGTGATTTTATCATGATGATCATGTGCCCTGTGTAGGTTCCTTTAAAACACCTCACTACAAAGACAAAACGCCTGATTAACGCTCCAACTATCGAATCATATCCATGGGACTCTCGCCCTCGTATCCATCCGTTCGGTGGCATGGCATTCATATCAACCTGTTAGGCTAATCAATTAATATGATCATGAGAGCCCCTTCGCTTGGTCAGTAGTTTTTTCATGTCTCTGGAGGCTTCTCACTGCTAGGTAAACAATTCCTCTGATACCAAAATGGGTGGTAACTGTCGCCAAATACACTGGAATACATCCAGTGTTACTTGCGTTCTGTGTCTTGGTTGTCTTGACATGCTGGTGGAAATAAGTCACTTATAATTGTGGTATACTGCTCCCGAACTAATTCAGCTGAGAGACTTGTCGGTCTGTGGGGCAGCACGATGTTTCACTGTCTTCTCCACCCACAGCTTGCATTTCGACAGCTGTCCCTGGGATGCGAACCTCCACCCGTGCGACAGAGCTGTAACGCTCAGACTTCTAAATCTATATCTACGTGATTACTCTGCTATTCACAATAAAGTGCCTGGCAGACGGCTCAATGGACCACCTTCAAGCTGGAAAAACAAGCGCTTAAATTTTTCTGAGTGAGCCCTGATTTCTCATATTTTATCGCGATGCTCGTTTCTTCCTATGTAGGTTGGTACCAACAGAATATTTTCGCAACTGGTGATTGAAATTTCATGAGAAGATCCCGTTGCAAAGAAAAACGCCTTTGTTTTAATAATTGTCACTCCAATTCACGCATAATGCCTGTGACCACTATCTCCCTGTTTCGCGATAATACGAAACGAGCCGCCCTTCTTTGTACTTTTTCGATGTCATCTCTCAGTCTCACCTGATGCGGATCCCACACCGCACAGCAATACTGCATAATAGGGCGGGCAAGTGTGGTGTAAGCAGTCTCTTTGGTAGACCTATTGCACCTTCTAAGTGTTCTGCCAATGAATCGCAAGTCTTTGGTTTGCTCTACCCACAACGTTATCTATGTGATCGTTCCAGTTTAGATTATTTGTAATTGGAATACCTAAGTATTTAGTTGAATTTACAGCCTTCAGATTTGTGTAACTTATCGCGTAATCGAAATATAGTGGATTTCTTTCAGTACTGATGTGAATAACTTCACACTTTTCTTTATTCAGGCTCATTTGCTACTTTTCACACCATACAAATATCGTATCTAAATCATTTTACAATTCTTTTTGGTCATCTGATGACTTTACAAGACGGTAAATGACAACATCATCTGCAAAAAATCTAAGACGGCTACTCAGATTCTCTCCTATGTCGTTAATATAGATCAGGAACAATAGAGGGCGAATAACACTTCCTTGAGGAACGTCGGATATTACTTCTGTTTTACTCGATGACATTCCGTCTATTACTACGAACTGTGACCTATCTGATAGGAAATTACGAATCCAGTCGCACAATTGAGGAGATATTCCATAGGCACACAGTTTGGTTAGAAGACGCTTGTGAGGAACGGTGTTTAAAGCCTTCTGGAAATCTAAAAATATGGAATCAACCTGACATCCCCTGTCGATAACACTCATTACTTCATGAGTATAAAGGGCTAGTTGTGTTTCGCAAGAACTATATTTTCTGAATCCGTGCTGACTATGTGTCAATAAATCGTTTTCTTAGAAATACTTCATAACGTCTGAATACAGTATATGTTCCAAATACCTAACGCAAATCGACGTTAGTGGTATGGGCCTGTAATTCAACGGATTACTCCTACTTCGCTTTTTGGGTATTGGTGTG